>NC_033801.1:124063876-124114946 GCF_001876935.1 Asparagus officinalis | reverse complement strand
TAAGGATTCCAAAAAATTCTTGAAGGAGTCATTGACTTGGGACTAAAGGAATTAGCATTAATTTACGCTGTGTGTAGTTCTATATCTTCGTAGCGAAGCCTCAAGGATCTATGGCGCGTCTTAGCGTTAGGGTTGACTTTAAGTATTGGATCTAAGCGCTTCGTAGCTGTGTTGTAAGTTCTCGCCTGCCAAGTGATAGATCAGCTGACTTCTTCGGGTTTTATCACCATCATAAATTAGTCTTAGTTTTAAGTGTGGGTCTTATGTACTTATTGATTATGTCATTCTATAAATTATACATATATTCAAATAGTTAATTAATAATAATGTAATTAAATGTACGTATTATATTATATATATTTAAATTAACATTATGTATTTAATTATTAACATTTAATTATTACTTTGTTCATTATTAATATAATCATCATATAATAGTAATTATTTTTTAATAATGTTAATTATTATGACTGGGTATTGTTACTATAAATAAGTGTATGAATATCTAATATTATGTAATATTACTATGGTCTTTAATAGGGGAGGAGATTTTATTCATAGTACTCTCAATAATTTATTAGTAATTTATGATATTATAATAGGTTTGTGAATATATGGATCTTTTAACATTGAATAGTTTTACCATAAATTATGTTAGATATTACATTAATCGATGTAAGTCTGATATGCATTATCATTTATTATATTTGCTAGAGTATTGTATTGAAACCTCCTCAGACTCAACCAAACACCAAATTAAAACTTATTTAGGTGTTAGTGAAGAGTGATAATGTTGTTTGGGTTTGAAGACGATTTAGCTCAAAAAACACCATGGAATCTACGGGAGCCTAAGTCTTTGTTTTACTGTTTTTGTTAGTTCCTTGCTTAGATGTTGTTAGTTTATCTCTTCGTGTTAAGTCTTAAGGGCACGTCATGTTAGTTCTATGGCGGCTAGCGGCTTAGTTAAGAGCTTAAGTATTGGATCTAGCGTCTTTGTCTCGTTCCAGCTTAGTTGTTGTAAGTTCTCGCTTCTCCATTACTAGATCCAGCTGCTCTCGTGTTATTGACCACCTCCATATAACTTTATAGTGTCTAGTTTAAGTGTTGGGTCTATTGTAGCTTAAATGAGTTATGTCACTTATATTATTAATATATTTCAAATAGTTAAATAATGTTAATAATTTTGGTATATCAAATTTGTTTACGGTTATATATTTATTATAATTTTTAAAAACCTATTTTATTATGAATATAACATAATAGTATACTATTCGTCATTATAATATAATCATTCATATAATATAAATTTTATATGTTAATATTATTTTATCTGACTGGTACTGTTACGTAATAAATTAACTGTGTTAATGAATATTCTAATATTATGTAATATACTATGTCTTTAATAGGGCTGAGACTTGATTAATAGTAATTTAATAATATATTTAGTAATTATGATATATTATAATATGGTGTTGTGATATAAGTCTTTACAATTGACATATTTTCCCAATAAATTATGTTTAGATAATTACATTAACATGTCAACGTCTATATGTCATTACTTTTAATTATTATCTAGATATTGTATTAACACCTCCTCAGACTCCAAAACCAAAAACCAAAATAGAAACTTATTTTAGGTGACGTAGAAAGTGATAATGTTTTGGGCTTGAAGACGATGTAGCTCAAAAAAACACATGGAATCCATACGGGAGCCTAAGTCATTGTTTACATGGTTTTGTTCGGTTTCTTGCCTTAGATGTTGTAGTTTAGTCATCTCCGTGTTATCAAAAAAAAAAACTAAGGCACTCAATGTTAGTTCATGGCCGCTAGCGCTTAGTTTAGAGGCTTTAGTATTGGATCTAGCGTCTTTGTTCGTTCCAGCTTTAGTTGTTGTACGTCTGCTGCCAGTGATAGATCGCAGCTGCTCTAGAACGTGTTATTTCCACTCCATGATAACTTTTAAGTTCTAGTTTTAAGTGTTGGTTCTTGTAACTTTAATGAGTTTATGTTCATCTTATAATTTTACATATTATTTTCAAATAGTTAAATAATTAAATAATTTTGGTATATCAAATTGTTTACGTTGATATATTATATTATATTTTTTAAAATAACGTTATTTTATTATTAATATAACATAATATTATACTATTCGTCATTATAATTATACGATCATCATATATATAATATTTTTAATAATTTAATAATTCATTTATGACTGGTTGTTACTAAAATAATGTGTATGGAATATTCTAATATGTATGTAATATACTATGGTTTTCTAGGGCTAGATTATTAATAGTCATTTGAATAAATATATTAGTAATTTATGATATAATAATAGGTGTTGTGAATATATTTTTACATGACATATTTTTACTCAATAAATGATGTTAGATATTACATTAATATGTCACTCTATATGCATTTACATTTTAATATTATGCTAGATATTGTATTAAGCACCTCCTCGCCAGACTCAAAACAGAAAACGCAAAATTAAAACTTATTTTTCGGTGTTTAGGAAACAGCTGATAATGTTTTGGGTTGAAGTACGTAGTCAAAAACACCAATGGAATCCATACGTACGAGCTGAGTTACGGGTAGGAGGAGACGCGCGGGACTCGGGGCTGGGGGGTTGTGGGGCTAGCGTAACGGATAAAGCCTGAGACGCAGATAACTGTGGAGATGTGGGAGCAGGTGAGGTGGAGGTCTAGTAGCGACGAAACTTCGGCGTATTTTGTGCCGGTAGGAAGCAGATGGGGGGGCACGCGTGGTGGGACGCAACAGGACGGCGTTGGAGTGGGGATGAGTAGGTAGGGACGTCCAGTCCGGTAGGCGGGAAGCGATGTTGACGCGGGTGGGGCCGGCGCACGGAGTGAGACCTAATGTCATTTGTTTTTACTGGGTTTTGTTATGTTCTTTGCTTGATGTTGTTAGTTCTATCATCTTCCGGCGTGTTAAGGTTAAGGCACTTCATCGTTAGTTCTATGGCCGGCTAGCCTAGTTAGATGCTTTAAAGTATTGGTATTAGCGTCTTTGTTCGTTCCAAGCTTAGTTGTTGTAAGTTCTCGGCTTCTCCAGTGACTAGATCCAGCTGGCTCTCAGTGTTATTTCCACCTCCGATAATAACTTTAGTTCTTAGTTAAGTGTTGGGTCTAATTGTACTTAATGAGTTATGTCATCTTATAATTATTACATATTATTTTCCATAATCAGTTAAATAATTTAATAATTTAGTATTATCAAATTGTTACGGTTATATTATTTATATTGATATTTTTTACAATACCTTATTTTATTATTATATAACATAATATTATACTATTGTCATTATAATATAATCATTCATTTGATAGTATAATAATTTTAATAATGTTAATATATTTTATGAAGCTGGTATGTTCTAATTACATTAATGTGTTAATGAATATTCTAATATTATGTAATAATACTATGGTCTTTAATAGGGCTGAGAATTATAATTAGTAATTTAATAACTATATTAGTAATCTTATGATAATATAATAGGTGTGGATATATTATCTTTACATTGACATATTTTACGCAATAAAAATATGTTAGATATTACATTAAGCATGTAACTCTATATCCATACATTTAATATATTATGCTAGTATATTGTTAGTTAACACTCCTCAGACTCAAACAAACAGTCGCAAAATAAAACTTATTTTAGGTGTTTTAGGAAAAGTATAAGTTTTGGGTTGAAAGACGATTTTAAGCTCAAAAACACCATGGAATCCATACGGGAGCCTAATCATTTTGTTTTACTGTTTGTTAGTTCTTGCTTAGATGTTGTTAGGATTGTTTTTTCTATAATCTTCGTGTTAAGTCTAAGGCAAGCATGTTAGTTCTATGGCCGCTAGCGCGTTAGTTAGAGCTTTAAGATTGATATAGCGTCTTTGTTCACGTCCCCAGGGCTTGTTGTTGTTAAGTTCATCGCTTCTCCAGTGGATAGCCAGCTGCTCTCCGTGTTATTTCCATCCATATAACTTTAAGTTCTAGTTTAAGTGTTTGGCTTCCTATTGTAACTTAATGAGTTATGTCATCTTATTAATATATTAGCATATTATTTTCAAATAGTTAACTAATTTATAATTTTGGTATATCAAATGTTACCTTATATCTTGAATATTATATTTTAAAATACTTAATTTATTATTAATATAACATACATATTATACTATTGTCATTATAAGATATATCATTCATATAATATATATTTTTAATAATGTTAATATTAATTCTTATGACTTGTATTAGGTATGTTACTGATAAATTATGTGTTTGATCATTCTAATATTATGTAATTCACTATGGTCTTTAATAGGGCTGAGATTATTAATAGTAATTTTAATATAATTTTGTAATTATGATTAGTATAAATACGGTTGTTGTGAATATATTACTTTACATTGACATATTTTGCCAATAAATTAATGTTAGATATTACATTACATGTCAACTCTATATGGCATTTACTTTAATATATTCAGCTAGATATTTGGTATTAACACTCCTCAGATAAAAGCCAAACCAAAATTAAAACTTATTTTAGGTCGAGTAGGAAAGTGATATGTTTGGGTTGAAGACGATTTAGCTCAAAAACACCATGGAATCATACGGGAGCCTAAGTCATTTGTTTACTAGTTTGTTGTCTTGCTTAGATGTTGTTAGTTCTTCACTCCGTTGTTAAGTCTAGAGGGCACTCATGTTAGTTCTAACCGGCTAGCGCTAAAGTTTAGAGCTTTAAGTAATTGGATCTAGCGTCTTGTTCGTTCCAGCTTAGTTTTGTAAGTTCTCGCTTCTCCAGTGATAGATCCAGCTAGCTCCTCGGTGTTTTGTCACCTCCATATACTTTACGATCTATAGTTTAAGTGTTGGGTGCTATGTACTAATGAGTTAGAATGACATGGTATAAGTTAGAACTCATGGTGGTAGTTAGAACTAACATGGTATATAGTTAAATCAGGGCAAGACATAAAGTGTTAGAAGCTAACATGGGGATAAATTAGAACTAACATGGCAAAACTGGTCATTTTCTATCTGATTTGCTCGAATCTGGGCAACAGAAAAAATAGACATAGCTGGACTAACAATACAAACCAAGATCTAACTTGTGCACAATCCATAAGCTAAACATACAAGACTAAACAGCAGATAGCTTCACAACAACAGTAAGAATTAAATGCAAAAACAGCAGATAAGCTTACAACAAACATATAATTTGAACAACAGAGCGCTGACTATAAACGGCAAACCAGTGCATAAGCTGAAACAGAGTGTACTTCGGCAATAAATTGGAGAGGTTGAAAACGCAAACATAACTTTGACATCCGTCCATAAGCTTTGACAACACAAGGCAAACCATAACAACACCAGTCCATAATCTTACAATAAAATGATGACATTAAAAAACAACCTGTATGTAAAGTATGTCACGTGCATGTACAATCTGTGTCTTTGCTCTTAAGTTTCCAGGTATGCTTGGGGTAGTATACTGGGTCCTCAATGAGCTTGTGCAATAACACATCTTTTTTTTCCCGTTAAGATTCATAAGCCATGGAATACGATCAATTCAGACGGTCAAGTACGTGAATCACATCTAGGAAGCATGCGAATGCTGCAAAAGATAGTCCTCTGGGCTTACGTTTAACACTGTATGCTATAGTGTTAACGTATGGCCAGAGGACAATTCTCTCCAAGCATTTCATGCCTCCCAAGTGATTCACGGCAGACCCATCTGAATTGATCGTATTCCATGCGCTTATGAATTTAACTGGGCGTTAATGTGCAACTCTTTGAAGGGAGCCCGGTATAGTTCACCCACTGATCGGAACTAAGAGCAAAGACAATGGGATAACCATCGTCATGCCCAGGCGTGGAGGGCATATGCCAAGATCACATAGCGTGCGTCCAGGCAGGCAATGACCTTTCATCGGTGTACAGAACTAGCATGATTACAACGGCCATAATACAGGGGAACTTGAAGGGGTAGGGGAGGGTAAATAGTATGGGTTTATAAATGAGGAAGAGTCTACATGAGAGTCGGCGATAGGGGGATCCGAAAAAGATTGCGCCGAATCAAGGTAATTCAATAGACTATCCTGGGGGTTGAACAGGCTTGGGATGGTGATGTTGCCGCGTGGGAATGTGTGGGATAGGTCGCGGAACAGGTATCAAACTCTCCTCCTTGGACTCACTTTTGCAAGTGAGTTGTCTCTTCAACCATTGGGACTAGCAAAAACAACGAATGCAGTCAACCTATAATATCTCGGTAACCTTCACAGCCAAAGTGGCAGAGTGAAATAATGTAGTTTAAGTGTTGGATCTATTGAATATGTTATTCTACTGGGTTAATGTTGTGTTAGGGCCGTTCCTAGTGTTGCGTCTCTTGCCATTCTCGTGTTAGGCTAACGCCAGAGGTCTAGTTTAAATTGGGTTCTAATGCCCTATGTTAGTTCTAGTTGTGTCTAATGACTATGGTTCTAATTAAATGTGATAGTTCTAGGTGGTATCTCCTCTGTTTAGTACTATCCTCTCAGCTAGTTCTAACTTGCGGGCTAGCGTTATTTCTAGATAGCAAAGTGTGTGTTCTGTTCGCCATGTTAGCCTACCTAACTGCGTTGTTAGTTCCTAGCTGCCCTCGACTGCTTAGTTCTATTCCCTTCTCGCGAGTTAGTTCTAACTGTGGCTGGAGTATTTCATAGCAAAAGTGTTTGCTCACTGGGTGGCCATGTTATGCCTACTCACTGCTTGTAGTTCTACCTGCCCTCGCGCTGGTATTCATAATCCTCTCGATTGTTCTACTGCCGGGCTGGCGTTATTTCTAAGCAGCAAAGTGTTCGTTTGGTGGCCCAATGTTAGCCCTATTCACCTTGTTATTCTAGCTTACGGCTCCTGTTAGTTCTATCCTTCTCGAGTTAGTTCTACGTGCTGGCTGCAGTTATTTGCTATCAAATTTGCTGCTGGTGGCTATGTAGCGCCTAGCTTATCTTCTCATTTAACATGAAAATACTTACAACACACAACAACGAAGTAGTTTGTCTGTAATGTCACGCGAAAAACAATTAACCAACATATAAGCAAGCATGAACATACTTACAGTACATTGAAATATCACAACAAAAACCTGAGAAAATAAAATAATATTACAAAAAAGGGTGAATCGCGTGGCATACGAAAAGAGCAGGCACAAAACTTGCTCTAATTATTTTTGCAGCAATCTCCTTTTGAAATGTTATCGTTGGACCGTTTTTCGACAATGCTTGTTAATGAAGTTCCATCATAAAGATCGCCGCAATCTCACGTTCGTCATTAAGGGAAAAATATTACAATATTCGAAAATACTGTGAAACAAAAAAATGAACAATTAAATTAGAAATGCATGAAACACTTACGGTCCTTGTTTGTGGGCACGCGCAACTGACACAAGACCATTGATGCTCCAATTCCCCAATCCCGAATTACTCTCAATGAAACTCATAAACTTATTTATAATTTACAAGCATCGGCGTATAATGGGGCGAGTTGATTGAGGATAGTGATAAGAATTTTGTTGCCTTCACAACTCTACTCAGGTGCCAATTCCAAGCTGACAATCGGGTCAGAATATCTTTCACAAGTGCCAAGCTTCTGCTGAATGAAACATTTCTCTTCATTCGTTTTTGCGCACGCATTTCAAGTATTATCCTCTAGAATGCTTTGCTAACAAGATGCAAAATGTCAACATTGGTGGGATAACATAAAATAATATCGCACAATTGTGAAAAAAACAATGGATAACTTACTGCAAGCCAAGGTCTTGTACATGTATCTTTGGCGATCATAACTAATCACTTGTTCAATCTTGTTAACAAGCGAATAACAAATGCATCGATCAACCTACAAAAATTAGCATGAATGAATAAAATAGTTAAGTATAAATTATTTTATATACAACATCAACAATCATAACACAATTTTTAGAACCTACAATCGTCACGAGTTCACGCGCTACCGTTAATAGTATATTAAGCATCTAAGCCGAGATTACGCTTGCTTCGCACACTCCAATGTAAGTATCACATATCAAGTACACGTTGTGAGAAATTGCTACTAGAATTAAGTAATTAAAGATTATTATTAGAACATAAGTCAAGTAACAGTTACGTGTTCATTCTCTGATTGTAGAAATCTTCAATTAATTTGTTCTCATAATCAAACGGCCATCTACCTGGATATCTCTAGAGTGTAGGTTGAGGCCTTCTTCATTTTGTAGCTTTTTTTCCCATTCAGGAACATCCAATATCTGGATCGACACGTCTCTTCTTTGTTCTTCCTTTGGTTGATCTAGAGGCATATAAGTGAAGTAACCAGAGGGGTCGTCATCCTTTCCTCCGGCCTCTTTCCGACAGCGTACCGTTTGAGTAGATGGCCGTTTTCTTCTCTGTATTCTCATTACGCTAACCTTCATATTTTTGAGAAACATCTCTATAGAGTCGGAGTGCATATGAAGTTAACAAACGAGTTAGACAAGAGTTATATGAAGATATAAAATTAATAATTGCAGAGAAAATTTAAAAAACTAAACTCACCGAGCATCTTCTAAATTCTCCCTGTCTCCTTGGGCTCATCAAACAAAGTCATCACATAACATCGGCTTCGCAGTTCCTTCCAAATTCTCATATTCCTTAGCTTCCATCATCCTCTTTGATTTTTTTTCTTCACAGTACGATTTCCGTCATCCTCCTTCTCCTTGGTTTTTTTGGTCATCTACACCACGCTCTTATAATTCTCGTAATTCTGTAGTGAGGCTCTCAAGCTCGTACGTCTCTCCGCAAATTAAGAAAAATTAAATTCAGCTTTCCTTGATTCCTATTTGACCAAGAAAAATAGCAGTATTAACGTTACTATTAGTTTGGGCAAACATAGATACTGAACAAAAGGACATAAAATAATGAACTATTAGACACGATTATGTCAACATACTCATTGGGCGATGCCGGTATGAATAAGAGGAGTATTCTCTGGGCCATTATCATAACAACTTCGGGACTCTATATAATTTGTTCATCAGTAGTCCTCTCCACTTTCCCAGTACTGCTTCACACAAAAGAGCGCGGTATACCTTCAATATCTGAAGTGTACTCTAATTCTCCCTACTTTTTCATAAAACCAAGACCCTACAAAAAAGAAACTACCATTAGCATGTGGCTAAAACAATAACATTATCAAAATGAAAATAAAAAAAAGATATAGCACAGATGTAATATTCCATTGTAATCACAGCTCAGTAAAAGCAGGAGGAATAAACCACGGACCATGGTACCGGCTTTGAACGCTGACGCTAATCCCTATGAGCATACTAAGAGACTTGTTGGATTTACGTCATGCTCTTTGCAAAGAATGAGTGAAAACACCGCATGGGCGCCAATTATATTTATGCAAAGGTATAACTGCTTCCGCATATCTAAACGCGCCACAAGGACATGGTTTACATGTCCGCGGGCAAATATGAGCCGATATAAAGCCACAATATTCAGCACATATTTAGGTGCTTCATTATATCATATCTACAATCATTCTCGCCATTCATCGCGCTTACCACCGAAATCGCACCGCTTCTTTTCTCATCGGCTTCTTAATAATTCTTTACCCAAATAGGTGCTAGATGTATTCACCGCTGGGCTGCCCTGGAAAAGCGCCGACGGACCCCTCATTTTTATCGGAATTCCCTCCTTTGGCAATCCGGTAATTCGGTGAATATCATTCTATACGAACCCGACAATTTTTATTCCCAATCATGATGAGCGATGCTTATGCCCGGCCAGAACCTTTGAATCTAAGCGATCAATTGGCTATTTGCTGCCATTGCTCAAGGATGTGGGTAATATTGAGTAAAGCTGTGAAATAAGGTGTCCGCTCTGCTAGGGGTTTTAGGTGTCTTTCATCTAATTATTATTCGCTTATCATTAATCTCGAAAATAACACAAATTGGCGCCGAAATTCTCAAGTGTGTTATGCTTGAGGCCTACAAGAATTATAGTTCAGAAAGAGTTAAAAATTAAATATATTTGGGCAAATTAAGACGGAGGCATATTAACGAAGTTTATTAACACAAACTATTATACTCATGGCTTACAACGCAAAATTATAAGTCAGAAGGAGTTAAAAATTAGATATATCATCGGCAAATTACTTACGAAGTTGGAGATTATGCATTTAGAGAGTAGGCTTTGATTTGAAGAATTCGAAGACGCTCTGACTTTCAATTTGTTCGAACCGATGAGGGCAGACTCGAGGTTTGGTCAAGCTCCGGAGGCGCGATACCCTGAGGGCTGAGTCCGATGCCATCGAGGCGTGGCTTATGACGAGGTGAGCTCGACGGCGAGGAGGAGTAACGGCGCTGGACACGGGGCGACGCTCGCGGGCGGCGATCTCGGAGCTGGAGAGGAGGAGGGGAGTGATGGCTAGGGCAAGGGAGGGCCGGCGACGGCTTTTAGGGGACGTCGATGGGCTTGCCCTGAGCTTTCGGGGCGGCGAACGCCTCGGGCGGTGGTGAGGAGGAGGGTCGGTGATAGGCGGGCGATCTGAGCGGGAAAGAAGAGAGAAGGGTAGGATTTTTGGGGATGGGATTTTCCAACGAAGGAGCTTCAGATCTCTTTATCTGGGTTTTACATAATAAACGCGCCCAGATACGCATCCTCAAGCTGACAGCCTAGAGCGGAGGTCACCGCGATTCACTTCTCCATATATATATAATATATAATCTATATATATAATATATATATATAATTATATATATATATATATATATAATATATATATATTTATATATATATATATA
Organism: Asparagus officinalis; assembly: GCF_001876935.1. NCBI lineage: Eukaryota > Viridiplantae > Streptophyta > Magnoliopsida > Asparagales > Asparagaceae > Asparagus > Asparagus officinalis. Next base: position 124,104,088 of record NC_033801.1, on the reverse strand, counting down.
TATATAATGAACAGGAAATCTCTTCCTGTTTCTCAGTTCAAAAAAAAACAAAGAGCACTGGGAAGTTGTTTTCAATTTGAAAAACATGTTCAAAGGTGACGACATGCATATTATCAAGACTTTATATATAACTTCCATAAAACAAACCTTATAGCGACCAACTCCTATATTGTCTAACTGGATTTGGATTAACTTTAATTTACAAATAAAACAATGTTTGATAGCTACGATGGAAATAAATTGTTCCTTTACAAATATAGTAAAATATAATATTTGATAAAAAGAATGATAATATAACAATTTAGATTGATTATAAGCAAGTATATGGATAACAATACTTCAAATTTCACGAAGTGTCAGATATTCTTGGTGGAGAATTCACTAGTTGTGGAGCTAATCCGTTGGGATGTTTCAATAACTTAACTGATGTTAATTATAGTTAACTTAAACTTGTGGATATAAAAACCCTATGGCATATGGACTGTCCATCCTCTCAGAACATCCTGCACGATGAAGAGCGTGTGTAGGTGTCATTTCCCGAAATGAGGATTTCGTTTGTATTGATAAGAACAGCTTATTACAAACTAATGAATCGAAATTACAACAGAAGTAAAAAGAATGCCCTCCTTGTTTAACGTGAGAACTTTGGTAGCGATAGGATGCCTCGCTCAGTTGTCGCACCGAGTCTGCTTCCCTTGGACGATTCAATCTAGGTTGCTGGTGAGCTTCAGTGCACAGTAGAAGCTCGTGTTAATCGAGTTCGAGTCTCCGAGTTCAATGGCAGGAGATGCTTCAGTGCAAGAGTAATGCAAAGAGCGGGTCCTCAACTTGCTTGAGAGTTGAGAGCCTCTGGATCAGCTGACTGAGTCAATCAATTAACTGGGATTAATAGATTGCCAGCCACCGACCCTTTTTTCCGTGGCCGAGAGAAGCTTTTAAATAGAGAAGGGACGACATGGTCATTTCCTTGAATCATGGGATGTGACCATGCACTGTTGGGAGATACCATGCCTCTCACTTGTACTGTGAGCGGCTACTTGATGGGTTCGGAGTACTGTGCTCCTCTCCTTCACGTTGTGGGGAATGGAAAGGTCCATCCCTATACGCGACAGTGCAGCCGCCAGATACTCTGGCGAGTTTGGCGAGTTTGCGGATCGCCTGGTTGGTTGCTTGATCGTACAGGCGACTCCCAACCATTTGGACGAACTTGGCGATGAAATGAATCTAACTCGTGCAGGCGAGTTAAGTCATGCAGGCGAGCTTGGTGACTGCGTGGATCTGACTGGCCACTTGTACCGTGAGCGGCCACTTGATGGGCTTAGAGTACTGTGCTCTACGTCGTGGGGAATGGAAAGGTCCATCCCTGTACGTGACAATGCAGCCGCCTAGTACTCTGGTGAGTCTGGCGTACTTGTTGTTCACATGACCGATTGCCTGGATATGTAGGTGACTTTAGCTCTTGAGAAAACTTGACTCGTGCAGGCGAGTTTAGTGTGCGGGCGAGTTTCTGATCGCTCGGCGGATTGCCTGGATGATTAGGCGACCTTAGCAGCTGCATGGTCTTGACTCGTGCTGGCGAGTTAAGTATGCGAGCGAGTTTCGCTTGTGTTGGCGAACTCAACTCTTGGATAGGCTTGACTCGCGCTGGCGAGTTTAGTGTTCAGGCGGAATTTAGGCCTTTTGCTGCTAAGGCAATTTTTACAGCCTACAGCGTGCTGAACCTTAGGATGGGTAGTCTTTGGGGGCATGATGGTAATTTTCATGCTCCCACTATGGTTGAGATCACAGCGCACTATGAGGTGTTCTGAGAGAATAGCTACTTAGTAGCATACGCATGTGAGTAAGTATATAATCCAAATGGTAAAGAGTAACTACACATATTTGGGATTATGTTGGTGTCTTCTTTTAGATAGATTTTAGAATGATATTAGGATAACAATATATTAGAATGACATTAAAAAAAATTTGTTGATAATCTAGGCTAAAATTGGACCCAAAACTATGAGAGCCATATTAGAACCTTCCAACTATCCAGGTCATCTATGGTAGGTTTAGAATGATATTAATTAGAATATAATAACAATGTCAAGCTTAAAGAGTCGTACTTTGATGTTCCGAAAAAGACTTTTCTTTATTTTTAAATTTAATCTTATTTACAAGGTAAAACTTTATTTTCCTTATTATCTCTTTCTCACTACTCTTTCATAACTTTTGTTTTAAAAAAGGGAAAATAGTGAGCATGCCCCAACTTCAAGAAACTCATGTGAGCAGTCCCTTCAACATTTCTCCAATATGTAAAAGCCCCCAAAGCCCTAAAAAAAGTGTGATTTAGTCCTTCCAACTCAGCAATATACATTGTGTATACTGTATTTCTCTCAAATCCTTAAATTTCCCATTCTTGGTAGATCTCTCTCTCTCTCTCTCTCTCTCTCTCTCTCTCTCTCTCAAGATCCAAGTATATCTCTCTCTCTCTCTCTCTCTCTCTCTCTCTCTCTCTCTCTCTCTCTCTCTCTCTCTCTCTCATGAAGATCAGGTCCAAATGAGAATTTTCCTCTTTCTTCCTAAATCCTTGTTAGTGTCATGGCTAACTTTGTTGCTTCTCCCTCCTCTGCTCCCTCCTCTCTCCTAACGCTAACTTTCATGAGTGCTCCTCCTTCCTCTCCTCTGTTCTTCCTCTCTCCTAATTTAAACCTAACCTTCATCCTCTCTCCCTATTCCTCCTATCCTCTTCCAATCCTGCCGTCTCCCTCTCCTGCCTCCCCCTTTGTCATTACTGACCTCAAACACACCCTTCGACCCCGTCGTCCCCTTCTCACACCTCCCCCTCCGCCATCATTGACTTCGAGTGCATCTTCAACAAGTTTTACTCTAATGACAATAACAACATCTTTTCCTCCGAGCTCGCCACCATCTTTTCCTCCCTTGAGCACCCCCTGTCCTCGTCTAAACTCTGCCACATGATTGATAAGATCACCTCCTCAAAACCATCTACGGCCTTCTCTTCTCTCTCCTACATAATTTCTTTTAGGTATATGATATGTGGTGATTTGAATATTGCTTATAAAGTGTTTGATGAAATGCCAAAGAGAGGTATAGTTTCTTAGACTGTGATAGTAAGAGATCATGTATAAAAAAATAAAATGGAGACCATCCTACTGCTTCTTTTTCCACCTCATTTCGTAAAAAATTGCAACTTTATAACATACAATATATCCATAACAGGAAATAACTTAGAATTAACACGAAATGACTTAAAATTCATCAGAAATGACTTCAAATTCATAGGGAATGTCTTAGACTTAACACTAAATGACTTAAATTGAACATGCAAGGACTTAAACTTCACAGAAAATGATTTAGACTTAATATGAAATGACTTGGACATTATAGGAAATGATTAAAATTCACAGGAAAGGACTTAGATTTAACATGAAATAACTTAGATTTAACACGCAAGGACTTAAACTTCACAACAAATGACTTAGACTTCATAGAAAATGACTTAACCCAAAATGAGGTAACCTTAATAGGAAATGAATTAACATTATTAAGGAATAAGGTAATATTAACAGGAAGATCAATAAAGCATATATTTTACCTAATTCTATGAAAGAATGTATTTACCTAGTTTTCTAGAGCGTAGTTGATAACAACTACATGCCATTTTATTTATTTTCTCTTTTCACTTTTTTCTAGGGTTTCTTTGTCCACTTCTCACAAAATCACAATTTTATAACATACAACATAACTTAACATGCCACAACATATCCGTAATAATAGATGACTTAGACTTAACACAAAATGACTTAAACTTCATAGGAAATGACTTAAAATTCACAAGGAATGACTTTGAATTAATGTGAAATGACTTATACTTAACACACAATTGCTTAACCTTTACATAAAATGACTAATTGTTTAAACTTCGCAGAAAATAACTTAGACTTAACATGAAATGACTTAGACTTAATACGAAATGACTTAAATGTCATAGAAAATGACTTAAATTTCACAGATAAGGACTTAGACTTAGCATGCAATTTGCGCATTTTGAAACTAGAACTACATCGTAGAGAGGTCCTATTACTCAAGGTATTCTTCAATTGATTCAAAGGGAGCCAAAAATCTCTTTTTGAACATAAAATTAAAGCAACAATATTCACTATTTAAAACCAGTTATGGAACTAATATACCAAAGATAAATTACTAAAAAAGTAACACATATAAAATCTTAATCTTGTAATCAATATATCAAATATTTGTTGGGCATCAAATACAATACTCAACTCAAGATCCATACACGATCTATGGTCCCTTATGGCCTACTCCGCTATCAAAATTACTAATCCAAAAGCATCCGGTTCTATTATAGACATCTTGGACTTTGAAGTGAAAGCTGTAAAGATGAGTTGGGAGCAATTTCTAGAGAACATCTCTCGCAGTAAATTCTTAGGTTGAGGAAAGAACACCTTCTTCTTAGCAGTGATCTCAGAGAAGGAGACCTTGTCATAAACATTAGAGGCAAAACTTGTTGAGGATGTGCACGAGATCAGTAGTGGTAGAGAGGGAGACGGAAGAGGGAGAATGCAAGGATGGAGGGTGCGCTCAAGGTTGGTGGTTGCGGAGGGGAAGACCGAAGAAGGCGACAACATGGCCGGAGTGTGCACCCAATGTTGGTGGTAGCGGAGGGAGGTGTCGGTGTCTGAGAGTAAAAGAAGAAAGAGGGAGAGAGGAGAAAGGTCAGGGTTATGAGAGAGGGGGAGAGGAGAGAAGAAAGAAGCAGCCATGAAGATTAAGATTATGAGAGAAAAAGAGAGGATGACATAAGGGCATTTTTTAGGTTTTATGTTTTTTCTCTTTCTGTGCTTTGTTGGCATAAAATAAGGGCCGAAACACATTATTGCATTGTATTTGGGGTTTATACATAAAGATGAAACTACAATAGGCCAGGGCACATCAATTCTTCTCATGGGCCTTGACACATCCCCCCCCCCCCCCCCCCCCAAAAAAAAAAAAAAAGAATCTAGAACTAAATTGTAGAGTTTTAATTTCAAGATTACTAGATTTGAAAAAACTCTAATTAGATTAGAAGTTCAGATTTTGCTTTGGTTAGGGGTGTCCAAATGGGCCCGAGGCCCAGGCCCAGGTTTGGCCTGGAAACTCTGGCCAAACAGGGTTTCGGCACCCACACCGGCCCCGGCCCCGACCCGGCCCGACCAAAAAAATGACCGGGCCAGGGTTGTCGGGTCAAGCCGGGCAGGCATGTGGCCCGGCCTGGCCCAAACGGTCACTTAAGTGATCGTTTAATAATAAAATCCAGGCAGGGTCGGGTCAACTTGGCCGGTCGTAACGGCCATAAACGGTCATTTTTGGCCTTTTGACCAAAATACCCCCAAAACGGTAAAAACGATCAAAATTTGAGGGTATTTTGGTTATTTATCTAGGGGGTGCCTCTATAAATAGAGGGGGTATTTATTTATTTTTCTCATCCAAAACTTATCTACTTCTTTCTAATACTCTCTTACACTATCTAATAATCGCTTTAGCTCTCTAATTCTTCAATCAAATGGCTTCATCATCTGATTATGAAGGATAAAACCCAACTCCTGAAATGAGTCATTCTACTACAGGAGGTATAGCTACTCCTCCTACTCCTACCGATGTTGATCCCGAATCCGGTGGCCACGATTCTACTACACCAAGAGCTCCTAAAAGGTCGAGATCCGATGTGTAGAATTTTTTCGAGAAGATAGACGTCACCAGGGATGAACACGGTAGGCTCTCACCCAGAAGGCTAAGTGTGCGTTATGCGGCCATATTTTCCAAGCTCATTATAAGAGCGGCACCAACCACCTCAAACGCTATTTAGATAAACGTAACAAAGGTCAGACGCCTCAAGGTGATATCCGACAATCTATGCTCTCACAATCTCATCTTCTAGTAGTCTCGGTAGTTAGAATTATGATGCAGTCCGAGCCAGGTAATGCGTCATCAAGTTTATCATTCTTAAAAATTTTCCTTTTAAATTAGTAGAAGATGATGAATTTGAAGATTTATTTACAGATGGTTTTTATCCTGCATTTAAAAAAATTTCTCGTCAAACTTGTCAACGTGATATTTTAAAATATTATCAGGAGGAACAAGGAAAAATAATTTCTTATTTTTAAAGTTTAAACTATAAATTTTCTTTAACTTCTGATATTTGGACATCTAAAGCATAAACTGGTTATTTATGTATCACAACACACTGGATTGATGGAAAATTAGTAAATATTTAAAAGAGTTATTTTTATTGCATTTGAAGAGTCACATACTGGTATTAATATTACAAATTTAATAATTGAAGAACTTATTGTAGGCTATCTAAAAATCACAACAGATAGCTAATCATCATCAAACACCGATGATGGAAGTTACAGTTCGACGGCTTCCAGAAGGCTACGATTTGAAGACTTTCACGAAGATCGATGAATATTATAATCTGACGACCTTCACAATAACCAATGAAAGCTCTAGTTCAATAGCCTTCACAATCAACATCGAGAGTTATAATCTAACGACTCTCATATTTTCAAGGAGCCAAGATGAAGATTACAAGATGACGGTCTTTGCAACGCTCCAGCAAAAGAGACCACAAATTGATGGTCTCTTCACATCAAAACGCAGAGGTCATCCCTGTGTTACACCATCTAAACGCAGAGGTCATCCCTGTGTTACAACATCAAAACGCAGAGGTCATGCTCACATTCCAGAGTCAAAATGTAGAGGCCATGCCCAGCATTCAAGTCCAGACGCAGAGTTCGTGGACTCAAAACGCAGAGTTCATGCAGAGCCTAACTCTGCGTCTCAGGTTCAAAAAAACGCAGAGTTCATGCAGAGCCCAATTCTGCATCTCAGGTCCAAAAACACAGAGTTCATGTAGAGCCCAACTCTGTGTCTCAGGTACAAAAATGCAGAGTTCATGCAGAGCCAAACTCTGCGTCCCAGGTCCAAAATGTAGAGTTCATCTCTGCGTCCTAACTCTGCATTTCAGATTTACAACGCAGCGCGACCTGTGCGTTCAGCCACCAATATAGGCTCAACTCTACGTTTCAAGTCTAAAACGCATAGTTCGGGCCCTGAACGCTATTTTTCAGCGTTTGACTCGTTCAAAGCACGAACTGAATAGTTTCAAAACTATTTTCCCCACGATTTGGGGAGATATTTAAGGGGGCGGTTATACCCCATTCAGCCCCACTTATGAACGAATTAAGGGGGCGGTTACACCCCTTAATCCCCTATAAAAAAAGAGTAAATTCAACTGAGTTCGGGCTTTTGGATCCTGGAGTATCTTAGAGATCTAGAGATCGGCTCCCTCGGATCATCTTCGAGCTTCCGGCAGCAGATCATCCTGGAGCTTCCTGCAGCGACAAAGTTCCTTAGAGCCCTCGGTCTTGGCTTGTCAAACCGATTTTTGGTTAAATCAACTCTTTCATAGAGTTTCAAACTCGTTCAGAGTTATCAACTCATCAAGAGTTCTTTAAAACTTGCTTTGCAAGTTCTCCATAGCGTCAAATCGTAAGGAAGAGATACCATTCCAGTGGATCAAGACGTTCGGATCGTCAACGGAGAGCAAACTCGACGCGAGCATTCGAGGGAGACACTCCATCACCACCATGAAGAACCCAGAATTAAATAAAGGGGAGAATTCAGATCAATTCTCCTCTCTTTTATAATCGGAAATTCAAATTGTAATTAAGATCGAGAGAATACAAATCAAATTTCTTTTATTTTATTTACTACAAATTTTCCACCAAACACTTACAAAATTAGAAATATCAGAAAGAATATTTTCTCTTTCACTAGATAATACAAGTAATAATAATGTAGCTGTTGATTATATAAAAACATCTCTGCTATTGCCATGCCGTGATGATCTTTTTCATATTAGATGTGTCTATCATATTTTAAATTTAATTGTTCAAAGTGCATTTGGTGAAATTAAACCCATGATAGAAAAGATTAGGTCAGTAGCTTATACTCATAATGCTTCTGAACAAAGAATTAAAAGATAAAAATAATTTTGTAAAAAAAAAAAATATAAAACCTAGACTAATTCCAAAAGATGTTGACCATAGGTAGAATTCTACCTATACAATGTTAAGTGTAGTAATAGAATATAAAGAAATTATAAATGATTTTATTGCTTTTTATACTTCTAGTTCTAGCTTTGGTAGCATGTATGGAATAACTGAAGATGAATGGACAGTTATAAGTAATTTAAAAGAATGTTACAAGTTTTTTATGATGCTATAATGTTATTATCTGGCTGTTATTATCCAACCATTACTTTAGCTGCTTTACAAGTTTTAAATATTCAAATTTTTTTAATAAATATCGTATGGATAATTATTTTGGAAATATAATTTTTCAAATGGAAAGTAAATTTAATAAATATTTTATGTCTATTCCTATTATTTTTAGTTTGGGGGTTCTTATTGATCTGTGTTTAAAGGATATTGACCTTCAAAGTTTGTTAAATTCCTTGTATGGTTATAGACACTGATGATGGTCAAACCATTACTGCTACTACTTATCATAATACTATTAGAAATTATTTTAAAAGATTATATGATGAATACGCAACTAAATATAGTGTAGCTACACATTAATCTACAACTTCTACTTCTACGAGTTCAAGTCGGGACAAAAGTGATACGTGTGTATCTTCTTCCTTGCTTCAGGAGCTTAGCGATCCTCATGGAAGCTTGAGGAGAGATGATTCTCATGGTATCTTGAGAATAGAGACGTGGATGAAGTCGTTGAAGGCGGCAACGTCTAAGAGTATAGGAAAAACTGCAGGAAACACTTTGGACTTCCAACGGTCGACCGCACGTAACGCCGCGGTCGACCACGAACATGCACAGCTCAGGAAAAGTCTCTGGACTTTTCACGATCGACCGTGATGTGTTCTGTGGTTGACCACCAAACCCTATATTCGATACCGAGTTTCTATCGTTCTGTCTGGTCGACCACAGGTGTCTCTGCAGTCAACCGCGAGTCGGGCTGAGCCAGACTTCCATTTTTCTATTCGCTTTAGGTTTTGTGTTTGATATGTATTAAAACACGACTTTTCTAGGGTTTTGAGGGGAGGGGGGAACCAGATTGGATTCAGAAACGAGATCAGTGAGATTGTTCTTTGATCTAGAGAGATTGTGAGAGAGGGATTTGTAATCTATTATTTCTCATAATATAGAGAATGTATTTTCCTTCGCCCAACTCAATTCTTTGTGTGTTTTTCTATTGTCTTCTTCACAACCCACTCTTGATAATTATGCAATCAAGGGTACTCATCCGGTGACTCGTACTAAGTTGGTATCAGAACGATTAGATCCTGTGAATGGGGGGATCCTGTGTATGGTACTTACTCGATTGCAATACAAGAAGCTAGGCGAGATCCTTATTTCTTTAAAAGGAGTTCAGAGATTAAGGAAGAAGAAGATGACTGAAGGGGATAGTTCACCGAGACTTGATGCATTGGAAAAGATTGCACATATTCATGCCACGGTGGAAGCTCAATTAAAGAAATCACATGCTAAGTACAAGGCAAAACATGATCAACATTGAGTTCCTTGTAATTTTGGTAAAGGTGATATGGTGTGGTTGAAGTTGAGTAAGGAGCGGCTAAAGGGAGAAAGGAAGAAGTTGAAACCTATACGATATGGTCCATTTCGGATTGTTGTTCAAATTGGTGACAACGCCTTCAAGCTGGATTTGCCACCTTATCTAGGCATGTATTTGGTGATCAACGCCAAGTATTTAAAGTTGTTTGAGCCTCCATTGTTGGATTATGAAGGTGATGACAAGATGATCTTACCGCATGTTGACGACCTGCGGTTTGATAGAGAAGAACCGCTCAAAGAAGATTGCATTTTGGAACGGAAAGTGACTACGACGAGACGCAGGACGAATGAGTAATTTTTGATCGGACATCAAGGTCAGGTTACTAGCAAAGCTAGGTGGTTCAATAGAGAAGGAGGGGCTCGCGAGTTCCCTCAGCTACTGTTCTAACTTGAACGGGACTTCAAGTTCCTAAAGGAGGGAGCCATGATACAGGTGTATCTTCTTCCTTGCTTCAGGAGCTTAGCGATCATCATAGAAGCTTGAGGATAGATGATTCTCATGGTATCTTGAGAATAGAAACGTGGATGAAGTCGTTGAAGGCGACAATATCTAAGAGTACAGGAAAAACTACAGGAAACACTTTAGACTTCCAGAGGTCAACCGCACGTGACGTCGCGGTCGACCGCGAACGTGCATAACTCAGGAAAAGTCTCTGGACTTTTCGCAGTTGACCGTGATGGGTTCTGCGGTCGACCGCCAAACCATGTATTCGATAATGAGTTTCTGTCGTTCTGTCCGGTTGACCGCACGTGTCTTTGCGGTCAACCGCGAGTCGGGCTAGGCCAGACTTCCAGTTTCTTGTTCACTTTAGGTTTTGGGTTTGATATTTATTAAAACACGACTTTTCTAGGGTTGGGGGGGACCGGATTGGATTCAGAAACGAGATCAGGGAGATTGTTCTTTGATCTAGAGAGATTGTGAGAGAGATATTTGTAATCTATTATTTCTCATAATCTAGAGAAGGTATTTTCCTTCGCCCAACTCAATTCTTTGTGTGTTTTTCTATTGTCTTCTTCACAACCCACTCCTGATAATTCTGCGATCAAGGGTGCTTGTTCAGCGACTCGTATCAAAAAATATAAGTTTTGATAGGTATGCAATGATAGCTGAGCTAACTGATGGATCTGAACTTGGATCATCAGCGGAGGTTTTTGAAATTGGTTAATATTTAACTGCATCTTTAGTTAAATATCAAAATAATAGTTTAGATATTTTGCAATGGTGAAAAATATATGAAACAATTTTATATCGTATACTTTCCATCATGGTTCGTGACTTACTAACAGTGTAGGTTTCCATGGTAGCTTCGGAATCCGCCTTTAGCACAGCAGGACGTTTGATCGATGACCACAAGATATCGTTAGATCCATATACTGTACAGGTGGTCATGTGCTTACAAGATTGGTGGAGGTACGAGAAGAGAACGCAACGCATCGACCGGATGGCTGATATTGAAGATAAATTTAAAGAGTTGGGACTAGCGGATAGATATAAAGAGTAAATAATATTCATCAAACTATAACTTTTATTTCTTAGCTGAAAATTTATATTAAATTATTTTGGAAAAAGTTACAAATGATAATGATATAGATGAGTAAGTGTCAACCTAGTTGGGATGTACTCATCTATTGTGATGCGACGAATTCCAAAATAAATTTATAATTGTAAATGATCTACTTATTATTAATAAAGAAGTTATTTTTATCATTTTAATTTGTATATTTTTTGTATTTATAATTTATGTAATTCTAAATGATTAATAAATAATAATATGAATTTTTATTAAATTTTTGTTTGATTTTTAGTTATGTATTATTAAAAATTTAAAGAAATAAAAAATGAAAAAATAATAAAAAACCTAAAAAAACCGAGCCAGCTCGGAGCCCGGCCCACTCAAGCCCAGCCCGGTGCCCCCCCGAGCCTGGGTCCGGGCCTCAGTTTTGCCCGGCCTGGGCCCAGTTTTTCAGGCCGGGCGGAGCTGGCTTGTTTGGACACCCCTAGCTTTGGTACACCAAAGATCATTTTTTATTGAAAAAAATTTATATCTATACTACATATAAAAGAGGATTATGGTGCTAAAACTTTTGATTGCTCCTTTTACCCCTCTTAAATTTGATAATTCTAACTTTACTTTAATTATTTTCTTTATTTGATTTATCTCAAAGTCTCTTCAATGAGTCTTAAAATAAATTAATTACAAATCATTATAATTATAAGATTTAATTAGTTTCTAAGGCTCTTAAACATTCTAAAACTTGTTTGATTAAATGCATATGTTATGGATCTAATCTCTTTAACTTTTCCTTTACTTAACCTCTTTTTTATTTCTACACTATAAATTACGGTCATCCTCTCTTTAATGTACGTGAGTTGTATATGTATGTGCATGAGCATACATTTGATGATATTTGTCAAATGGTTTGTATATTTAAATATTTTTTATTCTATGGAGTTGAAGTCTATGTCTCATGTTCAATTCGTAGCTCTTAATTTGTGTTTTGTCTCTTGAATTTTTAGAAAGGAGAAGGATAATAGATTATAATATTATTATTATTTAAAAGTCTTAATATTTAAGAGTATGTATAAATCTGATGTGTGAACCAAAGATTATTTTTAGCGTGTGTTTTTTTATACTGTGGATTAGGTAAGATTCTTATTGATTTTTAATACTTAGAAAGAATGTACAATCTTATTTTTAGAGTTTATGCAAAGCTATTTAAAGATTTTTCCTCCTTGCACAATGTTGTAAAGAGACTTTTGTGCTATTTATCATAAGCTATTCTTTTTCTTTTGAATATAGGTCATAAGTTGTGCTTTCTTGTTCATTAGATATATTCATGGTTTAATTCTTAATTAATTACTTCGTTCATATGTACTTTTAAATTCAGATGTGCTATTAACTTATCCAACGCATGTTTCTTTTCCTTCTAATTTTCTTATCTCTATTAAGTGTCATATATGTTCTTTCGTTAATAATTATGTTAAATCATAAAACTCTGGTTTTCTTCTTTTTGATTAACCACAAATAACTTCTTTGTTCAACTTTAGGCTACAAAGATTAACTAATGAAACATATTGGCTATCTATCTTCTACTCATTGAGTAAATTTGAATACACAAACCTATATCTGATATATTTAATTGAATTTCATAAAAAATTTAATTTCTTATATGATATCCAAATTAATTTGTCTCTTGATTGAGATTATTTAATTTGCATTAAAAAATGACTCATACATTTCCTATGAACTGAGCTATTCAAATAATATCTTCATATCGGTTGAGACTCCATCTTGCTATTTGCTTTTTTTTTAATTATGGATCTACTAACAACTTTTGCTATCCCAACAAGATACCAATCATTTAATATTAATTTTTTATTTAGTGGCCGTTGTAATTTTCGTGCATGATGCATTGAGAATCAATATACGACAGGTACATATTATATCATAATTACATATTTAAGAATCAATAGAATATATTATTTACTAATAACATACTATGGGGTAGTTCAGGAAGTTCATTACAATTTTAAAAGTTCAAGGATATTGTACAGTCTTGGAAGTTCATAGAAGTGTTTTGTTCAAACATCCCCGACAATGTAGGGAGATTTTGCAAGAAGAAAAATTTTCCAAAGACCCAAAATATGGGACCAACAGTGAAGACATGTGAGGTGTCCTCTGCCTATTGCATAATGAGTTGGCCATCATTAATGATGACTAGCTCATTATGCAATAGGAGGGGAACACCTTACCTGCCCCCCTGTTGGTCCCATATTTTGGGTACCTGTAGCAAAGGCCATCCATTGACCACTGAAAAAAAGTTTATGGTTTTTTTTAAAAGCTCCAAAATTCATGACAATTTTGTTAATTCTACCCAATTTTAATTAGAAAAATAAAAGTAAAAACCCATACAACTTACATGTCCAAGATTGCAAATTTACATATACTTTCATATCACGTGCACCGCGCGTGTCTCTAAATCAAAGGCATAGAGAAAGCAAGTGAGCAAAGCCCCAAAACCCTAGACCGCTGCTGCTCGCTGAAGACAAAGGGGAAGCAGCTAGGGTTTCTTTTCGAATGGAGAAGCCCACTTCAGTTTCTTTCTCCGGAGACCAAATCCCCCTCTCCGTTCTCGCCGCCGCCAGGATCGCCGGCATCGACCTGTCGACGATTCTGCGCACTGGCTCGATCCCCTCGTTCGGATTCCCTTCAGGGTCAGTACTAATCATTTTCCTCATCTCCATCCTATTGATTTTGATAGTGTTTGTTGTCCTGCTGAATTTAGTGTATTCAATTGATGAAAACAACATCAAAGTTGTAGAACTCAGTTTTGATTGGGCTTTGTATTAGTAATTACCCTTAAAGCCCTAAAATTTGATGGAAAAGCAAGCATTGTTTTTTCCTTAATAAATTTATTTAGTGTATTCAATTGATGAAAACAACAAGAAGTTTGTAGGCTAAGACCTAAAATTTCTGGAAAAGCAAACGTTTTTGTTCTCACAAAATTTAGTTATGTTTCAACAAAAAAATGTTCAATTAGGATAAAGAAGTTGAAATACAAGATTTTTTTTTACTTGCGCAAGCAACACTGAGGTCAGTTGCAAAATTAAACAATTTCCAAATTATACTGGTGTTATTTTGATGCTACATGCAACTTCTATTCTAGTAGCTGGAGTGCATGGAAGTTGTTTAGTTTGATAACTTGAAACTGCAATTTTGTGCACGACATATGCAAAATGGTTGTTTAATTCATTTGGTTATGAGGTAATATAACATTATAAAAGCAATTAAATTGATGCAGTAACATTTTTTCTTTGTTTGAAGTTGGTGCCACACATTATCTTTTATAGAAGATCTTTAGACTGACATTGAAGTAAGCCAATTCTATGAAAATTATATCTGAAAAACTCATAAAGTATGAAGATAATGGTATTGACATAGTATTAGTTGATAAGACAGACTAATAGATTCAAAGCTGCTAAGCATTTGACTGTTACATACTATCACTCCAGGTCAAAATTGCATGGGACCAACACTCTTCTACGATATCTGGGACATGTTTTAGCTAGTTCTAATTTGTATGGGCAGAATGCACTTGAATCAGGGAAGGTATAGACTAGTGCATATCAAAACATGTCAATTGAATTTCCCTTTATATATTCATCTTTAATGTTTTATGTACTGCTATTATTACTTACTACAGATTGATGAGTGGCTTGAGTGTGTCTTAATCTTCTCATCTGGCTCATATTTTGAGAGTGCTTGTGGGCTTGTTGATGCTCATCTTGCTCTTCGGACTTTCTTGGTTGGTTATAATTTTTCCATTGCTGATATAGCACTGTGGTCAGCTCTTGCAGGTAAACTTGGTGTTGCTTTTAGTTTGTTTATTTATTTTCATGTCTATATGCTGCTGTCACTTTTCGCTGAATATCTTAAATCTAAGTTTCTTATTGTTGCAGGCACCGGGCAAAGGTGGGAGAGCTTAAGAAAATCAAAGAAATTCCAACATCTTGTTCGCTGGTTCAATAGCATAACTGGGGAATACAATGTGGCTTTGAATGAAGTTACAGGAAAATATGTTGGGAAAAGAGGTTTAGGAAAATCTCCTGCCTCTAATACCAAAGGAAAAGATCAGGGGACAAATGAAGCCTCAAAGGGAAAGGATGGGCTTTCTGCAAATGGGGCTGTGACATCAAAAACTGCTGGATTTGAAGTAGATCTTCCTGGTGCAGAGTACGGGAAAGTTTGCCTGAGATTTGCTCCAGAACCTAGTGGATACCTCCATATAGGGCATTCAAAGGCTGCTTTACTGAATCAGTACTTTGTTCAGAGATATGGAGGACGGCTGATCATTCGCTTTGATGATACTAATCCTTCGAAAGAGAGCAATGAGTTTGTTGAGAATGTGTTGAAAGATGTTGAGACTTTGAACATAAAATATGATGTTGTTACCTATACATCAGATTACTTCCCACAATTGATGGAGATGGCTGAGAGATTAATACGCGAGGGGAAAGCGTATGTGGATGATACGCCTAGAGAGCAAATGCAGAAGGAGAGGATGGATGGTATTGAATCAAAATGCAGGAACAATAGTGTTGATGAGAATATGAAATTGTGGAAAGAGATGATTGCAGGGTCTGAAAGGGGCAAGCAGTGCTGTTTAAGAGGTAAATTGGATATGCAAGACCCTAACAAATCACTTCGAGATCCTGTTTATTACCGATCAAATCCAGATCCTCATCATAGGATTGGGGCAAAGTATAAGGTTTACCCAACCTATGACTTTGCTTGTCCTTTTGTTGATTCCACTGAAGGTGTAACTCATGCTCTTCGCTCAAGTGAGTATCACGACCGTAATGCACAGTACAACAGAATTCTTGATGATATGGGATTAAGAAGAGTGCACATCTATGAATTTAGCCGACTGAACATGGTGTATACGCTTCTCAGCAAGCGCAAACTTCTTTGGTTTGTGCAAAATGGGAAAGTTGATGGATGGAATGATCCTCGTTTCCCAACTGTGCAGGGAATAGTTCGCAGAGGTCTGAAGATTGAGGCATTAATACAGTTTATTCTTGAACAGGTAATATTGTCATATTTGTTCATTTACTTTGGTTGAAGTTCAACCCTCCTGGACATTGGGGATTTGCACAAGACCCCTTAAACTTTATAAAACCCCCTTTAAGTTGTCTGAAAGTAAAATGAGCATTTTAGACTATTTACTCTCCCCATTAATGCCGTTTATGAAAATTTTTAGTAGTTCATGGGTGAGAGTTAAAAGGGGTTTTCTATTATTTGTAAAGTTCAAGGGGTTTTGTGCAAAACAATCGAAAGTTCAGGGTTTTTTAGGAGATTTCTTACTTTCCAATGATTTATTAATGCATTTATTTGTGAATTTTACAGGGTGCTTCTAAAAATCTAAACCTTATGGAATGGGAGAAGCTATGGACGATCAACAAGAAAATAATTGATCCAATTTGCCCAAGACACACGGCAGTCAATGAAGAGCGTAGGGTGATGTTTTACCTTGCTGATGGTCCCGAAGAGCCATTTGTTCGTATTTTACCCCGGCATAAGAAATATGAGGGTGCTGGGAAAAAAGCTACAACATACACAAAGAAAATATGGATAGAGTATGCTGATGCATCATCTATCTCGGAGGGTGAGGAAGTAACACTGATGGACTGGGGAAATGCTGTCGTAAAGGAAATCAAGAAAGAGAGTGGTGAAATTAAGGAATTGGTTGGAGTTTTACATCTTGAGGGGTCTGTTAAAACAACAAAGTTGAAGCTTACCTGGCTACCTGAATCTAAGGAGCATGTTAAACTTATGTTGGTTGAGTTTGACTACTTGATAAAGAAGAAAAAGGTATGCCAAATATAAGCTTCTTAATTGCATTACATTCATATATTGCACTTCATTTATTTTCTCTTGTTCATGTTCTCATGCCTGTCTTTTTTGTCATCAGCTTGTTTTGATTTGTCAACTAGTTATCGAATTTCATCTTTTCTCTGGCACTCGACAGATCATTTTCTTGGCCTTCGGATTATTATTGTTATGATAAGTCATGTTCTTCCTCTGTGACCTTTGAATCTAACCATCTGCTATGCACAGGAAAAGAAGTCAATAGTAGTACAAATCCTAATCCATCTTTAACTTTACATCCTATTAATGTGGACCTAGCACTTATTATGAGTATGTTGATTATGTACAAAACAATTGAAGAATTTAACTTGCCAATCTTGGATAGTAAAATTTGATGCATTGGAAATTTGAAATAAGTATAAAGCATATGTATGTGTTATATGAAATTTAACAATTGAATGTTAGAAATTCTGAACCCTTTTTGTAGCTTTAGTTCAGAACTTTTTGTCCTCATTTCTAACATAACTATGGCAACTGCATCCACTAATGACAAGTTCATGGGAGACCTATTTCTATGTACCATAAAGTGAAAGGGTAGCTTATAAAAAACCACACAATTACTTTTATACATGAAGCATAAAACAGCGAGCAGTGTTCAAAGTCCCTAACTATCAGTGAGTTTTGCTGTAAGTCCGCAGCCATGCAATAGGTACCTTGTGACTAGGTTTATTTGGTTCATAAACCTCAGTTATTCTTGAAGAAGCCATCTCCAGCTCAAAAAGTGTTGTAAACTTATGACTGGGTATCATCTCAATTGTCTTAAGTTCCCAATTGTTTATTAAATTTTCAGCATTCTTTCAGGTTTTATACTTAAAACTTTATCAGTTTTCAGTTCTCCTTGACTATATCCTCCAATTAAAATTTAATGATTTTGCAGTGGACATTGTACAAGAAATATTTTCATGTACCCAAGGTTAAAAACATGCTTATTTGAAGCACAATTATAGAATCTTATATTTACCCCTAGTTTGTCCCATCTAATTTTAGACCTGTAAGCATATAATCACTGCCCAAAATGGACCGCAAACTATGCTTGATTTTAGTTTCTCTCTTGAAATAATAACCCCATTGGGTGTAATCATCTCATATACATGCTCTCTCTCTCTCTCTCTCTCTCTCTCTCTCTCTCTCTCTCTCTCTCAAAGGCTTAGGAATGGCTGAGTGAACAGTAGATGGTTGACAGAAATCCTGAATAGGTTTACTATTCTACTTAAAAATTAGAAATTTTTTCCTGAAGAAAACATGGAGCACCTAATGCACAAAAGTAGGTTTATTACCTGACTCATAACTACTTGCAGGAAAACAAATATGCTATCCATTAATCTCTTTCGTTGTTGTTAACCAAGGAATGTTGTGTTTAGTGATAAAGGTAGCACAGTAGCACTCATATATATACAAATAGAAATATGAGCTGGTAAATACAAATAGGTGAGATGTAACTAGGTGAGATGTAACTAGGTGAGATATGCAATATATCTTAAAACACACACTCAAACCCACAGTGAACTGAAAATCATGAGTTTTTATAAGAATAGGCAAAATTCCAAGATGTTTTCAGTCTCGGTGAAAGAGTCAAAGGGTGCCGACAAGATTGATAAGATGAAAATCAGGCAATATTGATAAAGAAAACCAAACAACTGTAAGATTAGTGACATAGGATAGAAATACAGGTTTCTATAGAAAAGAACTTGATGTCGCCGAGATCAACATTGGGAGATATGAACCCTTTTCTTTTACATCAACGAACAAATCAGAGTAGCGATGAGATCGAATGATCAGGAGAAGAGTCCTTGTACATTGATGAAGCAATTAGTTGCGATAGATATCGAGGCCATAAGTTGGAGGAGCTCGTTTCGAAGAAAATCTCAATAGCGTATGTTGATGTTGTGAAGAGACCTCACATTGAAGAAAGTGATGCGAATCAAACTGAATTATTGGGTGTGACTGTGACATCAATGTGTTTTTGAGAGGTTGTCGATATGAAGTCAAAACTGGAAGAGGCTGACAAGCTTGGCATGTTGATTGGGCCCATGGAGGACTAGTTGGGCATGATCAGTGGACACGCTTCTGGTTACATCATGGATGGCAAGGCAATCACATGTGTCTTTGTGGGGTTGTAAAATTACTTGAATGCGTAGAGAACAAAAGTATAAGATAGGCAGTTGGATCCAACAAAATGGGAACGACAGTCTTCAGACTATCGAAATCACAATGCCAGTCTTGTAATAGGTCAAATCACAGAAAAAATTGTAGTTGCCACAAGCTTGCGTTGATAACGTAGATTAGAAATACCATTAATGAAAGGGGATTTCTTCAATGTTTTTCTTCAAAGGGTAGGAAACCAGAGGCAAATTCCATGAAAAAATCCATCATTGCTTCTGGATTTCTATCATATGTTATCGATCTTCCAGCCATTGGGTTTTCTTTATCAATATTGTCGGATTGAATTGCTGTCTTACCAATCTCGTCACCATGTTTTGACTCTTACACGGAGACGTAGACATCTTGGAAGTTTTGGCCTTTTTTATCGAAACTCACAGTTCTCTGTGCACAGTAAGTTTGAGGGGAGATGTTAAAAATATATTATCTCTCACCTACTTACCTCTCACCTATTTGTATTTACTAACTCACTCCTACTAGTTTTCTACTTGTATGTGTAGGGTAATACCCTTATCAGTAAACACAACAATACCTTTCTGAAGCCTTGGTTAATATTTTGAGTGGGCGCGGATATTAAGAGTTCATAGAAAAATGTTTCTGAAAGATGATATAGCTTTGTCAGAGCTTAAATAGAATTTAGTAGAGCATTGAAAGCGGGTTTTGCATAAGTATCATATCGGGTTGGACATGGAAAAGCATGGGCGATGCATGATCTAAGGCTAGCTGTGGCCTATGTCCTTTGAAGGAAATCAGAAGTGGGCGCGGGATTTGCAGAGAAAGTGAGCTGGTGCTAGCTGATGCAAGCGACCCGATGGCCAGATGCATTCTGCAAAACGAGACAAGGTTTAAAGCAAGGGTAGAGAAATTAGAGGCAAAAGTTGAGGCCAATTTTCAAGTTATATCCACGTGCTGCTTTGATCAGTCTGACAGTACAGGCACTTAGAGCTCCAAATCGTACCCAAAATTCAAGTTACATTATGGCATTCTCTGGTTGGCTGGAAGGAACAGTAGTTACTTTCGCACAACTCTTTCTTTTCAAATAAATTATTTATTGTATCAGAGCTAGGTTCACAACTATAGAGAACCCCTCCCTTAGTGTTAAACCTTGGACCACCAAGGGGATTTTGTGTGATTCTGTGTGACTTCCCCCTTGGCGACCCGACAAACTTAAATATGATTGGTTCCCTCTATTGATCCTTATCATCTCTAGTTATCGTCGTCTTCATCGGTCAGAATTTCAGCCCCCTATTCGTGTTTGTTGTTCCTCACAAAGATCTTGCCTTCATTGACACAACTCTCCGCTGACCTTGCCACTTTTGCGATCGTAAATCTATATCTAGCTCCCTTTAAGGCTCCCATAGATCTCATTGTCATCATCCACAGCTTGACTGGCGAGTCCATCTAGTTCGTCCAGATCACCACTGTACACCTCGCCAAGCAAGGGTCTCATCGTCTTTTGTAAACATCCTCACCATGATGACACGATGCCATAATCACAACCCTTTATCTTTGAGGTTTCACTCACAGCTTTCCTTGCTCTGAAAGATGTCGATCCCAAATGTTCTTGTCACACTATCGTATAATTTTTATCTGACATGCGTTCAGCACCTCTGATACCATGCTCGCCAAGGTTTGGAAAAGATAATATTATGTTTGTTTCTATTTGTATCACATTAAACGTACAAGTAGAAAACAAGTGGTGCGAGTTGATAAATACAAATAGATGAAGGGGTAATTGTTTAATATTTGTTTCTATTTGTATCACCCTATAGATACAAGTAGAAAACAAGTGGTGTGAGTTGTTGAATACAAATGTGTTGGTGAATACAAATAGATAAAAGGGGTAATTGTTTATATTTGTATCACCCCATATGTGCAAGTGGAAAACAGGTGGTGTGAGTCGGTAAATACAAATAGATAAAGAGGTAAGCAGGTGAGAGGTAAGAAGGTGGGAGCTGTAATACATTTTAACAGCTGTTACAGCTAACTATAGGTTATTTCAATTCCACGGTTTTCTTATTTTCTCCTGCGTACTCTGTACTTTTCACTTTCAAGTGACACCTCTGTTGATAAAACTGCAGCTCGAAGAGGGAGAAGAATTCATTGACAATCTTAATCCTTGCACGAAGAAGGAGACAGCAGCTCTGGGAGATTCGAACATGAGGAATCTGAAGCAGGGAGAGATACTTCAGCTCGAGAGAAAAGGCTACTTCAGATGCGATGTTCCCTTCATTGGGCCCTCGAAGCCTATTGTTCTCTTCGCGATCCCTGATGGTAGACAGCAGGCATCATTGAACTGATGGGCAAGTTGGTCATTAGTACCGCCTTTCATTGAAAATTTTGTTTCGATCTTACGAAAAGGATATATTCTCATGTTGAGAAGGGTTTTCTTGATGTAAATCATATGTTACTAGACTTTTTGCTACGATTGAATCTGAACTACTACCTATTTTTGCCAAAACTTTGGGGTTTTGGAGCATTGTTTCAGTCTGAAGTGGATTACCTTGCATTGACCCGATACTCCGCCTGCAGTGTCATTTTTAAGGCTTATTTACACTTCCGTACCCTAAAATTTCACCGACAGTTTCAAATTTCACCCCACAGTTTTTTTGCCCACTTAATACGACAAATTGGGCTTGCGATCTCTTTTGCGGATTAACTTTGGGACATCAAAATTCAAAATTGACGGAACTTTAGCGACATCGAAGTTCAAAATCGATGGATCCCTGGCATGCCTAAGTTATAATCGTAACTGTTTATAATTTTGTGGAGCATTTGATTTCATTTGTTTTAAGTGGTATTTTTTGGATCAGATAGTTATGACTACCATACGTGCTTCGGTATTTTTTTATTCTACTTTACAAATTCTCAATCTTAAAGGTTTCCATTTACTCTCACTCTCACTCTCTCTCTCTTTTATGTTTTTCTCAAACTCCAACCTGTTATTTTTAGCATTTTTTTTATTTTTTTATCCGCATGATCTCAACTTATTTATTGGAGGACAATTGGATAATATATTAGGTGTTTTTAAAGTAACATTTGCGATGAGTGACAAGTCGCCCAAAGGAGAAGCGCAATCGCAGCAATACATAAACCTCTCAAATATTATCAAAACTTTCATCCATAGAACATTGTTCAAATTCCAATCTCACTGCTCTCCGTAATTACACTTCGATTCACAACTACATCAAGCACTCAAAGAATCCAGACAGCCTCTCATGCCCACATGCCCACAGTATCACGCAGCCAGACGTTGGATATTTTGTTGGAGAAAAGTCAATTTTACCTTCATGAATAGTCTCATATGCAATAGTGTTATGAATACAATTAAAACGTGCGTAGCGGCTATACATTATGGGGAACGTTACGAAAATTTATGACGAACGTTACCGTATTAATTGTAGGAATTATAATGATTTTCTCAACCCTATATATACACCCCTTATTCACATTCGGAAAAATAGAGAACAATTCTCTCTTCTTCCTCTCCTCTCATCTGCATATTATTTTCGTTCATATGTTGATGTTATTTTTGGGCAACCGTTCTTCGTCTGAGCTGAAGCTCTGTTCTCTCGCCCAAGTACAGAGACCATTCACTTCCGAGGGTTTTTATCGCTAGGGGATGTTGGATCGTGGATTCCTAATCTATTTTGGTAACATGAGGTTATTAGGATTCCTAATCTATTTTGGTAATAGGTTATTAGGATTCCTAATTTGATTTGGCTTTTGGTTTAGATTTCCTAGTATGTTTATGATTTTAGGAGTTCTATATATATTAAACAATTGGAAGAAAGAATTTGGAGAAGAAAAATTGGGGATATTTGAAGCACAGAAAAGAGGTAATTTCTGAGCTATTTGTTTAGGGTTTTGTTTGGAGAGATTAAGAGCTTGTTGGTGAGATTAGTTTGTTCCTTCGAGTGAGTTGTAATCTCAGTTTGTAACGTAGGCAACTTGCCGAACCACGTTAAAATTAGTGTTTTGTTTGTGCATTGATATTTAGTTCGTTTGGCTCTCTTGGATTGGCGTTTGGTTTGGTTCATCGACACAGCCTTTGGCACAACAATTTGGTATCAGAGCTCGGGCTACGCTTGGGCTATTTGATGGAGTAGATCGATTTGGGAAGCTCGTCTAGGGTTTCAGTTTGTGAGAAAGGTGTGATCTTTTCGGTAAAGCTTCTTTCTTTTCTCAGTTTTGGATCTATTCTTCGTTTGTTTCCGCATTGGTTGTTGGTGTGTTGAGGATTATGGCCGAGAAAGAGGGAGTTGAGGGTAGTTCTTCAGGTGTGAAGACTGTCCAAAGTTTGAGTATCCGCTCGATGAAGATTGACGTGGAGAAGTTCAATGGCACTAACAATTTTGGGCTTTGGCGATGCGAAGTCTTGGATGCGCTTAATGCGTAGAATTTGGAAGATACGTTGGAGTTGAACGGGAAACCGAACGACATTGATGAGAAGGTTTGGAAAAAGATGAATCGAACAGCGTGTGGTGTGATTAGGTCTTGTCTCACTCAAGATCTAAAATATGATGTGATGAATGAGACTTTTGCGAAGAAGATTTGGGAGGTCCTAGAGAGCAAGTACTCGACGAAGAGCGTTGAAAACCGTTTGCATTTGAAGATGAGGCTTTATCGCTTCCAATTGAAGAAGGGGATATCCATTAGTGATTACATAAACCACTACACAAAGCTTCTTGTAGATTTGGCGAATGTAGATGTCATTGTTAAAGATGAGGACAAGGCGTTGCTATTGTTGAGTTCCTTGCCCGACGAGGAATATGAGACGTTTATTCTTACTTTTATTAATGGGAAGTTATCTCTTTCATATAGTGAGGTCACCGCTGCATTAGTGAATTACCAACTCAGGAAGAAGGAAAATGAGGCTTCTATTGAGCCGGTAGCGGGGGCATTGGTTGCAAGGGAAAAGGGTCCAAACCGAGGTAGAATGTCCCATTCTAGAGGAGCACATCTTGGAATTCGTAGGAATCAGTGTGCTTTTTGTAAAGAAGATGGACATTAGAAAACTGAATGCCCAAAGTTGAATGATCAAGCCGGAAAGAATAAGGAGAAAGCTATTCAGGCTTCAGAGGTGGATATTATCAAGACTAGTGGCAGCAATTCAGATTCGGATTCTTCAGGCTACTCATTATTTACACTGCCGTCAGTTTGTGTTGTCTACTCTACAGAGTGGATGTTGGATTCGGGTGCTACATACCATATTTGCCCTAGGAGGGATTGGTTCTCCAGCTTTCAGGAGTTGGAAAGAGGGGATTTCGTGCTCATGTGGAATGATCACAAATGCTCTATTGGTGGTATCGGTACCGTTCGGATCAGGATGAGTGACGGGGTGATTCGGAAGTTGGTTGGAGTGAGGTTCGTTTCTCAGTTGAAGAAGAACATCATTTCACTTGGAGCTTTGGAGGCAGCAGGCTATAGGGTGACCTTGGCGGATGCACGCTTGAAGGTTACATTTGGGTTCATGATTGTGATGAAGGATGTCAGAAAGAGTAACTTATACTATTTGCTTGGGAGCACGGTGATTGATAGAGCTCTTACGACTTCATTGGATTTGTCTAGATTGTGACGATGTTTGGTGCTGGGGTATTTGATTGGTGATGTCGTGCATAGGTTATTGAGGAGTGCTTTGACCTGCAGATGGAAGTCCTTTGAGCATATTGGGATGAGCAAGATCGAGGTGGAGTTTGACACTCCTATCCATCGAGCGAGGGGTCTTTTAGGAGGTGTTCAGTTAGACATTTGGGGGCCTTCCAAGGAGGGAACTTATTCCACATACTCCAGATCATACTGCGTCATTTGGGATTCCAGCTGAGGTGACACAGGTTGGAGATCATTTGATTTCGGATGAAGAGGATGGATTGGTTTTGGATTCGGTTGCAACTGGTGGACATGATTTGGATGCGGCCATTGGTTCACCTGTGTTCAGTTAGACATTTGGGGGCCTTCCAAGGAGGCATCATTGGGAGGTAATCGTTTTGTAGTTTTCGTAGTTGGTGATTATTCTAGGCATTATTGGGTCGCGACCAGTTCCCGTTGGTGTAAAGTCCTAGAAGTCAACAACAATTAGAAGAAGTGTATTGGCAGAAAGATAACTCGTTGTTCTAGCTTTAGTAGGGGTCCTTTCTTACGTTTATGCCGAGCTCACGGTAATAGGAGACACTTCATTGGTGTGGAGACTTTGGGGCGACAAGATGAGATGACAGTTTCGATGGGTCGTTCCTTTCTAGAGGAGGATCGACGTTGGTTGTCGAGCATTGGTTCTGGAGCTTCGACATATTTGGGTCATCTTAGTCATAGGTCGCCGACTGCTGCATTAGGAGTTATTGGATCTGGTGGAGCTGCTTCAGATTTTGGTCGGCATCGGATATTTGGATACCCAGCATTTGGTCACATTGAGGATGTGAGATTTGATCCGATTGCGCGTTTGGGATTCGGAGGCTCATTTGATTATCGTTTGGGAGCTTCTGATTTTGTTCTGAGCAGGTATGTCACTTTTGACTCTCGGCAGGTGGAGAGTGTTGATCAGGTCATTTGGATATCGCAGCAGGTGGAGAGTGATGCTACCTATCAGTTACAGATCCGTTGGCGATATTAGGGAAGAGTTGTAGACTTTTCTATTTGTTTGAGGGCCTTTGGAGGCCGTTTGAGTGAACTACGTGAAGGCTTGATTCCTTGGGCAAGAGGATACGTAGGCAGTCAGTTTTGATGCAGCCGATTTGGTGAGTAGATACCGACATTTGGGTGAGTGTTCGTACTCCCGTTTGGGTCTCGACTTGTGTGGATGGAGTCCGTTGTCATGAGTCCGTTGCCGTGGCATACTGGATGCAACAAGTGAGGCAGTTGGTTTGGTCGGTGTCGGCTCAGTTTTGGAAAAACTTCACCGATGTGGAGAATTGTTGGATAGTGGATTCCTAATCTATTTTGGTAACATGAGGTTATTAGGATTCCTAATCTATTTTGGTAATATGAGGTTATTAGGATTCCTAATCTATTTTGGTAATAGGTTATTAGGATTCCTAATTTGATTTGGCTTTTGGTTTAGAATTCCTAGTATGTTTATGATTTTAGGAGTTCTATATATATGGAACAATTGGAAGAGAGAATTTGGAGAAGAAAATTTGGGGATATTTGGAGCACAGAAAAGAGGTAATTTCTGAGCTATTTGTTTAGGGTTTTGTTTGGAGAGATTAAGAGCTTGTTGGTGAGATTAGTTTGTTCCTTCGAGTGAGTTGTAATCTCAGTTTGTACTCTTTCTCTATTAGTAAAAACCCCATCTCCTTTCTTTCTCCGTGGACGTAGGCAACTTGTCGAATCATGTTAAAATTGATGTTTTGTTTGTGCATTGATATTTAGTTTGTTTGGCTCTCTTGGATTGGCGTTTGAATTGGTTCCTCGACACAGCCTTTGGCACAACAATTTGGTATCAGAGCTCGGGCTACGCTTGGGCTATTTGAAGGAGTAGATCGATTTGGAAAGCTCGTCTAGGGTTTCAGTTGGTGAGAAAGGTGGGATCTTTTCGGTAAAGCTTCTTTCTTTTCTCAGTTTTGGATCTATTCTTCGTTTGTTTCCGCATTGGTTGTTGGTGTGTTGAGGATTATGGCCGAGAAAGAGGGAGTTGAGGGTAGTTCTTCAGGTGTGAAGACTGTCCAAAGTTTGAGTATCCGCTCGATGAAGATTGACGTGGAGAAGTTCAATGGCACTAACAATTTTGGGCTTTGGCGATGCGAAGTCTTGGATGCGCTTAATGCGTAGAATTTGGAAGATACGTTGGAGTTGAACAGGAAACCGAACGACATTGATGAGAAGGTTTGGAAAAAGATGAATCGAACAGCGTGTGGTGTGATTAGGTCTTGTCTCACTCAAGATCTAAAATATGATGTGATGAATGAGACTTTTGCGAAGAAGATTTGGGAGGTCCTAGAGAGCAAGTACTCGACGAAGAGCGTTGAAAACCATTTGCATTTGAAGAGGAGGCTTTATCGCTTCCAATTGAAGAAGGGGATATCCATTAGTGATTACATAAACCACTACACAAAGCTTCTTGTAGATTTGGCGAATGTAGATGTCATTGTTAAAGATGAGGACAAGGCGTTGCTATTGTTGAGTTCCTTGCCCGACGAGGAATATGAGACGTTTGTCCTTACTCTTATTAATGGGAATGCATCTCTTTCATATAATGAGGTCACCGCTGCATTAGTGAATTACCAACTCAGGAAGAAGGACAAGGAGACTTCTATTGAGCCGGTAGCGGGGGCATTGGTTGCAAGGGAAAAGGGTCCAAACCGAGGTAGAAGGTCACATTCTAGAGGAGCACATCTTGGAATTCGTAGGAATCAGTGTGCTTTTTGTAAAGAAGATGGACATTGGAAAGCTGAATGCCCAAAGTTGAATGATCAAGCCGGAAAGAATAAGGAGAAAGCTATTCAGGCTTCAGAGGTGAATATTATCAAGACTAGTGGCAACAATTCAGATTCGGATTCTTCAGGCTACTCATTATTTACACTGCCGTCAGTTTGTGTTGTCTACTCTACAGAGTGGATGTTGGATTCGGGTGCTACATACCATATTTGCCCTAGGAGGGATTGATTCTCCAGCTTTCAGGAGTTAAAAAGAGGGGATTTCGTGCTCATGGGGAATGATCACAAATGATCTATTGGTGGTATCGGTACCATTCGGATCAGGATGAGTGACGGGGTGATTCGGAAGTTGGTTGGAGTGAGGTTTGTTCCTCAGTTGAAGAAGAACATCATTTCACTTGGAGCTTTAGAGCGTCAAAAGTTGCTGTATTCATTGCTGTATTCATTACAACTTTAGTCGTTACAATGAAATAAGTGAAGGGCGTCAGAAAGAGTAACTTATACTATTTGCTTGGGAGCACGGTGATTGATAGAGCTCTGACGACTTCATTGGATTTAGCTAGATTGTGACGATGTTTGGTGCTGGGGTATTTGATTGGTGATGCCGTGCATAGGTTATTGAGGACTGCTTTGACCTGCAGATGGAAGTCCTTTGAGCATATTGGGATGAGCAAGACCGAGGTGGAGTTTAACACTCCTATCCATCGAGCGAGGGGTCTTTTAGGAGATGTTCAGTTAGGCATTTGGGGGCCTTCCAAGGAGGCATCATTGGGAGGTAATCGTTTTGTAGTTTTCGCAGTTGGTGATTGTTCTAGGCATTATTGGATCGCGACCAGTTACCGTTGGTGTAAAGTCCTAGAAGTCAACAACAATTGGAAGAAGTGTATTGCCAGAAAGATAACTCGTTGTTCTAGCTTTGGTAGGGGTCCTTTCTTGCGTTTGTGCCGAGCTCACGGTAATAGGAGACACTTCATTGGTGTGGAGACTTTGGGGCGACAAGATGAGATGACAGTTTTGATGGGTCATTCCTTTTTGGAGGAGGATCGGCATTGGTTGTCGAGCATTGGTTCTGGAGCTTCGACATATTTGGGTCATCTTAGTCACAGGTCGCCGACTGCTGCATTAGGAGTTATTGGATCTGGTGGAGCTGCTTCAGATTTTGGGTTGCGTCGGATATTTGGATACCCAGCATTTGGTCACATCGTGGATGTGAGATTGGATCCGATTGCGCGTTTGGGGTTCGGAGGCTCAGTTGATTATCGTTTGGGAGCTTCTGATTTTGTTCTGAGCAGGTATGTCACTTTTGACTCTCGGCAGGTGGAGAGTGTTGATCAGGTCGTTTGGATATCGCAGCAGGTGGAGGGTGATGCTACTTCACGTTGGGTGGAACTTATTCCACATACTCCAGATCATACTGCGTCATTTGAGATTTCAGCTGAGGTGACATAGGTTGGAGATCATTTGATTTCGGATGCAGAGGATGGATTGGTTTTGGATTCGGTTGCAACTGGTGGACATGATTTGGATGCGGCCATTGGTTCACCTCAGATGGAGGTGTTTGATTTGTATCAGTTTGAGGTCGCTATCAGTTACAGATCCGTTGGCGATATTAGGGAAGAGTTGTAGACTTTTCTATTTGTTTGAGGGCCTTTGGAGGCCGTTTGAGTGAACTACGTGAAGGCTTGATTCCTTGGGCAAGAGGATACGTAGGCAGTCAGTTTTGATGCAGCCGATTTGGTGAGTAGATACCGACATTTGGGTGAGTGTTCGTACTCCCGTTTGGGTCTCGACTTGTGTGGATGGAGTCCGTTGTCATGAGTCCGTTGCTGTGGCGTACTGGATGCAACAAGTGAGGCATTTGGTTTGGTCGGTGTCGGCTCAGTTTTGGAAAAACTTCACCGATGTGGAGAATTGTTGGATAGTGGATTCCTAATCTATTTTGGTAACATGAGGTTATTAGGATTCCTAATCTATTTTGGTAATATGAGGTTAGGATTCCTAATTTGATTTGGTTTTGGTTTAGAATTCCTAGTATGTTTATGATTTTAGGATTTCTATATATATGGAACAATTGGAAGAGAGAATTTGGAGAAGAAAATTTGGGGATATTTGGAGCACAGAAAAGAGGTAATTTCTGAGCTATTTGTTTAGGGTTTTGTTTGGAGAGATTAAGAGCTTGTTGGTGAGATTAGTTTGTTCATTCGAGTGAGTTGTAATATCAATTTGTACTCTTTCTCTATTAGTAAAAACCCCATCCCCTTTCTTGCCCCGTGGACGTAGGCAACTTGCCGAACCACGTTAAAATTGATGTTTTGTTTGTGCATTGATATTTAGTCCGTTTGGCTCTTTTGGATTGGCGTTTGGTTTGGTTCATCGACACAGCCTTTGGCACAACAATTTGGTATCAGAGCTCGGGCTACGCTTGGGCTATTTGAAGGAGTAGATCGATTTGGGAAGCTCGTCTAGGGTTTCAGTTTGTGAGAAAGGTGGGATCTTTTCGGTAAAGCTTCTTTCTTTTCTCAGTTTTGGATCTATTCTTCGTTTGTTTCCGCATTGGTTGTTGGTGTGTTGAGGATTATGGCCGAGAAAGAGGGAGTTGAGGGTAGTTCTTCAGGTGTGAAGACTGTCCAAAGTTTGAGTATCCGCTCGATGAAGATTGACGTGGAGAAGTTCAATGGCACTAACAATTTTGGGCTTTGGCGATGCGAAGTCTTGGATGCGCTTAATGCGTAGAATTTGGAAGATACGTTGGAGTTGAACGGGAAACCGAACGACATTGATGAGAAGGTTTGGAAAAAGATGAATCGAACAGCGTGTGGTGTGATTAGGTCTTGTCTCACTCAAGATCTAAAATATGATGTGATGAATGAGACTTTTGCGAAGAAGATTTGGGAGGTCCTAGAGAGCAAGTACTCGACGAAGAGCGTTGAAAACCGTTTGCATTTGAAGATGAGGCTTTATCGCTTCCAATTGAAGAAGGGGATATCCATTAGTGATTACATAAACCACTACACAAAGCTTCTTGTAGATTTGGCGAATGTAGATGTCATTGTTAAAGATGAGGACAAGGCATTGCTATTGTTGAGTTCCTTGCCCGACGAGGAATATGAGACGTTTATTCTTACTTTTATTAATGGGAAGTTATCTCTTTCATATAGTGAGGTCACAGCTGCATTAGTGAATTACTAACTCAGGAAGAAGGACAAGGAGACTTCTATTGAGCCGGTAGCGAGGGCATTGGTTGCAAGGGAAAAGGGTCCAAACCGAGGTAGAAGGTCACATTCTAGAGGAGCACATCTTGGAATTCGTAGGAATCAGTGTGCTTTTTGTAAAGAAGATGGACATTGGAAAGCTGAATGCCCAAAGTTGAATGATCAAGCCGGAAAGAATAAGGAGAAAGCTATTCAGGCTTCATAGGTGAATATTATCAAGACTAGTGGCAACAATTCAGATTCAGATTCTTCAGGCTACTCATTATTTACACTGCCGTCAGTTTGTGTTATCTACTCTACAGAGTGGATGTTGGATTCGGGTGCTACATACCATATTTGCCCTAGGAGGGATTGGTTCTCCAGCTTTCAGGAGTTAAAAAGAGGGGATTTCGTGCTCATGGGGAATGATCACAAATGATCTATTGGTGGTATCGGTACCATTCGGATCAGGATGAGTGACGGGGTGATTCGGAAGTTGGTTGGAGTGAGGTTCGTTCCTCAGTTGAAGAAGAACATCATTTCACTTGGAGCTTTAGAGGCAGCAGGCTATAGAGTGACCTTGGCGGATGCACGCTTGAAGGTTACATTTGGGTCCATGATTGTGATGAAGGGCGTCAGAAAGAGTAACTTATACTATTTGCTTGGGAGCACGGTGATTGATAGAGCTCTGACGACTTCATTGGATTTAGCTAGATTGTGACGATGTTTGGTGCTGGGGTATTTGATTGGTGATGCCGTGCATAGGTTATTGAGGACTGCTTTGACCTGCAGATGGAAGTCCTTTGAGCATATAAGGATGAGCAAGACCGAGGTGGAGTTTAACACTCCTATCCATCGAGCGAGGGGTCTTTTAGGAGATGTTCAGTTAGGCATTTGGGGGCCTTTCAAGGAGGCATCATTGGGAGGTAATCGTTTTGTAGTTTTCGCAGTTGGTGATTGTTCTAGGTATTATTGGATCGCGACCAGTTACCGTTGGTGTAAAGTCCTAGAAGTCAACAACAATTGGAAGAAGTGTATTGACAGAAAGGTAACTTGTTGTTCTAGCTTTGGTAGGGGGTCCTTTCTTGCGTTTGTGCCGAGCTCACGGCAATAGGAGACACTTCATTGGTGTGGAGACTTTGGGGCGACGAGATGAGATGACAGTTTCGATGGGTCGTTCCTTTCTGGAGGAGGATCGGCGTTGGTTGTCGAGCATTGGTTCTGGAGCTTCGACATATTTGGGTCATCTTAGTCATAGGTCGCCGACTGCTGCATTAGGAGTTATTGGATCTGGTGGAGCTGCTTTAGATTTTGGTCGGCGTCAGATATTTGGTTACCCAGCATTTGGTCACATCGAGGATGTAATATTTGATCCGATTGCGTGTTTGGGATTCGGAGGCTCATTTGATTATCGTTTGGGAGCTTCTGATTTTGTTCTGAGCAGGTATGTCACTTTTGACTCTCGGCAGGTGGAGAGTGTTGATCAGGTCATTTGGATATCGCAGCAGGCGTTGGGTGGAACTTATTCCACATACTCCAGATCATACTGCGTCATTTGAGATTTCAGCTGAGGTGACACAGGTTGGAGATTATTTGATTTCGGATGCAGAGGATGGATTGGTTTTGGATTCAGTTGCAGCTGGTGGACATGATTTGGATACGGCCATTGGTTCACCTTAGATGGAGGTGTTTGATTTGTATCAGTTTGGGGTCGCTATCAGTTGCAGATCCATTGGCGATATTGGGGAAGAGTTGCAGACTTTTCTATTTGTTTGAGGGCCTTTGGAGGCCGTTTGAGTGAACTACGTGAAGGCTTGATTCCTTAGGCAAGAGGATACGTAGGCAGTCAGTTTTGATGCAGCCGATTTGGTGAGTAGATACCGATATTTGGATGAGTGTTCGCACTCCCGTTTGGGTCTCGACTTGTGTGGATAAAGTCCGTTGTCATGAGTCCGTTGCCGTGGCGTACTGGATGCAACAAGTGAGGCATTTGGTTTGGTCGGTGTCGGCTCAGTTTTGGAAAAACTTCACCGAGGTGAAGAATTGTTGGATAGTGGATTCCTAATCTATTTTGGTAACATGAGGTTATTAGGATTCCTAATCTATTTGTTATTAGGATTCCTAATCTATTTTGGTAATAGGTTATTAGGATTCCTAATTTGATTTGGCTTTTGGTTAGAATTCTTAGTATGTTTATGATTTTAGGAGTTCTATATATATGGAACAATTGGAAGAGAGAATTTGGAGAAGAAAAATTAGGGATATTTGGAGCATAGAAAAGAGGTAATTTCTGAGCTATTTGTTTAGGGTTTTGTTTGGAGAGATTAAAAGCTTGTTGGTGAGATTAGTTTGTTCCTTCGAGTGAGTTGTAATCTCAGTTTGTACTCTTTCTCTATTAGTGAAAACCTCATCCCCTTTCTTGCCCTGTGGACGTAGGCAACTTGCCGAACCACGTTAAAATTGATGTTTTGTTTGTGCATTGATATTTAGTTCGTTTAGCTCTTTTGGATTGGCGTTTTGTTTGGTTCCTCGACACAGCCTTTGGCACAACAGGGGAAGGAGGATCATCTACGCCAAGGCGATAAGCGGGTCCTCAATCTTCTAGGACAGTGATTATACGACTGCTCCCGATTAGGTCAGACTTTCTTATTATTTTATTTCAGATTTATTTTACATGCTATAATTTTATTTGATATTTTTCCAACAATCTAGAAGATTGAGGAGTTTATAGCTATTGTTTTAAATCCGAAATTATTATTTTTTAAATATTACTGGTCATCAAAGTTATTATTCACCCGTTTTATTTTTTGTTAACAACGTTACTATAAAAAAACAGCTTTGGTTACTGTTCATTTTTAAAAAAATCTGTTTACTGTTTACATAAAGCACTGTTCATCAGAGAATTATTTTCCTTGTTGATAAAAATGCGATTACTGTTCATTCTAGGAAAATACTATTTCTGTAATTGTTTTCCTATTTTTTTTAATTCCTGTAATTAATTATAATTAATTAATGATACTGTAGAAATTAAGTATTCATGACAGTTACTGTAGCAAATTAATGTTCCATTTATAAATAATAAAAGTGTAAGTACTATTCAAAATGTAAACCATTATTCACCAGTACTACTCACGCATTTACTGTTCACAGTTACTGTTTACGTATTTATTGTTAACAGTCACTATTCTCATATACTGTTAAGTAACAAGAAATCTTTAAGTGAACATGTTCAAGTTTTCTTGGATTAGTTGGTGTCTAAGACAAGGATTAGGGGTTGCGTAACGCGCTCTACAAGGAACGATGTACTTAATTGATATTTGATCTCCCTCTAGTACTATCCTTACCTGGCTAAACTACCCGGATAAAATTTTGATCTTTTCACTTTAGTAGCTTTTAGTTAGGAGCTGATCTAGTTAAGTTTCTGGTCTAGTTGTATTGACAAAAACCTTTTCATTTATAACTTTGTTTTACAATCATATGCAATATTATTAATTTATTACAAATCATTCGATATGGGGTTTCCATATAAATAGGGCTTATACGTCTGTAGGTTGTCTAAAAATCACTGCAGATAGCTGATCCCCATCAAACATCAATGATGAAAGTTACAATTCGACGGCCTCCAGAAGGCTACAATTTAAATACTTTTACATAGATCGATGAAGACCTTTATAATAACTGATGAAAGCTCTAATCAATAGCCTTCACAATCAACATCGAGAGTTACAATCTGACGACTCTCATAGTTTTAAGGAGCAAAGATGAAGATTATAAGATGACAGTCTTTGCAACGCTCTAGCAAAATAGACTACAAATTGACGATCTATTCAAATCAAAACGCAGAGGTCATGCACGCGTTTCAAGCTCAAAACACAGGGTTCATCCCCAGCGTTCAAGCCTAGACGCAGAGCTCGTGACTACGTTCCAGACTCAAAACGCAGAGTTCATCTCTGCGTCTTAGATGCCAAAACGAAGAATTCATCTCTGCGTCTCAGATGCCAAAACACAGAATTCATCTCTGCGTCTCAGATTCCAAACGCAGCACGAACACTGCGTTTTCAGCCTTAAGCACAGGCCCAACTCTGTGTTTCATCTCTAAAATGCAGAGTTCGGGCCCAGAACACCAGTTTAGGCGTTTGACTCGTTCAAGCACAGACTGAACGGTTTCAAAACCGTTTTCACGATTTGAGGACGATTATACCCCACTTAGGAGTGATTTAAGGGGTAGTTACACCCTCTTAATCCCCTATAAATAAGAAGAAACTCAACCGAGTTTAGGGTTCTTCTTCTCTTTTTTTTTTTTTTGGGGGGGGGGGGTCTTTTGGGAGATCGGCTCGGCTTCTTCAAATCTTCTTGAAGTTTTGGAGATCAACAACTTAAAGGAATTCTTGGATCATCTTGGAAGACTTTTATTGAAGCCTTTGAGATTACTCGGCTTGGCTTGTGAACTCTTTATAAGAGTTCTTCTCAACTTGATCAGAGTTCAAAACTTGCTCTCCAAGTTCTTCTAAACTCATTCAGAGTTCTTTAACTCAATCAGAGTTCAAAACTTGTTCTGTAAGTTCTTCTAAAACTTGCTTTGAGTTATTAACTCGTCAAGAGTTAATTTCAAACTTGCCACGCAAGTAATCCTCGATATCAATCAAGAGGAATCAAACACGTTCCAATAAAATAAGACGTTCGGATTGTCAACGGAGAGCAAACTCGATACGAGTATTCGAGGGAGGTACTCCATCGCCACCGTGAAGAACTCAGTCTTAAACAAAGGGGAGGATCGATCCGTCGATCTTCTTCTCTTTTGTAATCGGAAATTCAAATTGTAAGCGACATTGAGAGAGTTGTAAACATTCTTTTTCTAAGCAGTTAGAAAGAATAAATCAAATTTAATTCTTTCAATTTTCTTATAACAAATTTTCCACCAAACAACATCATATGCTTATGTGATTGTATTTATTTAATAATTGTTATAATTCCATATGAAACATTTTATATTTAAGCATGAATAAGAGGACCAGAATTATGAGAATAATTCATATGCATAAATTTAAATTTGGAAAGTCTCCTTTGTAGGCAACCAATTTAAATTTGGAAGGTCACTTTTGCAGGTAACCAATTTAAATTTGGAAGGTCTCCTTTGTAGGCAACAAATTTGCAACCTCTTATAATACGAGAATTTAAAATTTATGCATATGAAGTATGAAATATACTTTAAGATATGAAATCATATTATAAGGTTCTCTTGAATGCTTTGCACGTAACTATTAGTAATTTCATTCATGTATGTGCATATGCATGTATGTAAAGATATAACTACAGTTTTTTTATTCCACATTAGTTTGAAATGTTCAGATATTAACCCTATGCAGTTACATCTTTAGACATAGACTACGATCATTTATGAACATAGGCAATGATCTTTTATGCTAATATGTTATGATGTCCTATCATTTTAATAGTGACTAGAAAGACTAATTTTTATAGCTTTTTATTTGACTACATATATAATGTTTTCTCTTGAGATTTTAGAAAATGATTAGAGTTGATATAAATATGCTCTATCAACTAGTATGCCTAGTTACAGGAGATGTGATGAATCAATGTCCTGAAAAATCAAATCAAGAGGTATATCTTATAACTTCTTTCTATATGATGAATAAAAGTTATATTGAAATTAGGCCATCAAATAATTAAATATTGTTGTTAGGTTTCCTTATCTTTATAAGTTATTTTAAATTAATCCCTCCTCTTACTACTTGTATTCTTGCCTAGAGGTACTAATTTTAAAATAACTTAACAAGAAGGGGACCTAATGTCAAACAATATGAATGACTAATTATAAAATAACTTGATAAATATATATAACGCCTGTTAGGCAAAGTTGTAAAGTCTAAAAAGAATTTTGCTAACCAATTAACAAAGGGTCTATCCAGGAGTGTGGTTCTGAATTCATCGAGGAAGATGGGGTTAAACCCATAGATGAGGTCACTAACAACGAAAACCCAACCCTTATTTGGAAACGTAGTCCCAATGTTGATTTAATGTGATAGAAACAAGTTGGACTAGTAATACTCGTGTGGAACATCGACCTAGATATATTTATATATTATTATAGTAACATGTGCTACTTCTCTTTCTCGATAATGACAGTGATCTTATGATACAACTGGTTAGGCTAAGTTTTACTCTTAATAAGTCCAACGCGTGTATTACAGAGGGTATGATATCTAGCTGTAGTACCCTTGAAGAACTTACCTACGTAAGAGGAAGGGGGGGGGGGGGCTGGGCTAACCCCTAGAAACCCTCATGAGTCGGTTTATTGTGAGTATGACCTTTAACGCTCAACCCGCTTTGCTTAATAGATGAAGACGTATTGTGTGTGTTTTCGTCAATACCTGATTATATGTGCCTAATTCAAAACCTGGTCCATTATGTTCCTCAGGTGGCGATGAACTCACTAAGGAAAGGTTCAAAGCCGAAAGGTACCTCTCCCGAATTCACAATACGAAAGGTTGCCCAACCTATATTTGTTTTGTGATTTATTATTTTATTTATTGATTTTGAGTTTTCAGTCAATATTGTGTTGGGTATTTTGTTGGAAAAAAAACAATTTTATCTTCATGAAATAGTCCCACATGAAATAATGTTATGAATACAATTAAAACATGCATAATGGCTATACATTATGGGGAACATTATGAAAATTTATGTCGAACGTTACTATATTAATTGTAGGAATTATAATAGCTTTCTCAACCCTATATATACACCCCTTATTCACATTCGGAAAAATAGAGAAACAATTCTCTCTTCTTCCTATGCATATTATTTTCGTTCATATGTTGATGTTATTTTTGGACAACCGTTTTTCGTCTGAGCTGAAGCTCTATTCTCTCGCCCGAGTACAGAGGCCGGCCGCTTCCGATGGTTTTTCCGTTAAGGGAGGGAGGATCATCTACGCCAGGACGATAGACGGGTCCTCAATCTTCTAGAGCAGTGTTTAAACGACTGCTCCCGATCAGACCAGACTTTCTTGTTATTTTATTTCGGATTTATTTTACATGCTATAATTTTATTTAATAAATTTCCAACAAGACATCCTCTCATGCCCACAGTATCACGCAGCAGACGGAGCGGTTATGCAACGAACTGCACCCGCCTCCGACATCGCCCGTCTCATCAAATCGGATGGCTCCAAGCCACGTGCGACCACAGATCCACCACCGTCCACAGCAGCAACAGCGGGGCCCTTGCAATCCAAGGACTCATCATTATAAATCTCCCACCATTTCTTCACTAACTCCTTAATGTCCTCTCTGTCCATGTTCGGCTCATTTCCAGTGTACCTCCACGGCTTCGATCCCTGAAGTTCATCACAAGAAGCCTTGTCAATACCAAAATTCTAAATATTTACCAAATAATTGGGAAAATTTTTAAAGCCCCTTCCACAAATTAACAACATCAAGATTTCAGAATTTGTCACAATATTAATCTTGTCTTACGCATATTGTAGTAACATTATATTGCAGTAACAATATAATTTAATAAAGTCGACGGATTTAGATTTTTTTCTCTCCTAGTAGATGGTAATTTAGAGGGAACAACGCGCCACAATAGATGAATCTAGAAATGTATGAATAAGAAATGACAACTATTTTATTAAACTAGTTAACATCATTTTCTATACACATTTTTTCCGTATAAGTTGCTCTGATGTCGTCTTAAAATAAATTTAAAGATTTAAAGATGTAAGTTTACGATAAATTTCTCACTTACAGCCGCACAGTAATGGACAACTTTGACCCTCCCAAGATCCACGTTCTCCGGGTGACGCCACAGCATCGCAAGCACCAAATTATACTCAAACGGAATTGGCTTATAAGCATCCCTAAAGAACATGTTCAAAAAGTCCTGCACAAACCACAAAATCGCAAAATTAGTCCAGAAATTCGCAAAATCGCCCTCAACAAAATCGCACGAGCTGAGAAAGAGCGCCACCCCACTCGATCACCTGCTCTGCAAACGGCGTAGGCTCCGTGACCTTCAATTTCTCAAGGAGGGCGTCGCATGTGCTCAGCGCGGGCTCGAAGACGAACATGCCGGCGTTGAAGTAGAGGGAGGGAGGCGGGCAGAAGCAGTCCATGACGGCGTAGAAGCTGCCGTCGGGGAGGTCGAAGAGGTTGTCGATGTTCGCGTATACTTGGATGTCTGCGTCAAGATAGATCATCTTCTTGTACTCCACAAACTGCAAGGAACATAGAATTACTACCAGTTGACGGCTTATTTTGCTAAATAAACTATTCAGACTCAAATAGATCTCATTCGCTCCAGATAACTCAATTTTACTAATAAATTTGCTAAATAAAACCGCAACTCATATCCTAGGTAACTTATTATAAATTTATTTGTATACCCCATAAAAGTTTATTATAATTACAATTTTCTCTGCATTATATTCGTTCTTGATTTTGTTTTGAAATGACCTATAATTATCTATTTAACATAAACTATTGTGATTTAAAATAGATTTTTAAGACTGTATTTCTATTTACCATGAGAGGAATTAAATCCTTATATTGTATCACGAAACTATTCATCTTCTACTAATTTATCAACCTTAAAAGCATAAACAAAACGGTAATGCATGATTAAGAAATAAATTCATTAATTAGTAGTTTATTTACAAAAATTATGCGGCTCCTTACGCTAATTAAATAACAAAACAATTCATTTTTATCAATCTAGATATTCCTAATAAAATCGAGAGTCAAAAATTCAAAGTTTAGGAAACAAGAAACCTTCTAATTTTATTTGTACTACCAATATGGTAAGTATGTCGACATACAGTAAACACGTAAATCCCACATGCCAAACCTTAAGGGATTCACTTTCCTTATTGCTAGTTACCAAAATATTAGTAAAATCATAACAAAACAAACATTTTCCTCTACCCACTTCCAAAAATGCCAAAAACCTAGTATCATAAAAAATAATTAGATTACTACCGATCACGTACGCTTAACTATTTATATTGTTTCTTATAATACAGAATATGATCGATCGCATATCTCACACTTACGTTAATATTTTTCCTTATAATACAAAAGCAGTATAAGATTTGAATTAAAAAATTAATACGTACCCTCAAAATATTGAGCCTATAATGATTACTCACACCAAAGTATTGCTACCAATCACGTTTTTTGTTTTTATTGTTTCTTTATAGTACAAAAAATACTATAATATTTGATTAAAAAATTAATACGTACCCCCCAAATCCTGAGCTTAGAATAATTAATCACATAATAAGCCATCGCGAACCGGGTCTGGTTCTCCGGCGGGTAAACCGGGTCGATCTCCTTGACGACACACCCTTGCTCCTCCAGAATCCGGCGGTTCTCCG
>NC_033801.1:124044087-124058365 GCF_001876935.1 Asparagus officinalis | reverse complement strand
TCGCAGAAGCAGTCCATGACGGCGTAGAAGCTGCCGTCGGGGAGGTCGAAGAGGTTGTCGATGTTCGCGTATACTTGGATGTCTGCGTCAAGATAGATCATCTTCTTGTACTCCACAAACTGCAAGGAACATAGAATTACTACCAGTTGACGGCTTATTTTGCTAAATAAACTATTCAGACTCAAATAGATCTCATTCGCTCCAGATAACTCAATTTTACTAATAAATTTGCTAAATAAAACCGCAACTCATATCCTAGGTAACTTATTATAAATTTATTTGTATACCCCATAAAAGTTTATTATAATTACAATTTTCTCTGCATTATATTCGTTCTTGATTTTGTTTTGAAATGACCTATAATTATCTATTTAACATAAACTATTGTGATTTAAAATAGATTTTTAAGACTGTATTTCTATTTACCATGAGAGGAATTAAATCCTTATATTGTATCACGAAACTATTCATCTTCTACTAATTTATCAACCTTAAAAGCATAAACAAAACGGTAATGCATGATTAAGAAATAAATTCATTAATTAGTAGTTTATTTACAAAAATTATGCGGCTCCTTACGCTAATTAAATAACAAAACAATTCATTTTTATCAATCTAGATATTCCTAATAAAATCGAGAGTCAAAAATTCAAAGTTTAGGAAACAAGAAACCTTCTAATTTTATTTGTACTACCAATATGGTAAGTATGTCGACATACAGTAAACACGTAAATCCCACATGCCAAACCTTAAGGGATTCACTTTCCTTATTGCTAGTTACCAAAATATTAGTAAAATCATAACAAAACAAACATTTTCCTCTACCCACTTCCAAAAATGCCAAAAACCTAGTATCATAAAAAATAATTAGATTACTACCGATCACGTACGCTTAACTATTTATATTGTTTCTTATAATACAGAATATGATCGATCGCATATCTCACACTTACGTTAATATTTTTCCTTATAATACAAAAGCAGTATAAGATTTGAATTAAAAAATTAAT
Organism: Asparagus officinalis; assembly: GCF_001876935.1. NCBI lineage: Eukaryota > Viridiplantae > Streptophyta > Magnoliopsida > Asparagales > Asparagaceae > Asparagus > Asparagus officinalis. Next base: position 124,057,355 of record NC_033801.1, on the reverse strand, counting down.
ACGTACCCTCAAAATATTGAGCCTATAATGATTACTCACACCAAAGTATTGCTACCAATCACGTTTTTTGTTTTTATTGTTTCTTTATAGTACAAAAAATACTATAATATTTGATTAAAAAATTAATACGTACCCCCCAAATCCTGAGCTTAGAATAATTAATCACATAATAAGCCATCGCGAACCGGGTCTGGTTCTCCGGCGGGTAAACCGGGTCGATCTCCTTGACGACACACCCTTGCTCCTCCAGAATCCGGCGGTTCTCCGCCGGCACGTCCGCCAGCTAACGCCACCACCAAAGCGGTAGGCGACCCTTCCTCAGCCCCTTCGCTAAGCCCACCACCCCTTTGTAGTAGTCGCCGGCTCCGGCGAGGAACGTGACGTAAGCGTACTTCGGATTTAGTCGGACCGGGTTTGGGGTTTTGAACCCGGTTCGGGTTTTGGTGGCAGCGACTTCAGGCTCCATTCGCGTGGAAAAGTCAAAAGGGAATCTTTTCTCCCAGGAATCTTTTCTCGGGTTCGTGCGTCGGACTGTGAACTGTGGGGGTTTAAATAGGGAATTATGGGCGCTTGAAATTACGAAGAGGGGTAGGGGGGGATAGTTGGAACGTAGGGTTGGCCGAAGGCTCTGGAGAGGGGTAATTTGGGAAAATGGAGGGAAGGGTTTAGAAGAGTCTGGCGGAGACTTCCGTTTCTTTTGGGAAGAGTGGGCCCGGTGACGGAGATTACTAATCTCAGCCGTGGATTTTGCATGGGAGAGGGTGGTAGGAGTTTCTGGAAATAGCTCGATTGTTGAGACTTTATTGTGGAAGTATAAAGACGTGTTTTCTTTTAAGGGGCAATTTGTTTGCTCAAAAAGAGAGAGAAACAGAGGATTTGAAATATAGAATTTTAATTTCTAGACATTTTCATTATTATCTTTTGGTTGCTTTTGTCAAAATTGATTGCCTCACCTAAAATGGGATGAGGGTGCCAACATCAGATTTTGTAGAAAACCCAATTCAGACCAAGAGTAGCTAAAATGGGTGAAAATTGACACATCACTGAATATTTAATTGCTAGGTTCACTGTTGAAACGACGACGACGGGAAGGTAAAGAGTAATATTTAATGTCCCGTTGCTGAATATTTAATTAAAAAACTCATTTGATTTCTTAACTTTTGGATGTTCAAACAAACCCAAGAAATGAGAAACAATGTTTTCCAGCCTATGATTTCAATGTGAAACAAACCAAACAAGTCAAATGTGGGAAACCCTCTGAAATGTCCAGAAATAATTTTCAAACTAGTTTTCTGTTTTCTTTTTTTTCGAAAATGTACCAAACAGACCTTAAAGGTAATTTTGGTTTAGATTTTAAATGAATTGTTCTTTTGCTAAATAGGTTAAGTTTATTCGATTTTCCAAGAGAGAAATGAATAACAAGTTGGTCCATTATGATTTATACTAATTTCTCACCTTACATATCATCTCTTTCTCGCGCATCTTTTAATGAGTGTTCATGGGCTTCAATATAGGTCATCTTGTTGTCCTCCACAAGCTATAAGGAACATTGAATTAGTATTAGCTGATAGCTTATTTTGCTAAATAAATTATGTAGCAGTAATCTGAATGCACATAGATCTCATTCACTCTGGATAACTCATTTTAATTATGATTGATTTTGCAAATTGAGTCCAGGACTCATATGCTATATAATTTATCATAAATTTGTTTGTATTCCTGAAACACTCCATCTAAAATTTTCTAAATTATATTCATTTTTAATTTTATTTTGAAATGATTTTTAATTATTTATTTAACAATAAACTATTGTGGCTTAAAATTGATTCTAGAGTGTATTTGTTTATCTACTATGAAGAGGAGTTGAACCCTTATATCACGAAACTATTCATATTTTTCTAATTTATCAACCTTAAAAAATACAAATAATATGATGTAAATAAAAAATGACACTGATTAAAAAAATGAATTCGTCAATAGTTATTTACTATGAAGATTATTTAAATTCTTATACTAAGGGGCTGTTTGGTTTGATTTCTATAAATAAAAAAAAGGAAAAAAAGAAGTACCCAAAAATTAATTTCCTTGTATTTCTGTAAAAGTTTGTAGAAAAAAATTATATAATTCAAAAAGTACTATTTTTCTTGTTTCTTGCTATTTTTTTTTTGGTTCAAAACATGAAAATGAGTTCCTAACTTTATAGAAAATATGTTGTTTTTTCTTTTGTTTGCTTGGATATGAATATTTTATGAAAAGTGTAACCCATACAAGAATTTTTACAATGGCTAGTTTAAAGACTAGTTTGGTATAAATTGACATTATAAAACTGCTTCCACCCTCAATTTGCTATGAAAAAAAAAATTCAAGTTAAGAAGGCTCACCTTAGGGGAAAAAACAAGAGTAAGAAAGGTAGAGATATTAGCGAATCTTCAGCTACACCGCCATCAAAGGTAAGAATTATGAAATAAAAAAATCCTATAAAATTTCTATGTTTTTTCTAATGTCAAAATACTTTGTGTTTTTAATATTAGCGTGCTCGCGACCCCACTTTTGAGGAATATATTTCTTATACAAATGAAGATCGAGAGCGTGATGAGATAGATGATTTAATTGAATTAGCAGAAATAATGTTAAGGGCTAATGCTTTGAAAGTTAGAGACCAAAATGGTTGGTGGAAATGTCCCTACTACATGAATATGACCAACATGAATTGGAACAAGAATGATATCTTAACGCATGCATAAGAAATTGGTCATGGTGGCACTGTGACCAATATGAGTAAGGAGGGTATTGTCGAGCATCGTGGCTATAAATTTATTTACGATGGTTAGGTTGAAAGCAATGAGCAAAAAAAATTTTATGTAGTACTTAGCTATTTTCATCAAGTTAAGAAGGCTCACCTTCGTGAACATGATGATCATAATTTTAGTGCATGTAAATTGGCTCAGTTATACGTCTTTTGTCAAAATTGATTGCCTCACCTAAAATGGGATGAGGGTGCCAACATCAGATTTTGTAGAAAACCCAATTCAGACCAAGATTAGATGAAATGGGTGAAAATTGACACATCACTGAATATTTAATTGCTAGGTTCACTGTTGAAACGGCGATTGGAAGGTAAAGAGTAATATTTAATGTCCCGTTGCTGAATATTTAATTGAAAAACTCATTTGATTTCTTAACTTTTGGATGTTCATGTTGATTGATGGATCACGTGGGGGGATCACAAGAGTCCATGAGCGCAGGTGTTGACGTGGGAGAATTGCAGAAACGCTGAAGCACGTGTGGGGGCCGCGCGAAGTGTGAATGCGGTCTCGTTTCCAATTGGGAGGCTAGGATGCGTGGGGGCCACATCACATGAGGTGTTGAGGTGTTTATTTTGCTCGCGATTTCCGGCCCACCCGAACTTTGCCTACAGCTAGCCTATAAAACCCTTGTCTAGGGTTTCGTGAAAGCGTGCGAAGTGAGGGGGCAGCAAGGTGGATTCCTTTTTTCGGCGGCTTTGTTTCTTGGAGAAAACACAGCAAAGAAAAAGGGTTTTGTGAAGAGAGAGAAAATATTTGGAGGCTGACCTTTTCTTGTGAAGAAAAGCAAGGAGCCTATTTGAGGGTTTAGATTGTGAGAGTTGTAAACCCATTGTATTCTTTTTCTCTTTAATAGTAGATCTCCCCCTCCTTGCCCCGTGGACGTAGGCAGTTTGCCGAACCACGTAAAAATTGATTGTTTGAGTTTGTGGCCATTGTAATAGTTTTTAGGATCCCTCGACGCGCAGTCCTAGAGCTGACGAGAGGAAGAGCAAATATCCCACTTTGATGGGATATTAGGCTTTCAGATTCTTGTTCCCTTTGAGAAACAAGAATTCTTATCGATCTTTCTCTCTTATTGTGCACCAGAAACTCTGCCGAAATTTCCGCTGCGCACAACAAGTGGTATCAGAGCCCAGATTCCAGATCTAGGGTTTGGTTGGAGGAGTAGATCAATTTGGAGGCCCGTTTAGGACTTCGTTGGTGATAAAGGTGGGATCTTTTGGTAAAGACTCTATCTTTCAGTTTTGGATCTATTCTTTGTTCGTTGGTGCGTAAGATGTCGGGGAAAGAAGGTGCTTCGGGTGTCGAGGGTGGTTCTTCTGGCGTGAAGACCATTCAGAGTTTGAATATATACTCTATGAAGATAGATGTGGAGAAATTTAATGGTACAAATAATTTTGGATTATGGAGATGCGAGGTTTTGGATGCGCTGAACGCGCAGAATTTGGAGGATACCTTGGAGTTAGATGGCAAGCCAGATGAGATTGAAGAGAAGGTTTGGAAAAAGATGAATCGAACGGCGTGTGGTGTGATTAGGTCTTGTTTGACTCAAGATCTAAAATATGATGTGATGAATGAGACTTCTGCGAAGAAGATTTGGGAGATTCTCGAAAGCAAGTATTTGACCAAGAGTGTGAAAAATCGCTTGCATTTGAAGAGGAGGCGGATTTGGCGAATGTGGATGTCAAGATTGAAGATGAGGACAAGGCGTTGCTGTTGTTGAGTTCCTTGCCCGACGAGGAATATGAGACCTTCGTTCTTACTCTGATTAATGGGAAGGCATCACTTTCGTATAGTGAGGTCACCGCTGCACTTGTGAATTATCAGCTTCGAAAGAAGGATAAGGAGGCTTCGGTTGAGCCGGTAGCGGAGGCGTTGGTCGCAAGAGGGAAGGGTCCAAACCGAAAGAATTGGAAGTCACAGTCTAGAGTAGGAAAAGATCAGTGTGCTTGGTGCAAGGAGACTGGTCATTGGAAGAAAGACTGCCCAAAGCTCGACGAATGGATGAAGAATAAGCAGAAGGGAAAAGGGAAGCAACCATCATCAGAAGCAAACATCGTATCGGATGGTAATAATTCTGACTCTTCTATTTATTCGCTTTCTATCAGTCCTACAGATAGCTATTCGGAGGAATCTGAATGGATGTTGGATAGTGGTGCGACCTATCATGTGTGCCCTAGAAGGGAATGGTTCTTCAGTTTTGAGAAGCTGGTGGATAGTGGTGTGGTGTACATGGCTGATAACCGTGCATGCCAGATCCTTGGGATAGGAAGAATTCGCATAAAGATGTTTGACGGGACTGTTAGAGAGTTAAACGATGTGAGATATGTTCCTTCTTTGAGGAAGAACTTGATCTCGATTGGAGCTTTGGTTGGAGAGGGTCTGAAGGTTCGTGCTGAGGACATGGTTCTCGAGATTGCGAGAGACTCTCGTATTTTGATGAAGGGCGTCAGGAGAAATAACCTGTATTACTTGACTGGAGGTATAGTGGCAGGTGGAGAGCTGACGTCTTCTGTTGATTCGACTAGACTGCGGCATTTGGGGGTTGACCATTCCAGTATTGATTCCTCGCATAGATTGAAAGAGGGTGTAAAGACCTGCGGTTTGAAGTCCAGTGAACATGTTAATGTGAGCAAGAAGACCGAGGTGAAGTTTGGCACCTCTATTCACCGTGCTAAGGGTCGTTCTGGAGGAGTTCACGTGGATGTTTGGGGGCCTTACAAGGGAGCATCATTGGGAGGTAATAGGCGTTTGGTTTCCTTTGTTGGTGTGGAGAAAGTCCTAGTAGTCTCTAACAGATTGAAGAAGTGTGATATTGGCAGAAAGGTGAAGGTACTCCATTCTGGTGGGAGGTACAAGATGGACCTGTTTCTGTATTGGAGCCGAGCTCACGGTATTTCGAGACACTTCGTTGGAAAGGAAATCTTAGGGCAGCTAGATAGGGTGACAAATTCGGAGAACCGTGCCTTGCTGGAGGAGGATCGGTGTTTGTTGTCAAGCAATGATCTACAGAAGAGTTTCTGGACAGAGGCTTCGACATATTTGGATCATCCTATTAAAGAGTTGTCAACTGCTGTGATTGGAGGTAAAACTTCATTGGAAGATAGGTCTGGTAGTGTCACTTCGGTTGAGGCTTCGATGAGGGAGCTAATTGACTCTCAGCAGGTGGAGAGTTTTGGACAGACCTTAGAGGTATCGCAGCGGGTGGAGAGTGATGCTACTCCACATTGGGTAAAGATTACTCCAGATCATACTGTATTATTTGGGATTCCAGCTGATTCTGCAGATGATGAGTTGGGTTTTGATTCGAGTGCAGCTGATAGATGCAGTTTGGATATGACCATTGGTTCATCTCAGGTGGAGGTGTTTGAGGCCATTGGAGGTTCTATCAGCCGTAGACTTGATCGTGATATTAGAGAAGGGTTGCGTACTCTTCTATTGGATTGAGGTCGTTAGCGGCCATCTGGGTGAACTACGTTCGGCTTGATTCCTTGGGCAAGAGGATACGTAGGCAGTCTTTATGATGCAGCCGGGTTGGATTATTTGATTGGGGTGAGATCGATTTGGTGAGTTGATACTGACATTTGGAGAGTGTTTGCATTCTCATTTGGGTCCTCGACTTGTTATGGATTGAGTCTGTTGTCGTGAATAGTTTCACGGTGTACTGGACACAACAAGTGAGACATTTGGTTTGGTTGGTGTCGGCTCAGTTTTGGGAAAACTTCACCGAGGTGGAGAATTGTTGATTGATGGATCACGTGGGGGGATCACAGGAGTCCATGAGCGCAAGTGTTGACGTGGGAGAATTGCAGAAACGCTGAAGCACGTGTGGGGGCCGCGCGAAGTGTGAATGCGGTCTCGTTTCCAATTGGGAGGCTAGGATGCGTGGGGGCCACATCACATGAGGTGTTGAGGTGTTTATTTTGCTCGCGATTTCCTGCCCACCCGAACTTTGTCTGCAGCTAGCCTATAAAACCCTTGTCTAGGGTTTCGTGAAAGCATGCGAAGCGAGGGGGCAGCAAGGTGGATTCCTTTTTTCGGCGGCTTTGTTTCTTGGAGAAAACACAGCAAAGAAAAATGGTTTTGTGAAGAGAGAGAAAATATTTGGAGGCTGACCTTTTCTTGTGAAGAAAAGCAATGAGCCTATTTGAGGGTTTAGATTGTGAGAGTTGTAAACCCATTGTATTTTTTTTCTCTTTAATAGTAGATCTCCCCCTCCTTGCCCCGTGGACGTAGGCAGTTTGCCGAACCACGTAAAAATTAATTGTTTGAGTTTGTGGTCATTGTAATAGTTTTTAGGATCCCTCGACGCGCAGTCCTAGAGCTGACGAGAGGAAGAGCTAATATCCCACTTTGATGGGATATTAGGCTTTCAGATTCTTGTTCCCTTTGAGAAACAAGAATTCTTGTTCCCTTTGAGAGGAAGAGCTAATATCTCACTTTGAGAAACAAGAATTCTTATTGATCTTTCTCTCTTATTGTGCACCAGAAACTCTGCCGAAATTTCCGCTGCGCACAACAGTTCAAACAAACCCAAGAAATGAGAAACAATGTTTTCCAGCCTATGATTTCAATGTGAAACAAACCAAACAAGTCAAATGTGGGAAACCCTCTGAAATGTCCAGAAATAATTTTCAAACTAGTTTTCTGTTTTCTTTTTTTTTCGAAAATGTACCAAACAGACCTTAAAGGTAATTTTGGTTTAGATTTTAAATGAATTGTTCTTTTGCTAAATAGGTTAAGTTTATTCGATTTTCCAAGAGAAAAATGAATAACAAGTTGGTCCATTATGATTTATACTAATTTCTCACCTTACATATCATCTCTTTCTCGCGCATCTTTTAATGAGTGTTCATGGGCTTCAATATAGGTCATCTTGTTGTCCTCCACAAGCTATAAAGAACATTGAATTAGTATTAGCTGATAGCTTATTTTGCTAAATAAATTATGTAGCAGTAATCTGAATGCACATAGATCTCATTCACTCTGGATAACTCATTTTAATTATGATTGATTTTGCAAATTGAGTCCAGGACTCATATGCTATATAATTTATCATAAATTTGTTTGTATTCCTGAAACACTCCATCTAAAATTTTCTAAATTATATTCATTTTTAATTTTATTTTGAAATGATTTTTAATTATTTATTTAACAATAAACTATTGTGGCTTAAAATTGATTCTAGAGTGTATTTGTTTATCTACTATGAAGAGGAGTTGAACCCTTATATCACGAAACTATTCATATTTTTCTAATTTATCAACCTTAAAAAATACAAATAATATGATGTAAATAAAAAATGACACTGATTAAAAAAATGAATTCGTCAATAGTTATTTACTATGAAGATTATTTAAATTCTTATACTAAGGGGCTGTTTGGTTTGATTTCTATATATAAATAAAAAAAAGGAAAAAAAGAAGTACCCAAAAATTAATTTCCTTGTATTTCTGTAAAAGTTTGTAGAAAAAAATTATATAATTCAAAAAGTACTATTTTTCTTGTTTCTTGCTATTTTTTTTTTGGTTCAAAACATGAAAATGAGTTCCTAACTTTATAGAAAATATGTTGTTTTTTCTTTTGTTTGCTTGGATATGAATATTTTATGAAAAGTGTAACCCATACAAGAATTTTTACAATGGCTAGTTTAAAGACTAGTTTGGTATAAATTGACATTATAAAACTGCTTCCACCCTCAATTTGCTATGAAAAAAAAATTCAAGTTAAGAAGGCTCACCTTAGGGGAAAAAACAAGAGTAAGAAAGGAAGAGTTATTGGCGAATCTTCAGCTACACCGCCATCAAAGGTAAGAATTATGAAATAAAAAAATCCTATAAAATTTCTATGTTTTTTCTAATGTCAAAATACTTTGTGTTTTTAATATTAGCGTGCTCGCGACCCCACTTTTGAGGAATATATTTCTTATACAAATGAAGATCGAGAGCGTGATGAGATAGATGATTTAATTGAATTAGCAGAAATAATGTTAAGGGCTAATGCTTTGAAAGTTAGAGACCAAAATGGTTGGTGGAAATGTCCCTATTACATGAATATGACCAACATGAATTGGAACAAGAATGATATCTTAACGCATGCATAAGAAATTGGTCATGGTGGCACTGTGACCAATATGAGTAAGGAGGGTATTGTCGAGCATCGTGGCTATAAATTTATTTACGATGGTTAGGTTGAAAGCAATGAGCAAAAAAAAATTTATGTAGTACATAGCTATTTTCATCAAGTTAAGAAGGCTCACCTTCGTGAACATGATGATCATAATTTTAGTGCATGTAAATTGGCTCAGTTATACGTCTTTTGTCAAAATTGATTGCCTCACCTAAAACTTACAAGTTCAATGTAGATTGCATTGCATTCTATGATGAATTGCCTTACCTTAGCATTGCACTTGCAATGTAGATTGCATTTCACATCATAGAATGCCTCATCTTATCATGAACATTGTAAACTAGATTGCAATCTTAGGAATAGACCATCATCATTGCCAATAATAGAAACGATACATAACCAAAACTAAAACTAAAACTGTCCATGAACTAAAACATGAGAGAAATCACAATATGTCAAAAAATAAACTGAAACTGAGCACAACTTGAGGGAAAAAAAGCACAAAAATAGCTCAATTCGAGAAAAATTACAATGTCAAAAATAAACTAAAACTATCCAAAAACTAAGCATAAACCTAATCACATTGTCAAGAGAGCTAAACAACAAACAAAGCTCAAACAGATAGCTACATGCTCAACAGAGAGAAAAATGAGCATAAAAAATCACCAAAACAGAGCTTAAACTGAGCACCAACAGGGAGTTAAACAAGCTCAACAAATATCTGCCAAACAGATCTCAACCAACAAAAAACAAGCAACCACCAACGGGGAGCTAAACAAGCTCAACAGAGAGAAAACTGGGCACAAAAAACCACCCAACAAAGGTCAAACTGAGAACTGATAGAGAGCTACACAAGCTCAACATATAGGTGTAGGCAAGTAAAATTGCCTTTATTCATGACAAAGGAAGCTTTTGATCAATATATGGACATATACGAGTTGTGCAACAAGACACATTAACTTGGAACAAGCAAAGAAGCTCAAAAGTTCGCATGAACATTCAAGTTCTCCTGAATGAAGTCAAGTTCGCCTGAATGCTCGAACTTCACCGTCAAAACCAAGTTCGCTTGTCAGTTGGGCCTCGCCTGAATGACTCATGTAGATTCAAGTTCGCCTGAACTGATCAAGCTTCACCATGATGTCTCGTGCGAAGTTAGGTTCGTCCAAGCACTTAACTTCGCCTACAAGGTTCGCCTGGCCAAAACTCGCTTGCAAGCTTGCCAAGCTCGCCTGAACGTGTAAGTCCGTCTGCAGCGTTAAGTCCGCATGCATTGCTTGACCAAGTCAGCCACTAAGGCTTAAAATGTAAAAGTGGTTACGCCCAGTTCCCACGTTCCTAGGAGATGGTTACACACCATTCTCCTCTATAAATAGCCACTAATGGCTACCAAAAAGGGGGACCTAGCATGGAGAGAATTGTGCAATCGGCCTTCAAGCATCTTAGCTCGGGTACTCGAACTCCGACAAAACTTCTACCACGCGAGGAAGTTTGTTCACAATCTTGTTCGAATCGTCAACGGGAAGCAAACTCAATTCAAGCATCGAGTGAGGCATCCTTTAGCCCCAAAGATCCCACGTTAAACAAAAGAGAGATCAGATCAATTCCCTATTCTTCTGTGTAAAAGAGACTTCTAGTTTGTAATACACAATTCAATAAATACAAATTCAAAATCATCTTTACGACCTACAATAGGTAAACAAATTTCAACCAACAAACAACAAAAAATCACCAATAGAGAGCTACACAAAAAACAAAGAGAAAATTGAGCACAAAAATTCACCTAAATAGAGCTCAAACTAAGAACCAACAGAGAGTTAAACAAGCTCAATAGAGAACTAAACTGAGCACAAAAAATCATCCAAACAGAGCTCATATAAAACATCCACTGAATTCTTAAACTACTATCGGAAGAATTTGATCCATCCTTAAACTCAAGAGCGAGCTCATTTGAAAACTTTCATATAATGCTGATATTCTCTAATTAATCGTCGTTTGATCCAAATATACCGCTATCATGCTAAACATGAACAAAAATGATAAATAAGAGAGTCGAGAAGAAATCACAGATAGAGACGTGTAACATAAAACATAATAGAACTTGATAGTGGCACAAACCAACTTAAGCCAACATAATAGAATTTGATAATGTCAAAAGAAAAGAGAAGAAAAAAAAGTGAATGATCATAGTTACCATAATTTTGTTTGTTTTTTTAGTACGTACGAAAGTAGTATAAGATTTGATTAGAAAAATTTATACTTATCCCCCAAATCCCGAGCTTAGAATAATTAATCACATAATAAGCCATCACGAATCGGATCTGGTTCCCCGGCGGTGCTCCACGTGCACGTCCGCCAACACCACCATTTAGAGCATCTCCAACAGCTTCCCCAGTTTCCACTTTTGGAGAATTTAGTTAGGTTTTTGGCTCAACAGATTCCCCATCTCATTCCCCAAAATAGGGATGTAGGAGAAAAAATGGGGAAGCTTCCCCAAATCTGCAGCATTCTCTAAATTTTTGGAGGAAAAAAGAGATTCTTCAAAATGGGGAAACTGTTGGAGTTGATGTAAAAGTTAGTTGGAGAATATGACTTTTGCTTCCCTATTTTGAAGAAAATTTTGGAGAAGCTGTTGGAGATGCCCTTATATATGTAAATTATATTTAGACTCATGATTCAATTAATTTTTGAATCAATTTTAATCCAGATATGTTAGTCTGATCCATCTCCTTCCATGGATCCATGTAAGATCATGTTTCTGCACGGAAGTAATTAAAGGCTACTGGTACTACTTTCTAAGCAAAAAATCTGTTTGTTTCTCTAGAAAAACTAATTGTATACTTTCTTAAATGAGGACGTGACACATACGTGACATGCCTACTTCTTAACCCCCCTCCCCCCAACCGCACTGTAGGCTGTCTAAAAATCACAATGGATAGCTGAGTCTCCATCGAACACTGATGATGGAAGTTACAATCTGACGACTTCCAGAAGGCTACAATTCGAAGATTTTCACATGTCAAAGAGTTAAAGCAAAGATTACAAAACGACAGTCTTTAGCAATACTCTGACAGAAAGGATTACAAATCGACGATCTCTTCAAACCAAGACGTGGAAGTCCTCCCCGCGTACCATCATCAAGACACTACACCGATTCAATCACCTACGCCGCTTCAACAGCTATAAACACGAATGCAGCTTCTTATGTGAGATGATTGATCTTGATGGCTGCGACAACAACATGACTAATATTATATTAGCAACCATTAGAGGTGCTGATGAGCAGTGTAATGATATTCGACACACTCAGTGGAGATCATGACCTGCAGTTGATAGAGCGTTATTGAGATGCCTCAATTGTCACAAATGGCCTGAATAAGACCTTCTTTACTGGTCTTTGGTGTCATCCATATATAAAGACAGAGAAATCTAAATACTACAACAATCAACAGCTCGAACGCAGCTCCAATCGCTGCCAAGCACAGCTCGAACGCAGCTCCAATCGCTGCCAAGCACAGCTCGAACGCAGCTCCATCGCTGCCCAACGCAGCTCCATCGCTGCCCAACGCAGCTTATCAATCGCTGCCCAACGCAGCTCCAATCGCTGCCAAGCACAGCTCGAACGCAGCTCCATCGCTGCCCAACGCAGCTTATCAATCGCTGCCCAACGCAGCTTATCAACCGCTGCCCAACGCAGCTTATCAACCGCTGCCGACGCAACTCATCCATCACTGCCCAACGCAGCCCGTCAGTCGCTGCCAAACGCAGCTCAATCACCGCCAGAACGCAGGTCAAGGTTCTGACTCATTCAAACGTGATCGTAACAACTTCGAAGCTGTTCTTCACCCACGATTTGAGGAGTGGCTTTAGTGGGTTGTTACACCCGACTAATGGGGTAACTAAACCCCCATTTAGGCGCGGATTATGGGGGCAGTTACACCCCTAATCCCCCTATAAATAGCAACAAACTCAACAGAGTAAGGGATCTCCTTTTTGGATTGGGGGGTTCTGAATCACAAAACTCGTTAAGAGTTATCAACCAGATAAGACAGTTGTTCCAGTGAGTATAGATATTCGGATCGTCAACGAGAAGCAAACTCGACGCAAACAATCGAGGGAGGCATCTCACCGCTACCAAGAAGAACCCAGAATTAAACAAAGGAGAGAATCTCGATCATTCTCTTCTCTTTTGTAATCGAAAATCCAATTGTAACTGAGATTAAAGGAATACATATTAATTTTTCTTTTATTTCTTTTACTGCAAATTTTTCCACAAACAAAAGATGGCGACTCTGCTGGGGATGAGCTTCTCTGACGAAGAAGTGGTGGCGCAAT
>NC_033801.1:124029659-124043087 GCF_001876935.1 Asparagus officinalis | reverse complement strand
GCTCAGGTTGATCCTGCTTACTTTGTTCTTCAGCTTTGATCCTGACAATAATCTTTTGAGCATGTTCGCCTTGAGAGATTAGTTGTCTCCAAGAATGACATTCTGCAACTCCGATTCGGGCTAGGAGGTCGGTTTGCAAGTTGTGTCGACAGGTCTCCACTAAGGTAGACTGTGTCATACCTGTCGGGCATTGAAGAGCCATGTTTCGAAACCTCTTGACGAATGGCGAGAAGGGTATGGATGGAGACTTCTGTATCCTCTTCAAAGAATCTTGACAGGAAGAGTCTCTCTATATCCGCCTACTTTTGGATACATCGAGCAGGCAGTTTCCTGAACCATTCAAAGGCAATTCCCTTGAGGGTGCCAATGAATAATCGAGCCAGTATGGCGTCGTTTGATATCACATTCCCAGTCTGTGACTTGAAGTGATAGATATGTTGGTTCGGTGAACCCGTGCCGTCAAAAGTTTGTAACGTTGGGACCTCAAACTTGGGAGGATAAGGAGCTGTATCCCATTCGGTAGGATAGGGCCTGAAAACTCCCTCGTCTTGGAGCTCACTTCTATCAACAATGGCATTGAGGCGGGCTTCCAATTCTTCCATTTTGGCAGACTGGAGATTATGCTCGTTCTCCGTCTCTCTTCCTTCATCAGAGGAAGATTCCATGTTATGGGCTTCTTGGTCAGAAGCAGCACCATCAACCACTTTTTCCTTCCCTTTGCTTGTGTGAAGTCGGGATGAAGACGCTTTTCCTCTCCGGGAAGATTCTTGCCTAAACGGTGAATCTGTCTCCTGAGATTTGGCCTTGTCTGCGACGAGTTGAGTCAACAAAGCCAGGAGTTCATTGATGGCCTCCTGCTGAGATTTGAGCATGGCATCCTGCTCGTCAAGTCTCTTCGCGAGATCTGCATGGTTTCCCGTCATATAAGCGGAGCTCTCATGTTCAACAAAAGAGCTTGATAATTGGGACTCTGCAATGGCTGAGTGTTCATCGTCGAAATTGGTTCCTCTGGCTAAACTTCGATAGTTGACAGAGGGAATGGCTCCCGTTCGAGTCCGAGTATGTTGATAAACTCCTTCAAACTCGTCTGTGATTTCTCTGACGGTCAGTGAACGCCTTGTCTCAGAGTCATTGGATCTAGGACCTGAGGTTTTCCCTCTGCCGATCACATTGATAGTGATCTCGGGATATTCGGTCTCTGGAGACTTCTTCCTATGAGAACGTCGTTGTTGGTTGGGCAAGACAACATGCATTAATTGGTCGAACACCAATTGTTTGGCCGCAAATGAACAACATTGACATCCCGAGAGGACCGTAGGAATCAGTCGTTCACATTGGAATGAACGAATGACTTGTTGCATCGGTCTTTCTCTTGATATGAACTCTTTCAAATCTGTTGCGTGAGGTTTGAATTGGAACCCCCAGTCTATGATTAGACAGGACTGGCTCTTGGTGAACATGGATCTGGTTGAGATGCCTTGACTCCATGGACTTCTTATATCCGCCCCTCAATCTAGTCGCGCTACGCAGAGTATTCGGGGGTCTCGCTGCCGGGTCAGTGAGCCGGGGGTCCAGGGGGCGGCGCGCCCTTGGCCAGGGGGTCCGGGGGGGATGGAATACCCCCCGGCGGGGTTCGGGGCAGCGCCCCGAAGCTCCACGGAGAAGGCCAGGTTCCATATTGAATTTCGTCACCCGAACGCATGTCTGAGCTCCAGGTGTTGCTGGTGAAACGCAGTTCTGAGGCCTGTGTTCAGTCTTATTCACACAGAGCCTATGTTTGGGCTCATGGACGCGAGGCTTGTGTTCTGAAGCAGAAACGCAGAGCACATGGTTGCGTTTAGGCTCACAAACACGAAGCTCGTGTTGACTTGAGGATCAGCATTCTCGAAGTTGTGCTCGTCGTCGAGATCTTCTTCTTCATCGAGCGGCGTTCTTCTTAGCCTGCTTTAAGGTCTTTGTCACCTCCATTTGCATCTTTCGACCCGATACCCATCGTCTTGGCGCGGGTTTGGCTGAAGCTGAGTCCACCCCATCGGGGGAGGGGCTGTCCGAGCAGTCTTCCTTAGGCGGTTCGGCTGTAATTGGAGCAGTTGGAGCTTTAGTCTCTTTGGAGACTTTGTGGATCTTGCGCATAGCCTTGGGGCTAAGGGATCCGGAGGAGATGGCCTCCTCAAACTTGGCTTGATCAAACTCTACCATGAGAGTTTCGACGGTTGTTCCAGTGAGATGAACATCGGATTGCACCACCACTTCTTCGTCAGAGAAGCTAGTCCCCAGCAGAGTCGCCATCTTTTGTTTGTGGAAAAATTTGCAGTAAAAGAAACGAAGGAAAATTGATTTGTATTCCTTTAATCTCAGTTACAATTGGATTTTCTGATTACAAAAGAGAGGAGAATGATCTGGATTCTTCCATTTGTTTAATTCTGGGTTCTTCATGGTGGCGATGAGATGCCTCCCTCGATTGCTCGCGTCGAGTTTGCTTCTCGTTGACGATCCAACGTCTTGTTTCACTGGAACATGATCTTCTCCTCACGATTTTGACGTTGTGGAGAACTTGCGTGGCAAGTTTTAGAACTCTTGATGAGTTAATTGATCTTAACCGTAATTGGTTAGACTAGCCAAGGATCTCTTCTTTGCTGCCAAAAAGAAGGATGAAAGATCTAGCAGACCGAACCCCGAACTGAATTGATTTTTAGTTATTTATAGGGGATTAAGGGGTGTAACCACCTCCTTAATTCGCTCCTAAGTGGGGCTAATGGGATGTAACTGCCCCTTAAATCACTCCTGAGTGGAGTTGTGATCCCCTCAAATCGTGGGAAATGGTTTTGAAACTGTTCAGCTTGTGTTTGAACGAGTCAAACGCAAAATCCGTGTTTTGGTGTGAATTCTTCGTTCAAACGCAGTGTCTGGAACCTTGAACGCAGTGTCTGAAAGCTCAGACGCAGCGGCTGGAAGTTGCGTTGGCATCTTGTTGGAAGCTGCGTTTGGCGGCTTGGAAGCTGCGTTTGCGGCCGAACATGAACTGTGTTGGCGGCCGAATCTGAGCTGCGTTTGTAGCTTTTGGAGCTGCGTTTGCGGCCGAATCTGAGCTGCGTTTGCAGCTTTTGGAGCTGTGTTTGTGGCCGAACATGAGCTGCGTTGGCGGCCGAATCTGAGCTGCGTTTGCAGTTTTTGGAACTGCGTTTGAGCTGCGTTCGTGGCTATGAACGCGGCGCATCTTGATGCTGGTACGCGGTGAGGACTTCCACGTCTTGATTTGAAGAGACCGTCGATTTGTAGTCTCTTTCTATCGAAGTGTTGCAAAGATCGTCATTTTGTAATCTTTACTTTAGCTCTCTGATATGTGAGAGTCGTCAGATTGTAACTCCCGATGTTGATTATGAAGGCTGTTTGATTAGAGCTTGCATCAGTTGTCGTGAAGGTCGTCAGATTATAACCTTTAGCGATCTACGTGAAAGTCTTCAAATTGTAACATTCTGAAAGTCGTCAGAGTGTAACTTTCATCATCGGTGTTTTGATGGGGATCAGCTATCTATTGTGATTTTTAGACAGCCTACAGTTACCTGCCCAGTCGGCATCTGAGTAGGCGTGGAGAGTGAGAGGTGATTGAGGATGTAACATGATACCGTGATCAATGGTGCCACACAAATATCTGAGAAGTCATTTGGTGGCGTTCCAATGATCTGTAGTCGGACGATGCATGTATTATGAAAGTTTATTGACTGCATAGGCAATATCCGGACGAGTAAGGGAGAGATACTGAAGACTCCCAACTATAGCTCAAAACTCGGTTGGGTCAGTAAGGGTTGTACCGGACTGAAGTGTAAGGACAAGTGAGGTGGTAAGTGGAGTTGCAACAGTGCGAGCATCAGTCATCTTTGTTCGAGCCAGCAAGTCAGTGATATATCTTCGCTATGAGAGGAGAAGACATTGACGGTAAGAAACAACTTCAACTCCAAGGAAATATTCAAGTGGTCCGAGGTCTTTAAGCGAGAAGCAACGTGCGAGCACTAAGATGAAGTTCCGAACTGATGCTGCGTTGTTACTTGTGATTATGATGTCGTCAACATAGACAAGTAACATGATTGTTATGCCATTGTCATTGAGAATGAATAATGAGGTGTTGGCAACTGAGTTCGAGAAGCGAGATGCAAGAAGGAACCGCCGAAGCTTATTGTACCAGGCTCGAGGGGCTTGTTTGAGATCGTAGATCGCCTTCCGTAATCTGCAGACATGATGTGGGTTGTCGGCATTAACAAAACCTTGAGGTTGAGCCATAAAAACATCTTCAGTGAGGGTGCCTTGTAGAAAGGCATTGTTGACATCGAGTTGACGAAGATCCCAACCTCGGCTGACGGCAAGCGAGAGGACGAGACGAACTGTGGTTGGCTTTACAACCGGACTAAATGTCTTATGATAGTCCACTCATGGTATTTAGTGAAACCCTTTTGCCACTAAGCGAGCTTTGTATCTGTCTATAGAGCCATCAGGTAAGCGCTTAAGTCAAAAAATCCATTTACACCCCACAATATTTTGCACACCATTCGAAGGTACCAATTCCCAGGTGCCATTATGAACTAAGGCATCAAACTCCTTAGACATTGCCTGTCACCATATACTATCTTTGATAGTCTGAGTTACACATGTGGGTTCAATATTTGTAGCCAGTTGAGCAGAGAGGCTAAGTTTATTGATAGGTTTGTGAATGTTGTTTCAGGAACGGGTGATGATAAGCAAGGTGCGGGTCGAAGGTGGTGGTAATGGGTTGTTTGAGACTTGGACAGGCGGGGGTAAGGCCAGGGGAATGGCTGGCAAGTTGATAAGTGTTGGTTTAGGTATTAGGGCGGGTAGTTATGGAGGCAAGGTGTTTGTGGGGGTAGGCGAGGTAGGAGGTGGGTTAGGAAGAGGGAGAGGGAGGGCGAGAGGCAATGTTTGGTGTTCTACATATCTGTTTGTGTGTAGGAGTCGACGGGCTGGGAGTCGCTGGAACAAGCTTTGGATAATGTGTATAAAGCCAGGAGAATGACATGATATGAGATCCAGGTGTCGTATGTCGACTCATTGGGGCGAGCGAGATGCAGATTGAGTTTAGACATGGGAAACTCAGACTCAACAAATCGAACATGACACGAGATGAAAGTCTTTTGAGTTTGTGGATCAAGACGTATATAAGCACTATGTGTAAGGGAGTAGCCAAGGAAGACACAAGGTGTGGAGCGACTGGTAAGTTTGTGAGGCAAGTGTGGACGAAGGCAAGGATAACACAGGTAGACAAAAACTTGAAGTTTGGAGTAGTTTGGTGGCAACTTAAAGAGTTTATGAATGGGAGATGTTATATGAAGAGTGGGTGTAGGGAGACGATTTGTGAGGTAAACTACAGTGGAGAAGGCATATGACCAGAAGGAGAGTGGTAAGACAGCTTTAGAGAGAAGAGAAAGACCTGTTTCAACAATATGACAGAGTCTTTATTCGGAAAAACCATTATGCTCTAGAGTGTGAGGTGGCAAGGTGAGATGCAAGATGGCATTTGTGGATAGATATATCGCCAGTCCAGTGGATTTGGCGAGACCCATGTATTCCCTCCATTATCTGAGTAGAAAGTTACTATTTTCTTTTTGAAGTAATTTTCAACAAGGGCTTTGAAACGAGGAAAAATAGTGGCGACATCAGATTTACGTTTGAGAGGGTAAAGCCATATGTAGTGAGTGAAGTGATCTACGAAAATGATGTAGTATTTATAATCATCGACAGAATAAATAGGCAAAGTCCACACATCAGAATAAATAGTTTGCAGAGGAGAAGTAGACACAATTGGTGATTGAGAGAAAGGTAGTTTATGACTTTTATTGCAAAGATAGTCATTATAATGAGATTGCTTTGAATTAAATGAGACCAAATTTAGAGATGATATGACATCGGATTGACTCGGATGGATGACCAAGATGATGATGCCAGTCACTAGAAGACACTTTGACACTAGAGTGGGCCAAAGGACGAGGTGCGAGTTACGAGGTCGGCCATTCATACACACCATCTTTAGGTTGTCCTTCTAGCAGTGATGCCCCTGACAGTAGATCCTTCACACGAAAGAAAGATGGTAAGAACTCAATAGACATATTATTTGATTTTCAAAATTAAGATATGGAAATAAGATTTATTTTCATGTTAGTAACACATAAAACATCATGTAATTTAAATGTATAGGAGGATGCTTTAAGAGAAGAGAAGCCAATTTTGGAAATGTGTAACCCAGTACCATCACCGATAATAATGTCGTCAGACCCATCGTATGGAGCATGAAGGGAGAGGTTCCCAAGATCGGTTGTGACATGGTGGGATGCCCCACTGTCGAGAAGCCATGTTGGGGTTTTGACATCTTATGTTGTGGCAACATGCACCTTTGGTTGCCACTGAGATCCAGTGTGCTAGATCTAAGGGACGCCTTACGAGGAAGCAGGTACCAACTAAAAGAGAGGACATTGAGCGACAGTGTGGCCTTGTTGTCGGTATCCTTAACACTTGTCGAGATATGGCCTCTGTTGGCGAGACACGGCTTGCGGAAACTAAGACGCCTGTCGTCTTGGAGCGGGGTGTGAAGATTGCGCCTTGTTGGACGAGGAGCGGATTGAACTATTGTACCTGGTCGACGTAGCGTTAGCCGTAGCGGGGTGCGGGGTTGAGACGGATTATGACTGCTAAAGCGCGAGTTCCCTGTTGATGAGTTTCTCATGAAGCTCGTCAAACGAGATGGGGTTTTCCCTGCCTTCCACTTTATCAATGATTTGGCGATAGTCATCATCGAGACCTTCTAAGATTTTCTCAATGATTTCCTCATGGTCCATTGGTTTTCCGAGTGTAGCGAGGCGATCAGTTCGGCACTTGACATATTGCATATAATCTGAAACAGATTGTGATCCCTTCGTGACTTGCTTGATCTGGTCCTTGATTTGCTTGATGTGACCACGTGTCGGGCGAGCAAAGGTGTTGGCGAGAGTATTCCATGCTTCACGGGAGGTGGTCGTCTGTTGGATGAGAGGGATGAGAGAGGGGAAATGGAACCGACAAGGGCGCCAAACAGCAGTTTATCTT
This sequence comes from Asparagus officinalis, assembly GCF_001876935.1. Taxonomy (NCBI): domain Eukaryota; kingdom Viridiplantae; phylum Streptophyta; class Magnoliopsida; order Asparagales; family Asparagaceae; genus Asparagus; species Asparagus officinalis. The sequence continues at coordinate 124,035,998 of NC_033801.1, read as the reverse complement.
GTCGAGTCCAATGCAGAAAATCTGGGTTGGGAGCTTCAACGTTGTTGGTGGTGATGGTGCGAGGAAGACATGGATGAGATCCATCTATGTATTTGTAGAGATCATAGCCGATGAGAATGGCCTCAATCTAGAGTTTCCAAGCAATATAATTTGTGGAGGTCAATTTATGGATGAATTGATGAGAAGTGTTGATGAGTTGAAGGTTTTGGGTTGGATTTTCAGGGTTAGGGATGATACTGATCTGAGAATCAGTCGTCATAGTGAAGACCACGGCTAGGGTTTGCAAAGGAGTGGTGGGAGGAGGTCTAGAACGAGAGGTCTAGAACGACTCTGATACCATGTAAGAATATTATTAAAATAGCTGAATAATGGCATAGCCTTTTTCATTGATATTAGGAGATATTTATAGGATTACAAGAGAATCAATTAGTTATATAAAATCTAAAACTACCTAATTAGTTACATTATTGTTGGAGCTAAAAGGGGTAAGTGAGCTGTCGAGATATTAACAGAATATCATACAATAGGAAAAAATCACAGGGCGGTGTCAACTGACATCATAAAACGTGTCGACTGACACCGCGGAACGTGTCGACTAAGACCGCTTTTCGTGTCGACTCAACGGGTGTCGTCTCGTTTGGACTCGTCTCGTCTCGTCTCGTCTGGTTTGGTGTCGTCAGAGTGTGTCGACTGACACCATAGGACGTGTCGACTAAAACCGCCTTTCGTGTCGACACAAGGGGTGTCGTCTCGTCTGGACTCGTCTCATTCGGTCTCGTCAGAGCGTGTCGACTGACACCTTAGGGCGTGTAGACTAAGACCGCCTTTCGTGTCGACACAAAGGGTGTCGTCTCGTCTGGACTCGTCTCATTCGGTCTCGTCAGAGCGTGTCGACTGACACCTTAGGGCGTGTAGACTAAGACCACCTTTCGTGTCGACACAAGGGGTGTTGTCTCGTCTGGGCTCGTCTCGTCTCGTGTCGTTTGGTCTCGTCTCGTCTCGTCTCATCTCGTCTGGTTTGGTTGCAATTCCTTAATAGATACTAGGTAGGGCTATGTGTTACTTGTTGTGGAGAGTTAGATTAGACAACTGATTTCAATAGATTTCAGAGTGTGATCTTTGTAAGCCTACTAAATCGGATTGTGATACAGAATATATAACTCTTGACATAGTGAGGAAGCTTCTTTGTGAGAAGAAAGAGTGGACGTGGGATTGTTTTATGAACGACTATAAAATGTTGTGTGTCCTTGGATGGTTGTTATCTGTGATTAATAATTGTCGTTCCCTTTTATTTTATTTCTTCCGCTGCATATTCTGTGTATTTTTAGTAAAAAATGTTAGGAACCCTTTTTGCATGCATAGTGCAATGCATGAGATGTTAAGTTTACCCTGGCGGTGTTGGACAATAACTGAAAGCGTCCAGATGTGTGTATTTTGCAAGAAAAATGGGGAAGACGCGATTGCACATATCTTCCTTCATTGTGACTTTTCCAGAGTAGCAGAAACAATGCATATGCATGAGAGTTGCGTTGGATTTAAAGGTAAACCGAGGAAGATTTTGTGGGCTTTGTTTGTTGTTGTTATTTTGGTTCGTATGGCTTGAATGAAATGACATATTTTGTAATGAATTTGGATCCTCTCCACCACAAAAAAAAGTAGTAGGAAGACCACTACTTTTAATTTCAATCGTTGATTACTTAGTATGCGGTTATAATACAATCTAAATCTAACACTCACCATACACCCGTGTATTGCATCATTTTCTAATTAATTTACACCCAAAGAAAAAATCATAACCACCAACTAGATAATCAATGGTTGTGATTATGTAATGGTCCCTCCACTACTTTTTAGATAGTGAAGAGGATCCGAATCCTTTTTTTAATGAGAAGGTATTCAGTAAGCATAGCACTCTTGCTAGAGGGATTTAGATGCATGGTCAACATGGCGCTATGGCTATGGTGGCCAAATTGAAAACGCCTCATATGTTTATTGAATATTATTTCGTATGATATAATGATGCACACGTCCTATACTATGTATTACGTAAATTGTTGTGCTTATAATCTAATATAGTTAATTTGTATTATACTCTTATCTTGCTCGGACCGTGAGCTTGCAAAAAAAGTCGTTTCCCGTTCAAAAGAAGGGAGAATAGTCAAATTCCAGAACTATTTCTTTTCTGAAGAGCTCAGAACAATTCGCCGTCACGTGCGGCATTATGATACAATTTATATTTGAAATTTAAAAAAAAACTCAATAAAAACTCAATAAAACAGGTCAGCACCGGACCAAGCCTTATCGATCGATCCTTTTTCTGAGCCTCCGACATTCGACCCCCGTATTCTTGTTAGTTCCCATTATTTTGGAGATATATTTTGTGAATTATATATTATTATATTGACCATCATTTTTCGCTTGTAGAGACTATCACGATAGACTATAGTTCGGACTCCAAGCGGTTGGACTTGGATGTGCGTAGTTTTTATGTTGATATTTCGAGAGCTGTTGTTAATTGACTTTTCAAATTTTTACTACACTACTTTAGAATATCTGTGTAGTGTTATTGATTTATAATATTTGATGTCCAAGTATCTTACATATCTTTTAATAAAGTAGAAACTAACAACAAGATTACAAAAGTCATATCATTCATATTATAAAGAGAATATGAATAAATATTGTTCAATTTGCCTCAATGGGTATAAGAATAAATATTGTCCAATCTGCTTCAATGGGTTCTATTTCGCCACCAGATACGGGCATAGTCCTTTACATAACGATGAAAAGTTCTCTTTATATGATGTGGTGAAGACTTCATTATCCATTGATAATAAGAAAGAGACATTTAAACAAAAAATTATAGTATATTGTCTCCATTTTCTTGGAATTGTCCAGGAAAAAGATATATACCATCACTAAGTAAATTGTTTGAATCAAAACTAAGTGGACGTGAAAGGATCATCATTGTAATAACATCCTAACATTCACTAGTAGAAAAACGACCAACCTAGACGGAAATTTCCGTCTAGGTTGGTCTACAATCCGTCTAGGTTGGATCATCTAGACGGAAATCCGTCTAGGTAGATTGGTTTATTCTGTTACCGTCTAGTTTGGATCAAACTAGACGGATTTCCGTCTAGATTGATCAATCTAGACGGAAACCAACCTAGACGGAAGTTATATTTCCGTCTAGATTGTTAACCTAGACGGAAATCCGTCTACGTTAACAACCTAGACGGAAAACCGTCTAGGTTGTCAACCTAGACGGAAATCCGTCTAGGTTGTCAACCTAGACGGAAAGCTGTCTAGGTTGACCCTAGACGGAATTCCGTCTATACGGAACCAACCTAGACGGAAGTCCGTCTAGGTTGATTATTACAACCTAGACGGAATTTTCGTCTAGTTTGGTTCATACTAGACGGAATTCACCTGGCCCCTCTGATGAGTACCAGAACCATCCCCTGATGCAGGTATTCAATATTTAATGGCTACATATATAATGTAATTAAAAAACTATATTAATGATTCTGGTGGTGGTGTGTTAGGGGATACTTGCACAACCAGACATATCTTCTTATAATTCCACAACGGGACTTGCGGCTCACAGGACTATTCTTAGGATTTACCTTTTTTCCTCCGAGCTCTCATTAAGTCTAATGGCCTGACGCCAAGGAAGTATCATACACGTGCTGCCGAGAAATTAGAAGTAACTGGGTGAAAGATTGAGGAACGAAAACGCGGTTGACTCGCCCAGCAAAAGGAAAGAGAGATAGCGAATTGGTTAAATTTTGTATAATATTTTTAATTTTCACATTTATATATTATTGGATATATTATTATGTTATTATTGTAGGCCCGCTAAGGCGGATCGCATCGAGACAGACGTGGCGAGGTAAGCCTGAATTTCCAAAACAACCGCCAAGAGGAATGAGGCAATGATTCGGTGGAATAGTTCTATTTGCCCGTTGGTCCATGTTCGACCGCTTGAATGCATATATTGGGTTTAGTGCGTAGAGCGACCATTGTCAACCCTTATTTCAATTTCGAGAACTACCAAGGAGCGCATACGAGGCGATATGGACAGCCGTATTTGGTAACTACAATATTGCTATTTACTTTTTATTTATTATAATTAGCTATTTTGATATTAAATTTGTCCTTTCCTAAATGCTGTTATGTAAATCTACAGCACTGCCCTTCTTGCTTGAGGACTTTGAGCGGGGCTTGGAATTATTTTCAATTGTCAAGTTGAAGCAGCTTCTTCAAACAATGGCAAGGCATCGAGATCATAATCACATGAAACTATGACAGGTATGAGGCAGGACTGCGCAGGAGAGGTTTTTAAACTCGACGCCCGATTCGTTGACGAGGTCATTTTCACAGCTCTCCTCATGTATTGGGACATCGATGTCTCCCAAGTTAGTTCATGAAATTACCGTTTATACTTTTAGATATTAATTTATTGCATATTGCCTAATTTTTTTCTTTTAAAAAAGAATAAATCCACGAAGGTCAGAAAATAGAATGAAAGAAGCTGCTATGGACAACCACTTGGGCCTCACACTCCTATGCCAATATGGAGGATGTTTATTGTCAGGGATTACGGTAGATTTTCGTCTTAAGTTTTGATGAATTTAATGATTAGCTATGATTATGAGTGTGTGATAATATATGACAGGGAAAATCATTAATGCCAATACACTGAGGGCTGAAGCGGCGGTATGGCATTTTTCCCGTGATAGATATCGCGTGATAGAAGAATCGAGATAAGATCAAGGCAAATAAAAAAAAAAAGAAAAAAAAAAAAAAAAAAAAAAAAAAAAAAAAAAAATAAAAAAAAAATAAAAAAAAAAAAAAAAAATAAAATAGAACAAAAAAAAAAAAAAAAAAAAAAAAAAAAAAAAAAAAAAAAAAAAAAAAAAAAAAAAAAAAAAAAAAAAAAAAAAAAAAAAAAAAATAAAAAAAAAAAAAAAAAAAAAAAAAAAAAAAAAAAATAAAAAAAAAAAAAAAAAAAAAAAAAAAAAAATAAAAATCTCGAGTGGTGGTGAGAGTATACATATCTTGAGTTATTATTAACTCTATTTTGTACTATGTTAATATTATGAGGGAAATGAGAACACAAATACATTTGTCTTTACCATGATTAATTAATATATTTCGCTGCTTTAGGAGGGATTTTGAGGCTGCATCAGGAGGCTACAACATGTGTATATGTCGCCCAGCAGGTAGGCGAAACAATCCTGAGCGGACCCTCACATCGCTTTCTGCAGAGGACAACATTACTCTCACACAGCATTTGATGGGTCATAATGGTATGGATGTAGAAAAATTTGAATCAATTTTGAATACTACATTCCTATTTTATATTTTTTTATCATTATTGAATTTCGAGATTAAAAATTTAATATTTGTTTTCTCCCTAAACATAGGAGAGGGAGATATCCTCTGTTATGGTTTTTGGAGCTTCACCCGGCGTTAAGCATGAGGTCATCCACAGGCATCCTCCACAGCATTTTACATCCATTGAGAGAGCCCCGCCTCCGTTCCAGGCTATGCCATTCTCTGTCGCACGTATCTCTGCATATTTGCTTGACAAGATTGACTCGGAGCTACATATCCAGGTGACTAATGAGATGATCAAGAGTTGCGCTGATGGCGAACTCGGTGGATGATCTCCTGGGGTATGTCATTGCCCAATATTTAAGCGGTTGCTGATTCCTCATGGCGGCTTTTATGGTGGTGTTATACGGATTATAAGCTCGCTTTGGCGATAATTCCGTGCTGGTCAGCCCTAGCAGCACTCAGCGTACCTTATTTTTTCTTAAAATTTATAAATTATTTATATTTAATATTGTATTAAACACCCCTTATGATTATTCAAGTGACCATTCAGAGTGGAGATATGGAGGGAGCATCACACGTTCTCGTAACCAGCGATAGCAGATACTGCGACGACGACGGGACGATGAGGTTTATGGAGGTTTTTTGTGGATTTTTTATGATGGAACAGCTTTATCTGTTATAACAATACTTTATATGCGTGTTGGATGTTATAACAATACTTGTTGTGTTGATGTATAACAGATACTTATATTGCGTTTTTGGATTTGTTAATTACGCTGGAACTCCGCACTCTCCCTCTCTCGTGGATCTGTGCATTGAGTGTGGAAGTGTGAATGGAATTGTCTAAAATCTTGCTATGTATATTTGGATGCGTTGGATTATTTTTACAGTATTATTGTATGTATTCATGTACTTGGTGTAATTGCTACAGGGAAAATACAATGTAATGATATTTTTTTTTGCCTGCGAAAAAAGAGCACATCTAAGACGGGA
>NC_033801.1:124021478-124028659 GCF_001876935.1 Asparagus officinalis | reverse complement strand
TGTAACTTCCATCATCAGTGTTCGATGGAGACTCAACTATCCATTGTGATTTTTAGACAGCCTACACACATCAAGAAACACTTCATTCAAGCTTCCATACAAATCACCGCCGTAACTGATGCATCCTATAATATGCTCATGAAGCAACACAAGCCAAAAGGTAACAAAGAAAATGGCTCCTCTTCTACTTTTTATCAGGCAGGTGTAGGTTTGTAATCGATGACGATGACTTTCTCCAGTGCAGGGAGGAAGTTGTTCGAAAATTCCACGTGCACTGGATGTGAAACGTACTCTGCAATCCCTTCAATGCTTTCAAAGGTTGATTCGAAGACATGAGTGAAACCTTGATGCATGTTCTCTATGCTCACATCCTTTCCCCTGCGTGCATAAACACAGGGCAAGATTACTATGTAAACTAAATAGGGCAAATTCTGCTATAAAATTCAAATTCTGCCAGTTGCGTTTAGAATTTAAGAGTCCGCAAACACAAATCACAAAAGAGAATTAAGCAATTCATAGCTGAGAATAGTTAATAGTTTCCGGGTTTAAGCTCAAGTATATTACCATATTGAAAATGATTAGAAATGATAATGAATTTAAATAGAAATTTGGGGTCGATGCTTAATAATTTAATTTTATTTGTCAGAGAGGTCCATATCTACTACTTAAGCCCTATCTAACTCCAAAGAGACCCAATAATTACCAGAGGAAAATGCAAATTTGCATGTCTAAAGATTAATTACAAGGCAAAATAATGAAAAGTGAGGATATGAAGAGGAAAATGCAAATTTGCATGTCTAAAGATTAATTACAAGGCAAAATAATGAAAAGTGAGGATATGACCAACAGTAAGACATAATATGACCCCTTTCCCAAAGTTTGTTACTTTACAAAAACAAGTTCAGTAACTCAGGAGAAGACTATTCCTCTAAATTTGGCTAAGTCAAGAGTTTCCACAAACCAAAATAGTCGGTGTTCTCTTTCAAACTGTACGAAGAAAATGCCTCAGTGATGATAAACATTTGTCACCTAATGAAACACAGATCACCACAATAGATGTGATCTTAAATGATATGATCAAAAGATGTGTAGCTCTGCTATTAAAAGTGTGAAGGCTACATTGTAACTCAAAGAGATGTCATAACTGCAAACGTATCTTTTTCCCTGAAATTATATATATATATATATAGAGAGAGAGAGAGAGAAACTTATGTCAACTTAAGTGAATCATCCATCAAAGTTTCTATCCATTGATAAAAAGTCTCTTCATATGATGCACAGATCTCTATGTATCATAAATAGATAGAAACTTTGGTGGATGGTCCACTTAAGTTGATATAAGTTTTTTTTTCTCTCTTTCTCTCTCTCTCTCTCTCTCTCTCTCTATATATATATATATATAATTTCAGGGAAAAAGATACGTTTGCAGTTATGACATCTCTTTGAGTTACAATGTAGCCTTCACACTTTTAATAGCAGAGCTGCACATCTTTTGATCATATCATTTAAGATCACATCTATTGTGGTGATCTGTGTTTCATTAGGTGACAAATGTTTATCATCACCGAGGCATTTTCTTCGTACAGTTCGAAAGAGAACACTGACTATTTTGGTTTGTGGAAACTCTTGACTTAGCCAAATTTAGAGGAATAGTCTTCTCCTGAGTTACTGAACTTGTTTTTGTAAAGTAACAAACTTTGGGAAAGGGGTACATATTATGTCTTACTGTTGATCATATCCTCACTTTTCATTATTTTTCCTTGTAATTAATCTTTAGACATGCAAATTTGCATTTTCCTCTGGTAATTATTGGGTCTCTTTGGAGTTAGATAGGGCTTAAGTAGTAGGTATGGACCTCTGACAAATAAAATTAAATTATTAAGCATCGACCCCAAATTTCTATTTAGGGGCTGTTCGTTTCGCAAAAAAAACTAGGAAATCAAAGAATAGGATTTCTTGTATTATGGTTGTTTGGTTGGTTAAAAAAAGAAGGAAATCAAAGAATAAGAGATGAGATAAGATGAGTTGTCATCATATTATTGGATGATGTGAGTGGTTTTTTAAGAAAAATTGTTTTGAGGTTGTTTGGTTGGTTAAAAAAATAAGGAAATGTATTATAAGAAACCTATTTCCTATAATAATTTCTTTCTTGTGTTTGGTTCATTCTTAAAAATAAGAAAATAGATGAGATGAGATGAGTTGTTTGTATATTATTGGATGATGTGACCCACACTTAAGGAAATCAATTTCCTTTTTTTGAGGAAATGGGTGGAAATGAAATGTTAATGAGATGAGATGAGTTGTCACCATATTATTGGATGATGTGAGTGATTTTTAAATATGAGAGGAGATGAGTTGGATGATGTGACTCATTTCTTGCGTTTGGTTTATTTTTAAAAGTAAGAAAGGATATGAGATGTGATGAGTTGGTGGATAAAAATAATATTTTATTGATAAAAGTGTATATATTTTTTTTATTGGGATGAGTTTTAGGGATGGAAATAGATTATAATAATATTTTAATACAAAAAGTACATGGAAATCCTTTTCTTGGTTTTTAGGAAACCAACCAAGGGCCAAACAAACAGCCCCTAAGTAGAAAGTCCTCTTCAGCTAGTAATCCTAACAATCAAGTCTGTCAAAAATATGCATCTTCTTTCTGAGTCAAGTACTTTTTCTATTCACAAGACCAATATCATATAACATAAATATATCAATCATGTGCGAGAAATAGCAAAAACATAAAACTGAACGAAAAAAGTTAACCATAGATATGGAAGAACTCAATCTCAAATATGAAATGCCCCTGAGTTAACAGGTTACAATTAGTAGAGTAATGAACATTACATATGGAACTAATGAATATCATAAAGGATAGCTAGATGTTAATTCAACTGAGGAAAAAACCCATAAAAAAGTTTTTGTTCCATTTGTTGCTGGAGGAGTTACATGAAATGCTGTGATTAGTTTGTAGTTGGAACGGTGTGCAACTTCAACTGCAACAGTAAAAATCCACCTATTACTTTTTAGTACCATGCTTGCGTTCAAAAGTGTCGAAGGTCCCTTCCACTTCACGGAAACTTGAAATTGTAAATTTTTTGTACTCTAAGGGGGTGTTTGTTTCAAGTTTTTTTTTGGGATTACAAATTCTAGGATGTGAAAATGGGTTTTTTTGAGTTATGGGATTCCAAAAACATTGTTTGTTTCAAAAAAATTTATGGGATATGAAATTCTAAAATTGCATATATCTGACAAATTTGGCATCCCCTAAATCCTAACTTTGAGCTGGGATTTTGGTGGATGTCTGACAAAACCCAGTCCACCTCAGCAGTCCAACTCCCATGATCCCTAAAACCGACCGATACCATCACCCTTAGCCCATTTTTGTCTCCCTCCTCTTTTACCCGTCGTTTCATTCTCCGCGCGAAAACCCTAGGCCTCGTTCCCTCTTTCTGCCTCCATGACGCTCCTATCCGTCGTCAACCTCACTGGGTTCCGCCCGGTCCTCAATTTGCTGTTTTTGGAATTAATTCCGCCTCCACCGACGCTCTCTATTCCGCCTCTCACCTCACTTGCTAAAATTGGTTTGGGGTTTCTGAGGCTACCTCACTTATTGATCTAGGGTTCCAACCGATCCTCTCTCCGACCACGCAGGTATATCTCCTCCCTTTTCCTTCAAAATTAGGGTTTCAAAATACTCGATTTGGGGGTTTTTGTGAAATTAATTCGGGTTCAGTTGGGTTTAGAATATGCCGACAAATTTTGTTAGATGGAGGTCTGAGCCTTGTTGCTGGAATTGTTTGGGTTTGCTTATTGACTTGTTGGCTTGTGCTTTAAACTTGGTTGCTTGTGATTAAACTTGGTTGCTGGAATTGTTCGGGTTGCTTTAAACTTGGTTGCTTGTGTTATTCTCCGACAAATATTTCAGTTCATTGTTATTATATGCCGACAATTTGTGAAATTGATTTGGGTTCAGTTGGGTTTAGACTGTGTACTAATTTATGTCTAATTTTGTCTAATTTAGAATGATGTACCAATTTATGTAACTCAAAATACAAAGACTTTGATATAAGTTTATTGTAATATTATATCTATAACTATTATCGACGTGTTCGGAACAACATACAAAGACTTTGATATAAGTCTTTGTATTTGGTTTGACTTTTGAGTTCACAATTTACATAGATTACTTAAAAATTTTGATAATAGATTGTGAAACCAGTAAATGATGTATATAATATTAAGGAAACTCAATAGAAACTTAAAATATATTTATGAAAAAGAGAAGGGATACAAACATATTATTCCATATAAATATGTTTTACGTAATGCTAAAATTCTTAATTTCTTTTTTGGTCAATTATAGTGCGTATAGTCATGCACTCATGTGTTGATTTAAAGATGTCATCTTGTATTAATAGAACTCAGGCATGCTCGAATGGGTATAAATTTGCATTACTGACACACTAGATTTTGACAATGAATTTGTACTAAAAAAATGCAAGCAAATATATTTAACAGTATAGGAGACTAATTGGGAAGCTAATATATTTGATAGTTACCAGACCTGATATTACTTTTGTAGTAGGTGTACTGAGCAGGTTTCTACACAAACCTAGAGAGGTTCATTGGACAGCAGCTCTGAAAATTTTGGCATATGTCAAGAGTTGTCCTGGCAAGGGATTGCTATATAAGAAGCATGTTCATACTCACATTTCAGCTTTCTCTAATGCTGGCTACGCAGGAGACATGAGAGACCGAAAGTTTACCTCAAGATTTTATACTTTTGTTGGAGGTAATCTTGTGACTTGGAGGAGCAAGAAATAAGATGTAGTATCACGATCTAGTGCAGAGGCCGAATATAGAGCAATGGCTCACACTGCTTGTGAGATGGTGTGGCTACGAAAGTTTATGATAGAGCTTGGTTTTGTTTAGCCTGGACCCATGGTAATGCATTGTGACAACCAGTCTGGCATTTATATTACACAGAATCCTGTGTTTTATGAGAGGACAAAACATATTGAAGTTGACTGTAATTATGTTAGAGATGCTTGGGAGAAGAAGATAGTATCTCTCATATTTACTCCGTCTTCACAGCAACTTGCTGATATTCTTACCAAGGCTATTTCTTTAAAGGTGTTCTCTACTATATGTGACAAGCTGGGCATGATAAATATCTATGCACTAGCTTGAGAGGGAGTGTTAAATTAAGTATTGGGTATTGGGTTAATGGGCTATTACCCGTTAACCTTAACCCTATTTGTATGGCTATATCTCTCTCTCTCTTATTATCTCAATAAATAATAAGTTAGGGCTTTGCTCTCTCTATTATCTCTTTCTACATAGAGAAACATCTACATAGAAAATGAACCGCCCCTCAGGTTGAATAAGAACCATGACAGTAATTGCACCAACAAGAATTGTTCAGTTAATTTCATTAAAGCAAAATAATCACCAACCGTAAGCAAAAAGATAAGCTGTGTCTCCCAAAATTTACCTCCCTGCAATACCTACGATGCCTATATCATTTATTTCCAAAAGAACACATTCTTTGATAGGATTCGGATCCTCTCCACTATAAAAAAATAGTGGAGGGACCACTACATAATCACAGCCATTGATTATCTAGTTGATGGTTATGATTTTTTCTTTTAGTGTAAATTAGGAATGAGTGCAATACACGGGGGTATGGTAAGTGTTAGATTTAGATTGTATCATAACCGCCTACTAAATAATCAATGCTTGAGATTAAAAGTAGTGGTCTCTCCACTACTTTTTTGTAGTGGAGAGGATCCAAATCCTCTTTGATATACAAAAAATAACCTGAAAGCCAGTTTTAGCTAAATTTCCCCTGCTTGATATCTCACCTATGTTTTTTGATCCCTTTATATCGACCGGCATTGAGCCAACAGTTCCAGTCCCAGAAATAGACCTGTTGGTATCAGTAATTTCAATTTCTACGGGGCCAACGGTGAACACATCATTTTCACCAATCTTGCCTTGATTTTGGGCATCCTTTGAAGCATCACTTGAACGCACGCCATTTGGGCTCAATCTGCTTCTTCTCTTAAGCGTATTGCGATTCTCGCCTTGGCCGCGTTTAGCTTCCAGTTGTTTTGCTCTGTCAGACTCTAGCAGAGGATTAGAATCATCCTTCAGCCTGTCCTCTGCCTTCAGATCTTGATCGACAATACTAGGAAGCGCTTTCCTTTCGTCCGATTCAAGACATGTGAACGCGGGAGTTGTGAGTGGGGTGTGGGGGCCAGCGGACGCATGCGGAGATGTGAAGCTGCGGCGTGTGAAGGGATGGAGTTCAGTGGGGACCACGAGACCACGTGAAGTGTTTTGAGAGGATCTTTACCGCGTGAAACAAGCTTTCACGTGTGTGTGGACTGTTGGGGGCGTGTGGGGGGGCGGGGGCACCACGGTCCGGGTATCTGCCTGCCGATCACGCTTCACGCGTGAACTGATCACCCACGTACACGTACAGGTCCAGGCCCACCCGATATCTCCTATTGCTATAAATATGCTGATGTTGTTTTTAGGGGAGTGTACGAAGTGAGGGGAGAGTTTTCGGCTGCAGCAATTGGAAGAGAGAAGAGTACGAAACAAAAAGGCAGAGTTTGTGGTGGCGTGCAGTTTGTTCTCCTAGGGTTTTGTGCAGCTGTCTTTTAGGGTTTTAGTATCCCTTTGAGAGAGTATTTGTTTGAGGGATTTGAAAAATTATGTGAGGGTTTAGATTGAGTGATTATAAACTCTAGTTGTTTTCTCTCCCTCTAATAGTAGATCTCCCCCCTCCTTGCCCCGTGGATGTAGGCAGTTTGCCGAACCACGTAAAATTGGTTTGTTTGTGTTTGTAGCCATTGTAATAGTTTATTAGGTCCCTCGACAAGTCAGTCCTAGAACTAATGAGAAGAAGAGCCGATATCTCACTTTGTTGAGATATTCGCTTCAGATTCTTATTTTCTTGGTGAGACGTGAATTCTTATTGATCTTTCTCACTTATTGTGCACCGGAAACTCTGCCAAAATTTTCGCTGAGCACAACAAGACAACGGTCAGATTTAGCCTTTGATTCTTTTTCATCGGTACGAGGAGGCAGCTGGATGACTGAGTTCTTCTGTTGCTGCTCCTTAGCACTCGGAGGCCCATCGATTGATTCGTAAAGTTTAATAGAGGGAA
>NC_033801.1:124015219-124021395 GCF_001876935.1 Asparagus officinalis | reverse complement strand
GTCTTCACCGGGCACTTTTTGAAAATAGAAAGCATACGTTTATGCAATTATGCAAGAATAAATATTGATTAAAACCAATTATTACGCACCAATAGCAAGCTGAACGTAGGGGTGTCCAAGAAACCCGCGGCCCGGGCCCGGCCCGATCCCGACCCGGCCTAGAATAGTGATTTTTTTATATTTTTATATTTTTTTATATGTATTATATATGTATAATATATGTATATATAAATATATATAATATATTTTTATATATATATAATATATTTTTATATATGTATAATATATGTATATATAATATGTAAATATAATATATTTTTATATATGTATAATATGTCATATGTGTGTATATATATATTCTCTTTTAGTATATAAGTATATATAAGTACACTCTCTCTTATATAAGTATATATATGTATAAGTATATATAAGTATATATAGGAATACTCTCTCTTATATATGTATAATGTATGTATGTATGTATGTATATACTCTCTCTCTTAGTATATATGTATATATAAGTATACACTCTCTTATATATGTATAATCTCTCTTATATAAGTATATATAAGTATACACTCTTATATATATGTATAATATATGTGTGTATATATATATANCCATTGGCCCAACGGGCAACGGCTACTTATGCGATTCTCTCTCTCTCAAGTTATAACTAATAAATATATACAAAATATTTACATATAATATATGTATATATAATATATAGTTACATAATAATTTGTAAGTATATACTAATACATAATTATATAAAATATAATAATATTAAACTAATTTTTAGCATTTTTTATCAAAAAAAAAAAGAAAAGATAAGAAATTTAAAAAAACCTAGTTGGGATGTACTTATCTATTATGATGCGATGAATTCCAAAATAAATTTATACTTGTAATTTGTAAATGATTTTATAAAATTATTGTTTTTTATTAAATTTTTTGTCTTTTTTTTGTATAATTTAAATTTTAAATAGAATTAAAAAAAATAAACCGGGCCGGCCCAGAACCCGGCCAGGGGTACTCGGGTCCGGGTTCGGGCTCCGGTTTTGCCCGGCGCGGGCCCGGATTTCCGGGCCGGGCCGGATGGACACTCATAGCTGAACGATAGTAAATGAACTAGGAGAAAACATTTTAATACCTTTACAGAAAAAAGATGATAAATATTCATTTTACTCAGAAGAATGGCGGACGTTCACCATGACAAATCCAGGAAAACACAACACGCAACAAAATAAGAGTAAAGAAAAGCAATTTTTTTTTCTCAGGGAAAAAAGAGCCAAAAAATTATTTCAGGGGCCTATTCGTCATAAAACAATTTTCTCAAAAAAAAAAAAAAAAAAAATCACCTACGGGATTCATCTACAAAACTGAAAGTAATAAGTTTAGAACAATGATACTACAGTGGGTCTATCCATAATTAACCCTTTTTTATTGTGAGGTGGTCTGTATTTCCAGAACTCTTAAGTATGAGCTAACCTCCTGGGTATCTCTGCTACTAGTCACAGGTCTGAACTCATCGTTTACCAATACAATGTGCCGCAAGCTTGAGTTAGGGACATCCTTTATTATATGCCAATTGACAGGAAAACAACCTGTCCATATGTTTTGAAGCTAGAAATACATGTCCTTGTGTAAGTCGACAGGGCCAACCATTGATCTCAGCAACACCACAGAAATGAGAAGTAGCATTAGCCTAAAAAAGAGATTAACTTCAGCAATTACATTTTGTAAAATGAGGCATTTTAAATGGTAAAATATTAAAATACACGCGGTCCTAGGCCAAATGAAGCTTCAAGTCATACTATTGCGGCAAGTGAAGACACAAGGTAGAATCATATATGCAGTTTTCGGATAAAATGGTCCAGGGCACTGTTGGGGAGAGAAATCGGGTCCAATTTCGAGTTGATGGGGCTTAAACAGAAGTTAAGAATCAATTTTAATAAAAAAACTATAGCTATCAGGCATTGACCTAAAATTCTATTTAAACTCATCCCTCTTTCTTATCTTATCCGATGTGGGACTATACTCACGTGTTAATCACCTCAACAATAGCAGTTAAGAGATGCCATTCAGTGAGGGAAGTGTGGTCATTGGCCAGCACATTGAGAGGAAACAAATAATTATCAGCAACAGAAGTTGTATTTTAGGCGGAGTGCAAATTCTATCGCAGATTTCATTGGAGCACCCACGTAGAAAGGAGTGATCTATATCATTCAGGTGCGGTGAGCGGTTAGGAAATTTTAGCTTGTCTTTATACGGCGCAAACCGCGTATATATATATGGTTGTATTCCCAGCTCGTTTTTTAGCTTCTCTTATACAAGGTCAAATGATTTGAATTGATTTCTCTCATGTTAACTTCCAGCAGCCTCTAACTTTCTATTAACGCTTTCGTTACTCGCCTCATTTCTTGCATCTCCATCATGACATTCTCAATGCTTCTATATATGTTTTCATATTCGCTGATTTCATGACAAGTTTAATTTACAGAGAAGGTGAAAGAATACAAAAAAAACTAATCCCAAGTGTTTTAAAGTAATCATTTCCTCTATCTGTTATCATCCTGTGTGCCACTGATTGAATTTTGGCTGCATCCTTTGGATAATAGAAAAATAACCGGCGGGTCCCAACAGAATCCTCAGCCTCTCTGTGAACACGGAGGAGGCTCGAAACTCCACAAATGGTGCTCTCTGTTTGCTCGTGATCTCTGATTCCCTGCGCATGCTACTCCTCTGTTAGGTTCCTTCTGAGTGAGCGAGAGAGTTGCGTGAGAGACTGTGAAACACATTCACATGCGAAACAGTTTCAGAGCTTTTATCGGGTAGTCTAATAGCTCCGATGCTGCTTATAAGCTACTGAGATATGTTTGATAAACAACTTATTATGGCTATAAACTAAAAAAAAAGGAATAACCCAACTTATTTTATGACGGTTTGCTTATAAGTCACATAGTTTGACTAGGGGTGGCAATTTATGACCCGACCCATCAACCCGACCCGACCCGACCCGTTTATAATGGGTATGGGTTGAATTACATGGGTCGGGTCATAAACGGGTCAACCCAGTTTTACCCATTTATTAAATGGGTAAATTCGGGTTAACCTCTTGACCCGTATAACACAAATCACCGACCCGTATAACACAACCAACCCTTCGTGACTTCGTCCCTCACTCCCTCATAAACGCGCCACTGCAGAGAAAGAAAAAAAAAGTAGCCCTAAATTTCCCAGTGGCGGCGAGCGGCGAGCGGAGAGCGTCGGCAAACAGAGAGTGGAGAAGCGGAGAGCGTCTACGGCTCGATCGTTCAACACCAACGCTCAGATGAGGGAGGTTGATGACGACGAGAGGAGCCTCGTTGTGGATCGCAGGTCTGGCGGTGGAGTTTCTCGTCACCGTCCCCGGAGGGGCGACGTCGATTTCCCCTTTTTCTCCGGTAGTCGTCTTCTCTTTCCGCGATCTCAAATATTCGTTTAATGAACCGCTGTCGATTAATTCTCTGTTTTCCCCCTGTTCTCCCCCCTAATTTCTGTCGCTAAGTCACAAGTTCTGACTATTTTTTATTATTATTCCCCTTTTCTGTCGCTAAGTCACCAAGAACAGCTTCCCCTTTGGAAAAAGGTATGTTTTTTTTCCAAAAAATCCAGCTATATGACTATTACAGGCCTTCAATTTTGTTGGTTATGATTTAAGGAATATATTCTCAATTTGAAATCTCAGCATTGGGTTCAGGAAGTAAATTCCACTTCAAATTCTGCTTGAAATACCAAGTATCTGTACATAATGAGCATATGCAGTCATGGTGTGTTCAGATATACATAGATTTTGATATATGTATATATGCAGTGCTAATGCATACACACAGACGTATATATGCAGTGATTTTTTTTCCTTTAATCTTGCTGTTAATAATAGTAAAGAAGTTCATTGATCACTTACTATTATTTTTATTATTATGTTTGTTTGCTTATGTTTACGATTTTTTAAAGTCTACTATTAGCATCCATGGAAGAGTGATGTACATGTCAGTATGAACTAATTTAGAAAACTTGATCTCACAAATATTATGAAATTTTACACTACTTAATTGTTCAAGAGAAATTAGTACATCTTGGTAACAGAGCTCAGCTGTAGTTCACTTGTTTTACTTAATTACGGAAAGGACTTTGCATGCGTAAAAATGAAGGGATTGCATGCTCAGAGTTTATAACTCAGGATCCGCCGACAAGTCCCCAACAAAACTTTGTCAACAGTTTGATGGATGGTTAAATTTTCTTGATGAATTTAGTTTGAAGTATTAATGGAAAATCTATATTTCTACAGGATAAAATATGGTTATGTGATTACTATCTGGAGTGGTGGCGGGGGCATCAGATCCCTAAAAGAGTAACTCAAAAATAATTGCCCCTTTTTTTTCGTAAGGAGAAGGAAATAAATATATGGTTTTTGAAAAATTCTAGCTTGGTTACCGTACACTATTTCTTCTTTCTGCTTCCCCAATCCCCAATGGTTACTTATAGTTTCTGTAATTTGCTAGGATTTTGCTCCTTTATCCTTTCTTTTATTCCTCACTCTTCTTGGAAATCTTTAGTTGGTCAATAAATCATTTCTCTGTTTTTGTTATCCTTTGTCTTGCTTTCTAGCTGGTCCTCTATTACTTGATTGATTCTTAGAGTGGTTTGTTGCTCTTTTGTGCCTGATATGTGATTCACCACTACAGTACTTGATGGCCTCCCTTTTGAGCATGGGTTACATATCTTTGTGATGAAAGTGGGGAGGCATGGCATGGTTCATTTTCACTTGTGAGATTCACCCCTAATAGGGACATGAGTTA
The DNA here is from genome assembly GCF_001876935.1 of Asparagus officinalis. Classification (NCBI taxonomy): domain Eukaryota; kingdom Viridiplantae; phylum Streptophyta; class Magnoliopsida; order Asparagales; family Asparagaceae; genus Asparagus; species Asparagus officinalis. The sequence goes on along the minus strand of NC_033801.1, from coordinate 124,016,551 downwards.
CATGACAATGTATGATGTTTTCATAGATCAAGTACCTAAATATCGGAAAGTCCTAAGTCAGAGCTTTTTCTTTCTAATTCTATCAGAATGCAAAGTTTTTCCTCTGTAACAACATATTTCTATCATACTTTTTTGGTTCAAGACGCAGCGAAGTGTTCGTATCTTTCTGTCATAGTTGCTATTTAATTTGTGAGTTTGTGATGTTCATGATGTCTGTTTATTGTTGCTATTTTGTGAGTTTGGTATACTCTTTTGATTTTTTTGCAAACTGACTTGGTGAAGAAAAGAATAGATTCCTCTTAGTTTCTGTTGACTTCTTCATATATATATATATATATATATATATATATATATATATATATATATATATATGCTATTTTGTGAGTTTGGTATACTCTTTTGATTTTTTTGCAAACTGACTTGGTGAAGAAAAGAATAGATTCCTCTTAGTTTCTGTTGACTTCTTCATATATATATATATATATATATATATATATATATATATATATATATATATATATATATATATATATATATAATATATATATATAATATATATATACTATTCATATATATATAAGGCCGTTATCATACTTAAAATCCTCATGAAGCCTCTATCATAACACACACACGAATTTGTTATGTAAGAGTCCTGGACAAAATTAGTTTCTGTTGACTTCTTCAAGGTATATGCATCTCTCTTCAAACTAACCTTAAGCTTCCGGCAGAACCTAAACACTACACTCCCCAATTAAATTAGCACATAAGTAATTATGCCTTACTATGCATTACCCTCAACGACCTTAAATTATGAATGAGATGGGAGAGATTTAACCCTTACACCGTCTTTATACTAGGGCTTCATATATATATATATAATAATAGAATTTATCGATGGCTTCATGCATTAACGCCTACTGAAATGCTATATACGGCACTACACTCTTTAAATTTTTTTGCTATCTAAAATCCATATATATATATATATATAGTATATATATATATAATATATATATATATATTATATATTAGTATTATTAATCATATAATATATATATATATATAATATATTATAATATTATATATATATAGTATATATATAATTATATTAATATTATATCACTATATATATATAACGCCTTATATAAATGTAAGTTTATAAATCTACTCCATCTCATCATAATTTTATAGTTTTGATGCGGAGATTGAGCGGTGGAGTGTGTGTTGGTAAGGTCAAATATTCTTTTTTTTTTTTTTTGTTCCTAGCTACAAATATTTTAGATAAGCAATTATAGAAACTAGGATTTTTTGGGGCATGTTACGACATATATA
>NC_033801.1:124013630-124015194 GCF_001876935.1 Asparagus officinalis | reverse complement strand
AGAGAGAGAGAGAGAGAGAGAGAGAGAGAGAGAGAAATATGGGTATGCTTGGTACCAAGCACAAATTTTGTGCTTGGTAGTGATGTGTCACATCCCCCTCCACTCATTCAAATTTGGGACCACATTCACATGGGTAGTGAGTGGAGGGGTATGTGACACATCACTACCAAGCACAAAATTTGTGCTTGGTACCAACCATACCCAGTATCGTATTCATTAACTGTTTGCTCGTGATCTCTGATTCCCCGCGCATTCTACTCCTCTGTTAGGTTCCTTCTCAGTGAGCGAGTGAGTTGCGTGAGAGACTGTGAAACACATTCACATGCGAAACAGTTTCAGAGTTTTTATCGGGTAGGCTACGATACTGGGTACAATATGCGGCTCGAATAATGAATACTATTCTTGAAGAACACTGTTTGGTAACTAATTAAAGTGGATTATAAGGTACTGACATATGTTTGATAAACACCTTATTTTGACTATAAACTTAAAAAAAAATCATACGGGATTACTAGTCCCGTATATTTCAGATGGTATGTTTTGCAAAATCGATATTTTTTTGGCATGTTAGCCAAAAAGATGTCTATTTTGCTAAATATATAGCAAAACGGTCTGTTTTGCTAAATATTTAGCAAAATAGGTCTATTTTACAAATTTCTTTTTTTATGGCACACACTTATACGGGTCGGGTCAAATTTATATGGGTCGGGTCGGGTTGGGTCGACCCGTTTGCCACCCCTAAGTTTGACCAATAACTTTTTAACTCTTAGTATTTAAGAAAACTCCAAAGCTTATTTTCTCCATCTCCAACTCCTTTTTCATCCTTTTAGGAATGAGAATGGATTATAAACCGCTCATTTGTGAAACACACTACAATTAAAAATGGATTATAGTCCACTGAATTTACCAAACACTTTGGATTATAATCCACTTGACTTATAACTCGTATTCATGTCCACTAAAATCGGATACATATATAGATATGCGCACAGATATATATGCGGATACACATCCATATATGAAACAAATATGATAAAACCTTATATATGTATGCGTGTGTGCGTGTGTGTGTATGATGTGAGAGAGTTCATTAACATGTTGATTATATCTGTAAAGCTAAGATTGGATCATCAAAATTAATCTCAAATCCATTAATCTAATTATAGATTATAGTAAAACCTTATATATGTATGCGTGCGTGCGTGTGTGTGTATGATGTGAGAGAGTTCATTAACATGTTGATTATATCTGTAAAGCTAAGATTGGATCATCAAAATTAATCTCAAATCCATTAATCTAATTATAGATTATAGTAATATGATAAAACCTTATATATGTATGCGTGTGTGCGTGTGTGTGTATGATGTGAGAGAGTTCATTAACATGTTGATTATATCTGTAAAGCTAAGATTGGATCATCAAAATTAATCTCAAATCCATTAATCTAATTATAGATTATAGTAGATGTGAGAGAGTTCATTAACATGTTGATTATATCTGTAAAGCTAAGATTGGATCATCAAAATTAATCTCAAATCCATTAATCTAATTATAGATTATAGTA
>NC_033801.1:124010670-124011297 GCF_001876935.1 Asparagus officinalis | reverse complement strand
ATCATCTGATTATTTTCCTATCCGTAATGCACAAGAGTATATTAGTGTGTGTTTGCTGGCTTAGAAACAATGAAAAGAGAGTATTAAACCTGTCACAAAGTTTTGCGTGATGCGCAATGATCTGAACCTAATAAGAAAAGTTGATTCCATCATCTGATTATTTTCCTATCCGTAATGCACAAGAGTATATTAGTGTGTGTTTGCTGGCTTAGAAACAATGAAAAGAGAGTATTAAACCTGTCACAAAGTTTTGCGTGATGCGCAATGATCTGAACCTAATAAGAAAAGTTGATTCCCCTTTTTTCCTTAGACGAAATTTTCTAAATAAACTCAATTTAAATTTTATTCTAAAAAATCGGTCTTATTCAAACTTTATTAAAAAAATCGACCCACTTTCTTGTCACGTCAGCATCGTGGCCAGAAAGTGGGTTGATTTTTTTTAACGTGATCCTAATTAGTCGGGGTTGGCAACCCCGACTATTTTGACGCTCGTGGACAATTTGGCAACATAATTAGTCGGGGTTCGAAACCCCGACTAATTTAACACCTATTTAAATTGGTCGGGGTTGGGAACCCCGACCATTTCGAAATGCCTAATTTGAAATAGTCGAGGTTCCCAACCCCGAC
>NC_033801.1:124009633-124010618 GCF_001876935.1 Asparagus officinalis | reverse complement strand
GGACCACAGCCACGCTGTCGCCGACCATCCACTTGTCTCCTCATCCCTCCTCCTCAACCGCCACTTCGCCTCGAAAACAACCAAATCCAAAGGCAAGAAATCCACTGCCACCACCAACACCAACAACAAAAAGGGTAAAGAGAAGACGACATATGCCGCCGATGACCCCTTCTCCTCCTCCGCCTCCAGCGAACCCTTCATCGAGGGCATAGATGACGAGTTCGAGCTTGCACGTGACCCTCTTCCGCCAACCTACGATCCCTCTCTCGATGTGGGGCCCAATGGCCGGCCTTTGTTCACGTTCTATGATTCATTCGCTCCTCTGATTCATTCACTCTCTCTGATTCATTCGCTCCTCTCGTGATGTTGTGAACATTTTGGATTTTTTTTTCTTTTTTGATGATTTTGTTGGGATTTGTTGGTTAGTTTGGAGGAGTGGAAGAGTATGTTGCTAGAAGGGTTGCCACCGGAAATGATGAAGGAGTTTGAAATGGTCGGGGTTGGGAACCCTGACCATTTCGAATGACCATTTCAAATTAGGCATTTCGAAATGGTCGGGGTTCCAACCGCAACCAATTTGAAAATATGCTAAATTAGTCGGGGTTTCGAACTCCAACTAATTAGGTTGCCAAATTGTCCGCAAGCTCCAAAATAGTTGGGATTGTCAACCCCGACTAATTAGGATCGCGTTTAAAAAAAATTAACCTACTTTTTAGCCACGATACTGACGTGACGAGAAAGTGGGTCGATTTTTGTAATAAAGTATGAATATGGTCGATTTTTGAGAATAAAATTTAAATTGAGTTCATTTAGAAAATTTCTTCTTTTTCCTTATATACATTAGATTTGAAAACGAATTTATGACCATAAAGATTGATACCCGTGGGCATTTAATGCAACTTTTAGGCCATTGTTTCTCTCAATATATATATATAGGCCTGTTCAAAAAGCCCGCCGGCCCGGGCCCGGCCCGGAGCCCAGCCGG
>NC_033801.1:123990489-124009492 GCF_001876935.1 Asparagus officinalis | reverse complement strand
CCGGCCCGGCCCGGCCTGACCATAACAGCCAAAAACGGCCTTTTGATCGTTTTGTCCCCAAAAACGGTTAAAAAATAAATATTTTGTGAGGTTATTTTGATCATTTGTTTAGGGGGTTGGCCCTATAAATAGAGGGGGGTTTTTATTTGTTTTCTTCATACCAAAACTCATCTACTTCTCTCTTATACTCTTATACTCTCTTATACTCTTATATTCTCTTATACAATCTTATACTCTCTTATACTTTCTAATCCTTTCATCAAATGGCTTCCGGATCTGATTATGAAGAGCAAAACCTATCTCTCGATCTTGAAATGAGTCCTCCTACTGTGTCTACTCTTACCGATGTTAATCCCGAATCCGGTGACGACGAATCTGCACCAAGAGCTCCTAAAAGCCCAAGATCCGATGTGTGGAATTTTTACGAGAAGATCGACGTCACCAATGATAAACACGGTAGGATCCTCACCCAGAAGGCTAAGTGTGCATTGTGCGGCAAGATTTTTCAAGCTCATCATAAGAGCGGCACCAACCACCTCAAACGCCATTTAGATAAACACAACAAAGGCCAGACTCCTTAAGGTGATATCCGACAATCTATGATTTCTCAATCCTTCTTTTCTGGTTGTCTCGGTAGTTGGAACTATGACGCTGCCAGAGCCAGAAAATACGTAATCAGGGTTATCATTCTTAAAACCTTCCGTTTAAATTAGTAGAAGATGATGAATTTGAAGATATGCTTAGAGATGGTTTTTATCCTGCATTTAAAAAAATTTCTCGTCAAACCTGTCAATGTGATATTTTAAAATATTATCAGGAGGAACAAGGAAAAATAATTTCTTATTTTAAAAATTTAAACTGTAAATTTTCTTTAACTTCTGATATTTGGACATCTAGAGCACAAACTGGATATTTATATATCACAGCACACTGGATTGATAAAAAATGACAAATGTTTAAAAGAGTTGTTTCTTTTATTACAATAGAAGAGTCACATACTGGAATTAATGTTGTAAATTTAATAATTGAAGAACTTATGAAATTAAAAATTTCAGAAAAAATATTTTCTCTTTCACTAGATAATACAAGTAATAACAATGTAGCTGTTGATTTTATCAGATCAACTCTGTCATTGCCATGTCATGGTGATCTTTTTCATATTAAGTGTATCTGTCATATTTTAAATTTAATTGTTCAAAGTGCATTTACTAAAATTAAACCCATGATAGAAAAGGTTAGAACAGTTGCTTATATGCATAATGATTCTGAACAAAGACTTAAAAGATGAAAATAATTTTGTAAAAGAAAAAATGTAAAGCCCAGACTAATTCCAAAAGATGTTGACCATATGTATGCAATTGTAGCTGAGCTAACTGGTGGATCTGGACTTGGATCGTCATCATTGGAGGTTTCTGAAATAGATGAATATTTATCTGCTTCTTTAGTTAAATGTCAAGAAAATACTTTAGATATTTTGCAATGGTGAAAAATATATGGACCAGTTTCATATCCTATATTTTCCATCATGGTTCGTGACTTACTAACAGTGCAGGTTTCGACGGTAGCTTCGGAATCCGTCTTCAGCACAGCAGGACGTTTGATCGACGACCACAGGACATGCTTAGATCCGTATACTGTACAAGCGGTGATGTGCTTACAAGATTGGTGGAGGTACGAGAAGCGAACGCAAAGCATCGATCGGATGGCTGGAATTGAAGATAAATTTGAAGAATTAGGACTAGCAGATAGATATAAAGAATAAATAATATTCATCAAATTGTAATTTATATATCTTAGCTTAAAATTTGTAAATAATTATTTTGGAAATAGTTGCAAATAATAGTGATATAGGTGAGTAGGTGCCAACCTAATTGGGATGTACTTATCTATTGTGATGCGATGAATTCCAAAATAAATTTATACTTGTAATTTGTAAATAATTTATTAATTATTAATAAAGAATTTATTTTTATAATTTTTTATTTGTAATTTATGTCATTTTAAGTGATTAATAAAATTATTGTTTTTATTATTTTTCTTGTTCTTTTTTTGTATAATTTAAAATTTAAATAAAAATTAAAAAATTTGATAAAAAAATAAAAAAAATTGGAAAAAATCTGGGCCAGCCCGGAACCCGGCCCGGTCGGGCCCGGGCCCTGACCCGGCCCGGGGTACCCTGGTCCGGGCTCCGGTTTTGCCCGACCCGGGCCCGGATTTCCGGGCCGGGCCAGCCCGGATGGACAGGCCTACATGTGATACAGAAGAGTTTGTTAATATGTTCATTATGATTGAAAAGCTAAGATTAGACATCTTGATTTTCAAAATTAACCACAAATCCATAATCTAATAATCGAAACTAACGTAAGAGTATGACTAATATGTATTCAGATATTTCGAATACAAATACGGATATTTCACTCCAAAACCATATCTATAACCATATTCTATCGGTTATAGATTTGAGTAACCATATTCGTATCCTAATGGATACGGTCACGGATATTTTCTCGGATACAGATACGGTTTAGTACCCTTATCTGTGAGCCAAGCAAGTCTAGCTGGAAAAAGATTAACGAGCTGAATATGTGAGTCATAAATGAGTTAGAAATTACAGAAAATGAATAGAGAGTATTTTGGCGACATATTTTTTATTCCGTGTAATGTATCAACATCAAGGGCCAACTTCCCTCAAAATCACAATCAGCTAAGCTCGCTGCCGACAACTCCACGTCTGCTCTCCTATATACACCGAGAATCTAAAGAGTTATTTGTCATGCTACAGTAATAATACAGTAAAAACTGTAACACGAACAATAAACCAATTTGATCCTCTCTACTCGTAATTCACTGTAGCATAAACAATAAATCGAGTTTGCCCCTCCATACTTCGAGTTACAATTTATTCTACAATATTTTACTATATCATATACAATAAAGCAAATCAAATGTATTAAAATTTGGATCTTTCTTTAAGTATAGAGAAGTAAATATGATTTCTAAATCAAATATATTAAAACTTGGATCCTTTTTAAAGTAAAAATGAGTATATATGATTTATAAATCAAATGTATTCAAACTTTGGATCCTTCGTTAAGTATAAAAGAGTAGATATAAATCTAATTTTAAGTATACAACAATTAAATCAAATGTATTAAAACTTAGAGGGAGAGTCTTGCTTTGCACGGGCATCACACTAGTAAAGTCTAAAGAAAAAAACAAAGTTGGTGAAAGGAAATGAATATTAATTATACTTATATTATTGCGTGAACTTACTAGGACTCAAATTAAAGAGAGGGAAAAAAAACTACTTGGAATTCTTCAATGGGTCAATCGATTATAAATAGGCAGCTGAATTGATGAGACAAGCACATGCACGTGAGATGTTGGTGACAACTAATGAAGAAGTGATGGGTGGAAGCAGAGAAGGTGGGAAGTTTGTATTTCGACCCACGGTTATTTCTTTTTTTAATTTTCTATATTTGTTACCAAAACCATCCCCATTTAATTCTATACATTGCCAGCTTGGAAATGCCACCTCATCTGTGCCACAAAATGGTTCCATAATTTTGGTCCAAAAGGAACTATTCCTCTTTAACATATAGACTCCTATTTCAATGTATTAATCAATAACCTCATCATCACAATAAAATAATTTGCTTTAGTTTTGGAAAAACGAGCAAATACGCTCTTTGACAAAAAAAACATAGAGATTGCCATTGCATATGTACTCGTCATATATATACACTAATACTGACAGGAAATATATTGCAAAGTTATATATTGCAACTTGATTTGTATTTCTCATGTTTTGTTTGCTATACTGTAATTGGAGAGGTAAGTACATTTAATTTGATGAGAACAAAAATTAAAGCTTCACACAAAAGGAAATCAAAATAAAAAATTGATGTCGGTACATTTAATAACAGTCTTCTAATTCATCTCGGGAACACCATGTAACTTTTTCACCATTTACTTTCAATAGAAAAGCTAAATTTGCATTGAAAGTATATTTTTTTCTACAATAAAATTGTAAAATAATTCAAACAATAAATTTAGGCCGCCTTTGGCAAGCTTGAAAATGATCTAGGCAAGTTTTAAACTAGCTCCACTTGGTCTAGTTTACGCTAAGGGGCTGTTTGGTTGCACAAATTTATAGAAAAGTTTTCTCAAAATGTCTGACAATGGTAATTTTGTAATTAAAATTTTTTGTAGATTTTCGTAAATTGTGTTTGGTTCAAAAAAATTTACAGAAATGTTTTCTGTAAAGTACAAAAAAGTACCAAAATTTACAGAAATCAAATTTCTCTCAAAATGGGCGGAAATCACCCAGAAATCTGACACCACATTGACATTTTTCTAAAAAGTTGACACTTTTCTATAAATTTAGGGGGTGTTTGGTTCAATTTTTATAAGTTATATGAAATTTTGCTATTTTCTATAAAGTTATGGATCATTTTCTTGTTTTGAACCAAACAAGTAAAGTAAATAAAAAATAAAAAAAATTGATACTTTTTAAGTATTTCTCAAAAACTTTTCCTATAAATTTTTTTTTTAAGAAATACAAGAAAATCATATTTTGGATGGAAAACCTTTTCTATAATTTGTAGAAATTGAACCAAACGCCCCCTAAACTAGAGGATATTGAGCTAGTTTTAACTTAAACCTAGTTTTGCCAATTTGTAGACTAGATTCTGTTTGAGCTAGTTATCTCGTAAACCAAGTAAGAAATGATTTATTTCCAGTGTAGTCATTCAGCAAAAGGGGACATAATTAAAAGAACTAGTGTTTTCTGTCTTTTTCATTTGTCAAAAAAATTGTTAATTTCCTACGACAAATGTTACATGCAACTTTTTGCTATTGCAACATTAGATGCAACTCGTTAGTTGAGGTAAGATGAGCGCATAGAGAACTCATGCATCACTGCATGAGAATTTCTACAAAGGAAAATTCCAAGGACCCAAAATATGAGACTAAGGTGAGGTGACCCCTACTATTGCATAATGAGCTGATCATCACATTAAGCCTGTAGCAAAGCTCTTCTACAAAAATAGACACAGTGATGAGTTATGGATATGGATCCGAGCGAGATAATAAATTATTACACATCATAACAAGCAAGACACCACACCCAACAGTCTCACGCGTTCTCTGCTTCAAACTCCAGAGAGAGAAAGCAAACAAAAACAAACAAATCGAGAGGGGAGAGAGAAAGTTCGATAACATGAATCAAGCAATCGCGATTTTTCTCTTGCTGCTCCTGGCTGCTGTAGCTAATCGAGCCCGATCGAAATGCGGTGACGACGCCGTTATCTTCACCTTCGGTGACTCTAACTCAGACACCGGCGGCCTCATCGCCGGCCTTGGACTCCGACGGCCGCCTCATCCTCGACTTCCTCTGTCCGTACTCATTAAATTCCCCTCGGTTTTTATTTTATCTTTTTTAAAAAAATTTAAGTTTTTTATTTTATTATTTTTTTTTGCATGAATTCGTTTTTGAACGAGCCCGAAAAACTTTGTAGATGATATATTTTTGCTGGATATACCAAAACTACAAATGCTAGCTACTATACGTCACAATAAATAAAAATCTTTATTTGGTAAAAGACAGTTTTTATTTCCTTATTTTTATTATTAATTTTTTATTTTATTTTTCTCCAGATTTTTCTCATTTAACCCATCTTTTGAGATAAGACCAGCATTTGTGTATGAAGCTTTAATACAAAAAAAAAAAAAAACTTCATTGGCTATGTCATGATGCAGCTTTGTAAGGATTATATCAGAGCAACAAATCTCTATTGGGGCAAAAACTATTTGTGTAAATGTTGTAGTTAAAAAAGAAAAAACTTTTGTCTCCAGATTTTCTCATAGACCCATCTTTGAAAATAAGGCCAAGACCTTTTGGGTATATCAAAATACAGTCTTTTTCGAGGATTATATAAAAATAAAATTTTTGTGTATATTTGGAAATGAAATAATTTTGAAGAATGTTAATGAAGATTGACGATGAATGTGCAGGTGAAAGTTTGAACACGAGCTATCTAAGCCCATACTTGGACTCTTTAGGCAACACTGAATTCAGAAATGGTGCAAATTTTGCTGTTGCTGGTTCAACTACATTGCCAAGAGACAGGCCCTTCTCTCTTCACATCCAAGTGCTCCAGTTTCTTCGATTTCGATATCAGACTCAACATCTTGTTGCTGCTCAAGGTACTACTTTAATTTGTGCATATTGTGTTCTTTTTAAAGTTTTGGTGCTTATGAGTTTGATGTTGGTTTTAATAGGTACGAGGAATTTGTTCAATGAGGAGAAGTTTAGGAAAGCATTATACGTGGTAGATATTGGGCAGAATGATCTTGCAGAGGCTTTTGCTAAAGGTTTGAGCTATGAGAGAGTTGTGGGGGTCATCCCAAACGTTCTCTCTGAGATCAAAACTGCTATTGAGGTAATTTTGTTGCTTGTTGATCATAATGTCATCATCTTTTATGTGTTGTAGAGGTGTATTTAGTAGATTTTTACTCCAAGAGTGTGGCATTATAAGCTGTTTGCTAGGTTTTTTTCATGGAGCAAAACTAGTTATAAATAGTACTGCATTATCCAAAGTATTTGACTCAATAAGCATCTAAAAAAATATTAAACATATGTTCTATCATATATATATTAATGTCAATTACTAATTTGATTTTATACTTTTAGAGTAAGGTCAAAACAAAATTAAAAGTAGAATAGAATGCAATTTTGTTTATAACCATTATTATACTCAACAGCACCTTGTTTATTTGTATGTTCTGTTCCATCTCAATCTGAATCCATATGTGTGTTGAGATTTTAACATCCAAACTACATTCATATCCTTGTATTTATCAATTAAAAGAAAACAATCCATATTGATCCATGTTTTCTTAAGAAAAGAACATTCTCAAATTCATTATACTATGCTTATTGACATATTTATTCTGTATCTATTCTTCTTAATGTCAGGTTGTGTATAATACGGGTGGCAGAAATTTTTGGGTACATAACACTGGTCCCTTGGGTTGCTTACCTCAAAAACTCTCTGTGCCAAGAAAAAGAAGCAACAATCTTGACCCAAACGGATGCCTCGGTTCCTTCAATGATGCTGCTAGGAAATTCAATGAGGGGTTGAGTGCTCTCTGTGACGAATTGAGTTCTGAATTGAAGAATGCTACCATTGCTTATACAGATATATACACCATCAAATATGATCTCATAGCTAATCATACCAACTACGGTAAGCCAGAAACCTTTACTTATTGATTACTATATTTGTTTTTATGTTGGTTAGAAGTATTAGGATCTTTTAGGACTCAAAATGTTTGAAACAGTGATAAATGAGTGATATTAAATTGAAGTGAACACTGAAGTTATCAGATTTTAAGGATTTTACCTGAATGTTTTTGGCTCCACAGTGGCATTTTCTGTAGTAAAGTTCAATTTGTCACTCCTCAGTAGTTTTTTGGTTAAAAATTTGCTAGACCTCTGTTCACTTTAGACTCTCACGTATGTGCTTAAGCTGTAATGGGGCTATTTCTAGATGTCCTATGCTTAAAATAGGTTCACATTGCCTACTGTTTTTTTAACCAGTATATGCTATTTTTATATATTCTCATCTTTTTTCTTTAACGTGTTTGACAAATTTCCGGATTACCCAACTGAATGACCAAACTGAATCTGTGACCTTAGATCATAGTATATTTTTTCAGATTATAGCCTTTACTTCCATTTATACAAAAAGAATACTTTTCTTACATATTATTGTGTCCTGTACTAATCTCCCTTGAGATAAAATACAAAATTTCATGAAAAATTGTGATTTCTTCAGGCTTCAAGAGCCCAATAATGGCATGTTGTGGCTATGGTGGACCTCCATACAACTACAATATCAATATAACATGTGGCAACCCAAGCTCACAAGCCTGTCAACAAGGACTTCAGTTCATAAACTGGGATGGAGTTCATTACACCGAGGCGGCAAACTCTATACTTGCTTCTAAGATACTCTCTACGGACTATACCAAGCCTAAGCTCAAGTTTGATTACTTCTGCAACATCTAATTGATGCATAAAGAAAGAATGATTGAACAATATACTTGATGTTGCACCCTTATGCAAGGTGAACATAAATATATAAATTTTGTTATCAAAAAGGAAGTGAAGTCTGTTTTTTGGTTGTACTTTGTATGTCTTTGAGCAAGTGAAAATTTTATTTTCTTCTTGACTTTTTATAGCAAGAACTATTAATCCTGCACAATGAAGAGGATTCTGTTAATTTGGGGGTTGGATACCAACCACCGAAGAATTCCGCATTTCATTCTAGAACGAAGCATATTGCGCTTCGGTACCACTTCATCAGATCCATGTTGAAAGATGACGTGTTAAAACTGAAAAAGATTCCAGAAAGTAAGAATCCAACAGACATGTTAACAAAGACGGTGACCGTTTAGAAACTGGAGTTGTGCGCAACTTCAGTTGGCCTTCATGCATAAGATGATGAGGGCGGAGCCACACAGGAGAGGAGCTTGATGAGATAGCATGTTGTCGTCGGTTTGGTCTCCAAGTGGGAGATTGTTAATTTGGGGGTTGGATACCAACCTCTGCCGGCGAGGAGCTCCGACGAGCTCGATGTCGACGCAGGCAAAGCCACAGGCGAGATCCAGGCGATCTTCGGCAGCACAGGCGAGCACGAACTCTGCGTACGAGCGCCTCCCCCGACCCTTGCGTTTGGGTGTGCCGACCATGGCGTTTTGGCGGTTCGAACTCTGCGTCACAGCGATCCCGACCCTTGCGTTTGGGTGCCGACCTTTGCGTCCGCGGGCCGCTGGCGACAGGCTGTCGCCTCGCCTATAAAACCCCCTTCTTTGGCCCTAGGGTTTTTTGCCGCTGAAGCTTTCCCCCTTCTCCTATTTTTTCTCTCTAGCGGCGGCGGTCTGCCCCAAAAATCGCAGCAACGATTTTTTCCCCCTTTTTTAATCTCAGTTTTCAACAGAAAGTTTGAGAGGAGATTTAAGAAGAGAGAGAGAGAAATTAAAGAGGGAATTTATTGTGGACTTCATTTATTCTCAAGTGAGACTTGAAAAGGGTTCATACCCTTTAATTATAAACACTGTAGCTACAGTGTTTATTTGAGAAATCCCAGTTTTGGGATTTGCTCTTGATTTGTAATTTCTTGTTTGATTAATAAGAAATTATCTGTGTGGCTCCCGAGGACGTAGGCAGTTGCCGAACCTCGTTAAAACTTGGTGTACTTTTTCTATTCTGCGTTTTTATTACATTAGGGATTTCAGCGTTAAATTCCCAACAATTGGTATCAGAGCGTGAAACGATCTACAGAATGTCAGATTCAAGTGGGAGCCATGACCGCAGATGAAGGAAAAATAAGACTTGAGAAATTTGATGGAACAGATTTCGGATTCTAGAAAATACAGATAGAGGATTATCTGTATCAGAAAAATCTGTATCAACTAGAGGATTATCTGTATCAGAAAAATCTGTATCAACCACTATCGGGGAAGAAGCCAGATTCTATGAAGGTAGATGAGTGGAACCTTCTAGATAGATAAGCCCTCGGAGTTATCAGATTGACGTTGACTCGCAATGTTGCGTTCAACATAGCGAAGGAGAAGACCACGACGGGTCTTATGGCAGCTCTCTCAAATATGTATGAGAAGCCATCAGCCACGAACAAAGTTCATTTGATGCGGCGGTTATTCAATCTGAAAATGACGGAAGGCGCGTCAGTAGCACAACACCTCAATGAACTTAATACGGTTACAACCCAATTGAGTTCAGTTGAGATTGAGTTTGATGAGGAAGTTCGGGCGTTGATACTTTTGTCTTCCCTACCAGAGAGTTGGAACGCTATAGTCACAGCTGTGAGTAGCTCGTCGGGAAACAATAAGTTGAAGTTCGACGACGTTCGTGATTTGGTTCTCAGTGAGGAGATCCGACGGAGAGAAACGGGTGAAGCCACAACCTCTTCAATATTACATACAGAGTCAAGAGGTAGAAATTCAACCAGAGGAAACGGACGAGGAAAATCAAACTTCAGAGGTAGATCAAAGGACAGGAGGTCCAAATCAAGGAATCCAAGCAACAGCTCGAAGGCTATCGAGTGTTGGAATTGTGGAAAGACCGGGCATTACAAGAATCAGTGCAAGAGTGCACAGAAGGAGAAGGAGGCGAAGGCAGAGGTGAATGTCACCTCCACTTCAGGAGGAGACGACGCATTGATATGCTTTTTGGAGAGCAAGGAGGAATCTTGGGTGTTGGATTCAGGAGCGTCGTTCCATGCTACCTCTCAGAAAGAATTCTTCGAGAAGTATACTCCCGAAAATCTTGGATACGTATATCTTGGTGATGATCAACCATGTGCTATTGTGGGCAAAGGCGTGGTAAAAATTAAGTTGAACGGGTCAGTATGGGAGCTGAAGGATGTCAGGCATATTCCCGACCTGAGAAAGAATTTAATATCCGTAGGCCAGTTGGCTGGCGAAGGATATACCACGACCTTCCATGAAGATGATTGGAAGATCTCAAAGGGCGCAATGACGATTGCCCGAGGCAGGAAGACTGGTACCCTATATATGACAGCAGGTGCACGTTGTTCGATCTCAGTTGCAGCAGGCAATGAGACTTCAAAGCTGTGGCACCAGAGACTCAGTCATATGAGTGAAAAGGGGATAAAAAGCATGCACACAAAGGGAAAACTCCCAGGACCGCAGTCAGTGGAGATGGATATGTGCGAAGAATGTATACTTGGAAAGCAGAAGAGAGTCAGCTTTCAGACAAGTGGCAGAACCCCCAGGAAAGAGAAGTTAGAGCTCGTTCACTCAGATGTGTGGGGACCAACAACCACCGCGTACTTTGGTGAAAAATACTACTTCGTGACTTTTATCGATGATCACTCTCGGAAAGTGTGAGTCTACTTTCTGAAGCATAAGTCAGAAGTATTTGAGGCTTTCAGAAGATGGAAAGCTATGGTCGAGAATGAGACCGGTCTGAGAATAAAGAAGCTCAGGACCGACAATAGCGGTGAGTATGAAGACACCGGATTCAAGAAGTTCTGCTATGAGCACGGGATCAGAATGGAGAGAACCGTGTCCGGCACGCCTCAGCAAAATGGTGTAGCTGAGCGGATGAACCGAACGTTGACAGAGAGAGCCAGAAGCATTCGAGTACAGTCAGGCCTACCGAAGCAGTTCTGGGCAGAAGCGGTCAACACAACAGCTTACTTGATCAACCAAGGTCCATCGGCTCCATTGGAGCACAGAATACCAGAGGAGGTATGGTGCGGAAAGGAGGTAAAACTCTCACATCTTAAAGTTTTCGGTTGTGTAGCTTACGTGCATATTAGTGATCAAGGCAGGAATAAGCTTGATCCCAAGTCAAAGAAATGCACTTTCATCGGCTATGGTGAAGATGAGTTCGGCTACCGCATTTGGGACAACGAAAACAAGAAGGTGATCAGGAGCAGAGATGTGATATTCAACGAGAAGGTGATGTACAAGGACATGCACAAGACTGATGACTCAGAGAGCGAGTCAATATTTGTAGATGCAGATGATGTCCCGAGTAACCTCTCGGAAGAACCCAATGCAGAGGGTCCTCAGCCAGAAGAGCCTGTTGGACAAGATGGTGCGCAGGAGCCCGACGCACCAGCTCCGATATTAAGAAGATCTTCTCGTCCTCCTGTACCCAACAGGAGATACATGAACTATCTGTTGTTGACAGATGGTGGGGAGCCTGAAAGCTTTGATGAAGCTTGTCAGTGTGGAGATGCGAGCAAGTGGGAGCTTGCCATGAAAGATGAGATGAAGTCCCTCATCTCAAACCAAACGTGGGAACTAGCTGAGTTGCCCACGGGTAAGAAGGCACTCCACAACAAATGAGTGTACCGGGTGAAAGAGGAGCAGGATGGTTCCAGAAGATATAAAACCCGGCTAGTTATCAAAGGTTTCCAGCAGAAGGAAGGAATTGACTACACCGATATTTTCGCTTCCGTGATGAAACTAAATACTATCAGGACCGTGATGAGTATTGTAGCAATTGAAGATCTTCATCTCGAGCAGTTAGACGTGAAGACGGCGTTTCTTCACGGAGATCTAGAAGAGGAGATATACATGCACCAGCCAGAAGGTTTCTCAGAAGAAAAGAAGAAAAAGAACCTGGTGTGCAGACTCAAGAAGAGCTTGTATGGCCTGAAACAAGCCCCAAGACAGTGGTACAGAAAGTTTGACGGCTTTATGCACAAGGAAGGTTTCCAGAAGTGCAACGCCGACCACTGTTGCTACTTCAAAAGATATCAGTCCAGTTATATCATCCTACTGCTGTATGTTGATGATATGTTGGTTGCAGGAGAAGATATGAAAGATATCAAGAGTTTGAAGCAGCAGCTGTCAAAGGAGTTTGACATAAAGGACTTGGGTCCAGCGAAGAAGATCCTTAGAATGCAAATTACGAGAGATAAGAAGAGAGGTCTCTTGCAGTTATCTCAGACGGAGTACATCAACCGTGTTTTGCAGAGATTTAACATGGGCAACGCCAAGCCTGTGAGCACACACCGTGTTTTGCAGAGATTCAACATGGGCGATGCCAAGCCTGTGAGCACACCCTTGGCCAGCCACTTTCGTCTATCGAAGGATCAGTCTCCTCAGTCAGAAGAAGAGAAAGAGAGTATGGCTCAGGTTCCTTACGCCTCAGCTATCAGAAGTTTGATGTACGCAATGGTCTGTAAGAGATCAGACATTGGCCATGCAGTGGGAGTGGTCAGCCGGTTTATGTCGAATCCAGGAAAAGCTCATTGGGAAGCGGTCAAGTGGATTCTGAGATATCTACGAGGCACCACACAGAGCGGTGAAGTTGATCACCGAAGAAGCACCACCGGCTATGTATTCACCGTCAGAACTACAGCTGTTAGTTGGATGTCACGGGTACAGAAGATTGTTACCCTATCCACTACAGAAGCTGAGTACGTTGCAGTGACTGAAGCCAGTAAAGAGATGATATGGCTTCAGGGTTTGTTAACAGAGCTGTGATTCAAACAGGAGAAGAATGTTTTGCACAGTGATAGCCAGAGTGCGATACACTTGGCGAAGAATTCAACATTCAGAGTGCGATACACTTGGCGAAGAATTCTGCATTTCATTCTAGAACGAAGCATATTGCGCTTCGGTACCACTTCATCAGATCCCTGTTGGAAGATGACGTGTTAAAACTGGAAAAGATTCCAGGAAGTAAGAATCCAGCAGATATGTTAACAAAGACGGTGACCGTTCAAAAACTGGAGTTGTGCGCAACTTCAGTTGGCCTTCATGCATAAGATGATGAGGGCGGAGCCACACAAGAGAGGAGCTTGATGAGATAGCATGTTGTCGTCGGTTTGGTCTCCAAGTGGGAGATTGTTAATTTGGGGGTTGGATACCAACCTCCGCCGGCGAAGAGCTCCGACGAGCTCGATGTCGACGCATGCGAAGCCACAGGCGAGATCCAGGCGATGGCGACCTTTGCGTTCGAGCGCTCCGACCTTTGCGTCCGTGGGCCGCTGGCGACAGGCTGTCGCCAGCCTGTCAGTTCCGCCTATAAAACCCCCTTCTTTGGCCCTAGGGTTTTTTGCCGCTGAAGCTTTCCCCCTTCTCCGATTTTTTCTCTCTAGTGGCGACGGTCTGCCCCAAAAATCGCAGCAGCGATTTTTTCCCCCTTTTTTTAATCTCAGTTTTCAACAGAAAGTTTGAGAGGAGAATTAAGAAGAGAGAGAGAAATTAAAGAGGGAATTTATTGTGGACTTCATTTATTCTCAAGTGAGACTTGAAAAGGGTTCATACCCTTTAATTTTTAACACTGTAGCTACAGTGTTTATTTGAGAAATCTCAGTTTTGGGATTTGCTCTTGATTTGTAATTTCTTGTTTGATTAATAAAAAATTATCTGTGTGGCTCCCGAGGACGTAGGCAGTTGCCGAACCTCGTTAAAACTTGATGTACTTTTTCTATTCTGCGTTTCTGTTGCATTAGGGATTTCAGCGTTAAATTCCCAACAGATTCGTAGTGTTATCAGGTGTATGTGTCCCATATGATCCACCTTCGAGATCAGCTTCTCTTATCTGTAATAGATAAAACCTATGATAGTACAAGAGAGTTGCGTATAACTTGAAGACCACAGATCAAGCAATGAGAGGAAGGAAAAAAAACATTGATTCGTTGAAAACCATTTACACAGTCAATTCAGGGAAACCTAAAAGCTATGTCCTCGTGCATTCAGGTATAGAAGCAGAGACATAATTTTTCAGAAACAAGAGCCCCACAAATGAGAATTAAGCCCTTACCAACTGGAACGCGCATGGCTTTTAATTCCGAAAACAAAATTGAGCAAGTGCTGTAATGTAGGAGATCGACGGGACGAAGAGGAGTCTGGAGGTATCATCTTCTGAGACCCGTAGAGCGTATGGTTGATAAGGCATCTAGCAGCACTGCAATCAAATTGAATGCAGGTTGTTAGTCTAGCAGCACTGCAATCAAATTGAATGCAGGTTGTTAGATGATGCAAAATTTGAAAATAGATACAAGTGAAAAGAAAAAAAGAAAATGCAAACTGTGAACTTACCCATCCTTTAGTTTCTGGATCTGTTCGGGTTCAGTTTCATTCATATTTCTCTTGAATTGCTGCCTTACCATGTCTAAAAGGAGTTCACTATTGTAGTTCTGCAAATAAATACGTATTGTCAAGTATTCTCGTCTTCAAGTTAATCTCCTTTTCCTTTCTTTCAGTGAGAGTAACAGGTGTCTCGAGATGGAGGCAAGGATACATTAAATTGGAGGGGTTACAACTACAGCTGCATGTAACGAGATCATTCTAGTTCAGCAGCAGGTATTTGATTCACTACGAGTAATAGGTCTACTTGCAACTACTCCATCCTATCGGTTCAAGCACTAGAAGTCTGTACACCTTCAACCATTACTCTTCTCTATTACTTGCCCAGGAAATCGAAGATGGGTTTAGTTTGTCCGGAAAAAAAAAAGATTGACGTTCTAATTACATATTAATGAGATCAAACTTCAAATTGAAAAGCTATGGTACAAACTCATTATATGTGAAAAGAGCTCACTGAACAATAAGAACCGGTACTATTTTATGCTTTTGGATCGTCTGTTCTGGTATATATCGGGAATGCATCACAAATTGAAAGGCAGGATTGAAGATTGTACGTCAAAGAGTGGAGGTGCTATGAATTAGGTTAAGCTAAGAAAATTATAATGGATCAAGAATATTTCAACACCGGAAAACATGAAAATATGACAAAAGTTACGAAAGGAGCGACGACGATCTCCATCAAGATTGTCAAACCAACCCACTGTGCAGGTAGTGGGGACCATGTGGGGCCCACGAGTTGGAGAAGCATCACGTTTTGCTTCACGTTTTGCTTTTGATGCATGGGCCATGAGCTGGAGAAGCATGCTAAGAGGCCCACTCACCCGACTTGTGGTTATAAATATTAATGTGAAGCAAAACCTAGGGCGGTGTGCATAGAGGGCGTGTGAGGCTTTTGCGGCTGCGGAACAGAACCGTGTGCGAAGGAGGCAGAGCGCAGGAGGACTTGTTGGCGACTACAGTGTGCACGCACAAGAGGTTTGAGCAAAGAGAATTTGATTTTGTGTAGCCTTTTTTGTTAGGGTTTGTGCATCCTTTTGTGAGAGATATTTGTGAGGGATTTGAGAGTTTGTTTGAAGGTTTAGATTGAGAGTGATTGTAAACCCTAGGTGTATTCTCTCCCTCTATTAGTAGATCTCCCCCCTCCTTGCCCCGTGGACGTAGGCAATTTGCCGAACCACGTAAAATTGGTTGTACTGCTATTTGGGTGATTTGTAATAGCTTTTTAGTTTCCCTCGACGCGCAGTCCTAGAGCTGACGAGAGGAAGAGCTAATATCTCACTTTGATGAGATATTAGGCTTCAGATTCTTGATCCCTTTGAGAAACAAGAATTCTTATTACAACCTGACTCTCTTGTTGTGCTGCCGAAGTGCTGCCAAAATTTCCGCTGTGCGCAACACCCACTGGAGGTAGCACCAGGTGGTCTGGATATACAGCGGTAATACTGCCAACACCTTTAGGATCATGGTTTGATCCCATTTACCTAATATTAAGTGTGAGAATCACACCGGTAGGGGTTGGGAATCGAACTCGGGCTTTGGCCCGGAGATTCTTGTGTCACCAACCAAAGTAGCTCAAATCACTAAAACAAAGACCTAAAAAATTCGAGATTGTACGAACATCTCAATTTTCCGTTATATATCGCGTTTCTTTATGACCGAATCAGTACGAATCATATCATGTGGGAAAATGTTGATCTCTATGTTCTATGCTTTTTAAACCTTGGTGTTCATTCACAATTTTCTAGGCTAGTGTTAAAATGCAAATTTTTCAGGGGGATAATGAGCAAAAGCTCCGAAAAGAAAAGTAAAAAAAAGAGTTTTGCTACAGGCACCCAAAATATGAGACCAATAAGAGGGACAAGTGAGCTATCCTCTTCCTATTGGATAATGAGTTAATCATCATTAATGATGGTCAACTCATTATCCAATAGGAAGGGGACACACCCCTCTATTGATCCCATATTTTAGGTCTTTAAGGAATTTAAAAAAAAAAAAATTTATGATCCCGGTTTATAACACGCCCTTGAATCCCTCAAAAGTCGGAAAGTGTAACCGCCTTGGACCCTTCCCGTGGTCACGGGTTTCAGTGAGCTTGCAAATTCATCCGAAACCCGAGTATCGTGAAGTGTTGTTTTCTATATACACCTCCAGATTTCCCATATTCGCAATGCATCCCTGAACGTTGATGTTTTTCTAGTTTACCCCAAATCTCCCACATTAGTTTTTTCTACCCTGGTTTTCAAAATCATCTGCGCCACGGCAATAAAGTTGATTTCAGAAAACCCCCTTAAAATTTGGGGGTTGTTGCACATAACTCCCTTGAACTTGGTTTATCTATTCTTACTTGACAAGGACAATATAGAAGTTAGATAGGATTCGTACTTCTGCTTCTTGTCACCTGACAAAGAGAAAATTTTAGCAGTTAGATAGGAATAAAAATGTCCAAAAGCTGTAACCTGATACAAATGACAACATTAAGTTAATGTCCTCAGCCATCATAGTTAAGTGACATAAGTTCCTTTTTTGTTTCTTCTTTTTTTTTTAAAAAATAATAATAAGTGAGATAAGTCTACAAGGATTTTCTCCCATTTACAATGTTAAGGTAGATTTTGTAATTAAAAAAAACCCATATAGTTTGGTGGGCTTCACAAATTTACCCTAAAAGTGACGATATTATTTCTCAATTTTATTAGAAAATACATGTTTCATCTCAAATGCAAAGTGAAAATTTTTTATTTACAAGAAATAAGTATACCTCCTCTTGTCAAACACAGAGTTAAAGATATGATTTGTATTTTCATACAACTTTATCAATATGGATTTAAGTAATGCACCTGAATTAAACATGAGTTTTGTTACAGGGACTCAAATATATGTGACCAATATGGGGGACTGTGAGGTGTCCCCCTCCTATTGATAATGAACTGACCATCATTAATGATGACCAACTCATTATGTAATAGAAGAGAGACATCTTACATCATGTTTGCTATATCCACTCCCAAACAGTAACTTTGGGAGTTGGATTGCCGAAAATGCCCTTTTGGACTTGGCCTGGTTTGGTTTGAGAGAAGGGCAATTTAGTCCTCCCACACCCCCAAAGTTACTGTTTGGGAGTGTGAATAGTTAGACCCATCTTACATGTCCCCCCTGTTGGTCCTATATTTTGGGTCATTGGATAATTTTCCATTAAACATTGCAAATTAGGACCACAACTTCACATCTTTGACCTTTAAATTTCTTAGATCTAAAATCCTAGTGACCTTGAAATTCCAAAACAAAATTTTGCATAAATAGGGCAAATTCCAAAGGGTGTTCTTGAAAACCTTGAGATTTCCAACAAAAACATGAATTAATAACAAGCTAACAACATTTATTAAGACAGAGAACAAAGAGGCAGGAATAATAACACTAGTCACCACAAAGAGATAATTTTGGAGTAAATAACTTGTTTGCACTATTTCCTTATGTGCAGGATCTCTCTCTCTCTCCCTCTCTCTCTCTAGAACGCCATTGTTTGCTTTCTGGCACATGCCAACAACTACCTCCTATCTTTGCCCCTGGTCTTTTCTCATATAATTTACTCGCAAAAATCCTATCTTTTTGAAGGAAAGGGCAGAATTGGGGGCCAAAGGTGAGACCTTTCCTTGCTTTTGATGGGCTTTTGGTGATGTTTCTGTACAGTGCTTAAAGTTTTGATCTTTGGGTATTGGGTTTTTGTTCTTGTGATCTTTGATTGTGTTTGTTTGCTGTAATTTCATCTGATGGGAAATGGGTCTTGCTGTTTTTGTTAGAAATTGTGAATTTCATGGCGCAATTTGTTGAATTCTCTCTTGGCTCAGTTGACTGATCTGTTTTCTGTGATATTGATTTGATTTGTTCATAGAGTGGGAATATCTATTGATTTAATTATACTTTTTGGGACTTCATTGAAGGAAAAACGTGTTGTTTGTGATTCAAAAAAATGTGTTTCTTATTTTCTTATGATTTTATCGCAATCATTAATTCTCTGTTTGTATTTAGATCCATACCACATGATTTTATCCTATCATCAAATTTTGATTGTGTTCAGGTTTCTCATTTGATTTTATTTCGTGAAACAATTTTATCTCTGTATTATACTCTAATCACTGTTTCTACCATATCATCCTTTTGTGGCAGGCAACTAAGCAGTAATAATCTCAAGAAGAAGCATCAAATATTTTTGATAATTTCTCTGTAAATTCATTCATAAATGGGTTCAGAAGGGCCTTCAGCGATCACAGTTCATGTAACTGGATTTAAGAAATTCCATGGTGTGACGGAAAATCCAACGGAGAAAATTGTCAGTAATTTGAAG
>NC_033801.1:123964111-123990475 GCF_001876935.1 Asparagus officinalis | reverse complement strand
TTCTTGGGAGCTGCAATGTTCTTGAGACTGCAGGAGAGGGAGCACTTGGCCCATTTTATGAGCTTCTGGAGTCGACTGTGAGTGGTGAAAATATTGATGATTTGGATGCTGGTCGTATTATTTGGGTAAGTTTTTGGCACTTCTTCTTTCTCATTGTTATTTTGGGATTTTGATGATAATCTATGGTCATGTATTTTGGTTAGTTTTGGGCACCTCTTTCTAATTTAATGAATAATTTTTATTGTGCATTGAAATTTAACCATGTGGCATATAACTATTAACTATCCACAACAATTGCATGAATCCCATTTTCCATTCAGTTCTATTATGAGCCATCTCCTCCATTAAGTTAATTGTCATGTACTTCTTAATCCTATATCTAATCTTATCAATTCTCCTCGATGTTGCATTTAGTGGTCTCTCTTGGTACATGACTAAATCATCACATTTGATTCTCTCTCATTTATCCTCAATAGGACCAATCTCTAATTTCCTGTGAATGCACACATTTCTTATCCTATCTTTAGTGTATAATGTATATGTGGCATATAGCTAGCCAATAATAAAAATAATAGGCTTTTAGGTAAGAGTAGGAAGGAGCCTATACTATCTTTTACTTTATTTGTTCTGAAGCCAGATAAGTATAGGTATATATAGTTGAAACTATTATGTCTCTTTAAAATATTCGTCATAAATAATGTCTAGTTGTTCTTTTATTTCTGATAACTTTGACCGATACCTTTATAATTTGGATTGAAACTGTGTTTTCTTGCATTGTAAATATTGCATAAACCTACACCCCTAATCTTGATCCAATTTTGTGTACCAATTCATGGTGTATGTGATTTTAGAAGCAAAAATTATAGAACTATACGGCCAATTGATCCAATGAGCCCTTTTATTGTATTTAACTTTAGTAGTTACTAGTTAGTCTTGTTAGATAAATTTACATTTTTTTGGGATTTTAATATGTCTTTAAAGTTTGAGTTTGATATTGATTGTTTAATACCATGAAATCATGGTTTTTAAATTTTTGAAAAGACGAAGTTTTCTGTTTTTTTCATAATCCTTAGTTTACATGTTTTCAAATGCATTTATATGTCCCTTATTTATCCACATGCAAACACATAATGCATCCTTGCTCAGCAAATGACTCTTAAAATATTTCAAGTGTTTCTATCTAAAAAAAAATCTAAGTGTACCATGATTCCTGATTAAGCCTATGCGCTATTTTCTGCATGCTGTTCAGAGTGGGCTATTGTGCACACATATTTACACTAGTAATAAAAAATACCATGAATTGTGTCAACTTTGTGGTTTTGGTAATGTTGTTATTACACTCTGTTCCCTTGTCTTGTTAAGGTTGCGTTCATAGTCTTTTTTTATTGGGGTCATAATAAACATCATGGGTTGTTACTGTTTATCAATATCTAATATACATATTCTTTTAATATTATATATATATACTATTAGTAATTATAAGATATATATACATATATATTATAATATAGAAGAGAGAGAGAAGAGAGAGACGAGAGAGAGATTAATGGGTATGCCTGTCATAGAAGGATTTCCTCAACTATGATCCTCTAAAAAACACATATTGAGCGATCATTATGATACCTGGCGGTGAAATCTTGCTCTACATTATTAAAGACCCAACAAACCAAGTATGGGGTGAAATCGTGTTGTTGACCTACCATCGGAGCACTGTAGAGTTCATATTCATTCAAAACCGTTAAAATTGAAAGAGTGATGAAGGTTCAAACGAAGACGTTTCACCCTAATTGTGTTTGGGGTTTAAGAATAGCAATCAAAGTTCAACGGAGCGTATCATCCCCGAAGTTCGTCTCAAAATATGACTTTAGATGAGCAGATAGAGCATCCTCCTATGAAGGATAGCCATATATTCATATTAGATATATATATAAAATATAATATAATTACCCTATAGTATAGTATAATATATATATTTACACACTTACTGTTCTAACCTTAAAGTGGCGTTCCACATCGAGTTCTTATGGACAATGAGTGATTAGCTTTTTGAGCTATCATTACTGGATATCCTCCGCTATAACCTTGTCTAGTCATATTCTTAAACCCCAACACCACAAATTATGGTGGAATCGTTGTGGCTTGAATCTCCTCGAGCATGTAAGCTATTCATCGAAAACCGTTAAAATGATAAGCGAAGGATGAAGGTCAAAACACAACACGAGTTATACACAAATTTGTGTGTGGGTTATTAGAATATTAGTATAAAGTTCGTCAAGGAGCGGATCATCCACATTAATCTTTATTCAATCAAGTAACATCAAATGGATATAAGAATCAATGGAACGTCCCTTTAAGTTTGAGCAAAGCGTTGCCTAGTGATTCAGTCATATAATATATATATATATATACTATTATATATATGTATATATTATAATATTTATATTATATTATATTATTACTACTATATAGAGAGAGAGAGAGAGAAGGTTACCTAAGGCTGACACCCGTTAGATCGCACACCTAAGGACGGCGTAATCACATCATTTCTTTTTTTTGTGATCACTACCATTGAACTTGATCTACATGTTCTAAACCAAAACAATTTAAAAATTTTGGTGAACCCTCGGTGTTTGACACTTCGTTGACGTGCACGAAAGTCTAAATTCATTCAAACAGTTAAAATTATAGTGAGTGATGAAAGGGTTAAACACATCGATTTTTACCCCAAAATTGTATGTTGTGATTTAAAAAGTGAGATCTAAGTTCAACGGAGCGAATCGCAAAAAAAAAAAAACAGAGAAATGATGGTGATTTTAGACTGCTCCTATTGTATCTAAGGTGTCACCTAGGAAAACATCTCATTATATATTATAATAAATAAACTAACTAAATTATATATACATCACAATTATATATAAATATTCGTCATATTGCTATAATATATTATATATTTATTAATAAGAGAGATAAGATAGATTAATTGGTATCTTGTGCATAGAGAGGATTTCTCTTTGAGCTATGTGGCACATCCCCTACATCCTCAAACACATAAAGTAAGAAGAGAGAGTGTGTGTATTTGTAGATTCATGTCTACTGTATGAGACTGGTCGGGATTGTGCTACATAAGGGAGAAGAGTAGGAAAATCCCTGCCTTTACAAGGATACCATAATCTCAATATTATAATATAATATAATATAAAATATTATATATTATATAGTTATATATATTATTATTAATATATATAAGTTACAGTGGTCTAATATACATATTCTTTTAATATTATATATATATACTATTAGTAATTATAAGATATATATACATATATATTATAATATAGAAGAGAGAGAGAAGAGAGAGACGAGAGAGAGATTAATGGGTATGCCTGTCATAGAAGGATTTCCTCAACTATGATCCTCTAAAAAACACATATTGAGCGATCATTATGATACCTGGCGGTGAAATCTTGCTCTACATTATTAAAGACCCAACAAACCAAGTATGGGGTGAAATCGTGTTGTTGACCTACCATCGGAGCACTGTAGAGTTCATATTCATTCAAAACCGTTAAAATTGAAAGAGTGATGAAGGTTCAAACGAAGACGTTTCACCCTAATTGTGTTTGGGGTTTAAGAATAGCAATCAAAGTTCAACGGAGCGTATCATCCCCGAAGTTCGTCTCAAAATATGACTTTAGATGAGCAGATAGAGCATCCTCCTATGAAGGATAGCCATATATTCATATTAGATATATATATAAAATATAATATAATTACCCTATAGTATAGTATAATATATATATTTACACACTTACTGTTCTAACCTTAAAGTGGCGTTCCACATCGAGTTCTTATGGACAATGAGTGATTAGCTTTTTGAGCTATCATTACTGGATATCCTCCGCTATAACCTTGTCTAGTCATATTCTTAAACCCCAACACCACAAATTATGGTGGAATCGTTGTGGCTTGAATCTCCTCGAGCATGTAAGCTATTCATCGAAAACCGTTAAAATGATAAGCGAAGGATGAAGGTCAAAACACAACACGAGTTATACACAAATTTGTGTGTGGGTTATTAGAATATTAGTATAAAGTTCGTCAAGGAGCGGATCATCCACATTAATCTTTATTCAATCAAGTAACATCAAATGGATATAAGAATCAATGGAACGTCCCTTTAAGTTTGAGCAAAGCGTTGCCTAGTGATTCAGTCATATAATATATATATATATATACTATTATATATATGTATATATTATAATATTTATATTATATTATATTATTACTACTATATAGAGAGAGAGAGAGAGAAGGTTACCTAAGGCTGACACCCGTTAGATCGCACACCTAAGGACGGCGTAATCACATCATTTCTTTTTTTTGTGATCACTACCATTGAACTTGATCTACATGTTCTAAACCAAAACAATTTAAAAATTTTGGTGAACCCTCGGTGTTTGACACTTCGTTGACGTGCACGAAAGTCTAAATTCATTCAAACAGTTAAAATTATAGTGAGTGATGAAAGGGTTAAACACATCGATTTTTACCCCAAAATTGTATGTTGTGATTTAAAAAGTGAGATCTAAGTTCAACGGAGCGAATCGCAAAAAAAAAAAAACAGAGAAATGATGGTGATTTTAGACTGCTCCTATTGTATCTAAGGTGTCACCTAGGAAAACATCTCATTATATATTATAATAAATAAACTAACTAAATTATATATACATCACAATTATATATAAATATTCGTCATATTGCTATAATATATTATATATTTATTAATAAGAGAGATAAGATAGATTAATTGGTATCTTGTGCATAGAGAGGATTTCTCTTTGAGCTATGTGGCACATCCCCTACATCCTCAAACACATAAAGTAAGAAGAGAGAGTGTGTGTATTTGTAGATTCATGTCTACTGTATGAGACTGGTCGGGATTGTGCTACATAAGGGAGAAGAGTAGGAAAATCCCTGCCTTTACAAGGATACCATAATCTCAATATTATAATATAATATAATATAAAATATTATATATTATATAGTTATATATATTATTATTAATATATATAAGTTACAGTGGTCTAATATACATATTCTTTTAATATTATATATATATACTATTAGTAATTATAAGATATATATACATATATATTATAATATAGAAGAGAGAGAGAAGAGAGAGACGAGAGAGAGATTAATGGGTATGCCTGTCATAGAAGGATTTCCTCAACTATGATCCTCTAAAAAACACATATTGAGCGATCATTATGATACCTGGCGGTGAAATCTTGCTCTACATTATTAAAGACCCAACAAACCAAGTATGGGGTGAAATCGTGTTGTTGACCTACCATCGGAGCACTGTAGAGTTCATATTCATTCAAAACCGTTAAAATTGAAAGAGTGATGAAGGTTCAAACGAAGACGTTTCACCCTAATTGTGTTTGGGGTTTAAGAATAGCAATCAAAGTTCAACGGAGCGTATCATCCCCGAAGTTCGTCTCAAAATATGACTTTAGATGAGCAGATAGAGCATCCTCCTATGAAGGATAGCCATATATTCATATTAGATATATATATAAAATATAATATAATTACCCTATAGTATAGTATAATATATATATTTACACACTTACTGTTCTAACCTTAAAGTGGCGTTCCACATCGAGTTCTTATGGACAATGAGTGATTAGCTTTTTGAGCTATCATTACTGGATATCCTCCGCTATAACCTTGTCTAGTCATATTCTTAAACCCCAACACCACAAATTATGGTGGAATCGTTGTGGCTTGAATCTCCTCGAGCATGTAAGCTATTCATCGAAAACCGTTAAAATGATAAGCGAAGGATGAAGGTCAAAACACAACACGAGTTATACACAAATTTGTGTGTGGGTTATTAGAATATTAGTATAAAGTTCGTCAAGGAGCGGATCATCCACATTAATCTTTATTCAATCAAGTAACATCAAATGGATATAAGAATCAATGGAACGTCCCTTTAAGTTTGAGCAAAGCGTTGCCTAGTGATTCAGTCATATAATATATATATATATATACTATTATATATATGTATATATTATAATATTTATATTATATTATATTATTACTACTATATAGAGAGAGAGAGAGAGAAGGTTACCTAAGGCTGACACCCGTTAGATCGCACACCTAAGGACGGCGTAATCACATCATTTCTTTTTTTTGTGATCACTACCATTGAACTTGATCTACATGTTCTAAACCAAAACAATTTAAAAATTTTGGTGAACCCTCGGTGTTTGACACTTCGTTGACGTGCACGAAAGTCTAAATTCATTCAAACAGTTAAAATTATAGTGAGTGATGAAAGGGTTAAACACATCGATTTTTACCCCAAAATTGTATGTTGTGATTTAAAAAGTGAGATCTAAGTTCAACGGAGCGAATCGCAAAAAAAAAAAAACAGAGAAATGATGGTGATTTTAGACTGCTCCTATTGTATCTAAGGTGTCACCTAGGAAAACATCTCATTATATATTATAATAAATAAACTAACTAAATTATATATACATCACAATTATATATAAATATTCGTCATATTGCTATAATATATTATATATTTATTAATAAGAGAGATAAGATAGATTAATTGGTATCTTGTGCATAGAGAGGATTTCTCTTTGAGCTATGTGGCACATCCCCTACATCCTCAAACACATAAAGTAAGAAGAGAGAGTGTGTGTATTTGTAGATTCATGTCTACTGTATGAGACTGGTCGGGATTGTGCTACATAAGGGAGAAGAGTAGGAAAATCCCTGCCTTTACAAGGATACCATAATCTCAATATTATAATATAATATAATATAAAATATTATATATTATATAGTTATATATATTATTATTAATATATATAAGTTACAGTGGTCTAATTGTGAGATACTGTCCACTAGAACTCTTTCTAGTCTTGTATAGGCTTCGCTATAGAAAAGCAAGAGAGAAGTCTCTCTCCAAAGTCACATACTTTCTGTCTTGATATTAGTTGCCTAAGCTTCAAAATTTGCTACCATTCTCTGATTTGTGATAACCATCGTCACCTCCGAGGGTAATATAAAAGCTTGAAAGTCTGTGGATTGGCTTGGAAACTACCTCATTTAGTCACTTGATCACCGCACTAAATGAACAACATCTCATCTACATTAAAGAAGAATAAGGGGGGGGGGTGGATCTGAGAGATTATGTTGAAAAAGAATTCCATACTTCTGATAGCACGCATTATAAGAGAAACTTGAACTAGAAAATTTTATTTTGTGCTATTAATCAGTGGTTATCACTTGGTAGTATTTTGTTCAAGCTGTAGTTCATATTCCTCTATGTTTTTATGGTTTCCCTGCTTGGTGTCGTTTGGTATGGTCGTAAGATTTTGGGGATTTGTGTATATACTCCTTAGATCATTTTTATTTGCAAAACTATCCCAAATCTCATTGTTTGCCAAACTACCCCTCAAAACATCAATTTTGGGGGGAAACCCCCTAAATCAACAAATCATCAACTTTGTTGGATATGATGAGTAAAAATTCGACTACGTTGATGTTTTTACATTGCAATTACATATTAGCCTATCAAAATTGACGATTTGTTTATTTAGGGGTATTTTTCCAAAGTTGATAATTTGGTGAGTAGTATTTTTATACACATGATTTAAGGGGGTATATATACAAAAAGGACTAATATTTTTTACCCTATTTAACTAACTACTCTTGTTTATTCTTTTTCCATTTTAACTGATTGTTCGTCAGCTTCATTTGGGAGTTAATAGTGGTGCAGCAAGGTTTGCTATTGAGACGCAAGCAGTGAACGAAGCTACTTTCCGTTGTCCTGATGAGCTAGGATGGAAGCCACAGGTAAACATTGAAAAATATTTTCTTTGGATTTATTAAATACTTTGATTCTAATTAGTAAACAAGTTCCTTGACATAATTTTTTGTGCTCAAATTTGATTTCAGAGAGTTCCGGTCTTCCCTTTAGACGGAGATATTTCACGAGTACGAGAGGTAAAATTGTTGTCGGGATTCATTTCATGTGACTGCATATAGTTTTGAAGCTAGGGAATTTTCTTTTTCATTTTTAATCTATAATAATAATATGACGTTTATAGTCTATAATTGTCGGATTAACATACTGTTGTCCCAAATATTTCTTGAAAGTGGTTTAAAAATGGTAGTCTAAAGTTGGACTTTCAGTATTTTGTATTTTATGGGTTTAGATAGAATCCTAGAGATCTTTTTCATAGTTTACAATTATTTGCGAGGCAATCAATAAACTTTTGATACTGAGCATATTTCATTACTCTCCTGGTATTTTAAGACATTCTAAAAAACTACCCTTACTTTACTCGGCTAATTGTGGATGGAACCCCCTATAGTATCATTTTGAGGTTCCTATTCCTCTACCTTTATTTTTGTAAATAGACTCCCTGGGTGAAAATTTTAGACTCTTTTAACCTCAGAGAAAAAGAAAATTGGTTTTGACAAATAGACCCCTAAGGGTAAAAGAGTGAAAAAAAATTCACTCAGAGTGCCTACCTGCAAAAAAAAAAAAAGGCTAGAGGGCTAGTAACTTCAGAACAACAGGGGCTTTATCCGTGATTAACCCTACTTTATTTTATTGGAAATAACTTATGTATTTCTGACATATTTCTTCAGACTTCTCTTCCCGTGGGAGAGATAACGAAGTCGTTGACAAGCATGGGATACCCCGTGATGCCTTCAGATGATGCTGGTCGCTTTGTGTGCAATTATGTGTACTATCATTCTCTTCGGTTCGCAGAGCATAATGGTAACAGATCTCTCTTTGTACATGTTCCTCTCTTTATGACGATCGATGAGGAGTCCCAGATGGAGTTCGTTGCTTCTCTTCTCGAGGTTCTGGCTTCTTTGCGTTATTAGCATTGTACGAAGGTGTTCTGAAGCCGCATTGTGCTTTCAAGAGCGCATGTGCTGTTGTGTGCTCACGACTGTAATCTGGGTCTAAAGACTGAAACTCTTGTATCCAAATAGATTTGTGTTTATTGGTTTGCTTGTGTTGCGTATGTTAAGTAGTGTTGTGTATATTAAGTAATTTGTGGTTGTGATGTGAGTGATTTGATATTCATTATTTTTGTCAAGGGTTGATTGCCGAGAGACCCTCTGTTGTTCTATTGTTGCAGATATACCCAGGATGAACTTCTTGGACTCTTTTGCCCTCAGAGAAAGAAAAAAAATATTTTCTTTTTTAAAATATACCTCCTGAGGGTAAAAGAGTCCCCAAAAAAATCACTCAGGAGGTTTATTTGCTATGTAAAGGGAAACGACGATATTAAACGTTGAGGTAATTGAAAATAGCATTTGCATGAAATGATAAATCATATATCTACCTTGAGGATATGAAAAATGATAATTGTTAGAATTAATATAAAACTATAATCATTGATCATTACCATAACTTCGGAGTTTTGGTGTAATGGTTAGAGGAACTAAATTTAAGATGGTATAAGAGCAACCTAGGTTCAAATCCCATCGGCCACGAATTAAATGCGGATTTTTTAAAAATTGACACTGTTACGTGAGTCCATGTTTCGACCCATAAAAAAGGGCCCTTAACCTGCGGGGGGCATGTTAGAATTAATATAAAACTATAATCCTTAATCATCACCATATCTTCGGAGTTTTTATGTAATGGTTAGAGGAACTAAATTTAAGAATAATATACTTTCCAATACATAATTAGAAAATTCTCTTACTTACGAGCTTTTGTGTTAACAACGATTATTTCAGATACACCATATCAAACTTTCGAATTCGAGAACAAATTCTTCAACACTTCATATTTACATGAACAAGAAAGAGTGAAGATGAATTGAGCAAGTGATGAAAATTTTTAGACTCGTTAGATTTCTTACATAAGAGCTCACAAATGCCTACTAATTAAATTGCATGGAAGTAACCCTGAGATGATAACCAAAGGTTTAGTCGAAACGTATCAAATCCTTACATGCTTCCCCAAAATTTTAATCTAGTAAAATGTAGTAAGCCTTTCCAGAATTTAAAAAAAAATGTGGAGATCCCCGTACCTCTCGCATGCTAAGCAAGCACTCTACAATCTGAGCTAGATTCCCAACCTCATTAATTAAGCCATGCTTTTTTTTTATATATAATTATTATCAATCTCCATATAAAGTGTGATACATCACGTAACTAGTCTAATGTGCGATTCTATTAATATAGGTAAAATTTTACTATAATTTTGTTGTATATTGTCAGTTTCGTAAAGAGTCCTTACCAAATCTGTTAAATCATTGTCATACAACAATTGATAGTCGAGATATAGGAGAAAATCTTTAAATCATTGTCATACAACAATTGAGTGGTTATACTTTTCTCTAATCTATGTGTGTCTATGTGGAATAAGTAAAATACAATTAAATAAAATATTTAAGTTATATCAATATTAAGAATTGTGTTGTTTTAATCTATATTATAAATGCTAATGTTGTTTGTTATTCCCAATATCATTCTTATTTTAACCGATATATATTAGGTGACGAGAATGATCGCGTTAAATAATCCATATCCATTATATAGTCTTTTTTTACATTCTAATTTTCGTACAGTGGTTAACTGAGTCCTTTTTTCCTTCTTTTTTTTTTGTAAAAGACAGTGAGCAGTTACTTTTCCTGTTCTATTAACAAGAGTTTAATAAAAACAACTCAAAAAAGTTCAGTCCAGTTTTACTTATTCATAACTCAGAATATTAAATGTTGAGAAAAAGATTATTTAAGGAAAATGTAACAAGTATATGGTTATGTCAATAACATTTAAACTCTATGAATGAAAAATATCTACTTAAAGTACTTACAAATATATTTGAGTATTTGTAAATATGAAATGATATCCGAACAATATACAAATTTAAAGGGAGAAAAAAAAACAAAGAGACGCAAAAAACTTTCCAAACTTTGTTTTGAGTGTAAATAATAATAATAAACTTTCTAACTCTAAATCAAATAATATTGTTTCATCCTAGGATCCAATTTTTTGCCATATGTATTCTACTTTAAATTTTTTTTTTACCAACCAAGATCCTTGTGGTTCAAGTTACAAGGTTAAATATGTTACTTTTACAATTTGGGGGTGTTTCGCAAATTGAAAGTGAATTGAGAATGTGTAAATTTTTTTTGCAACTCATTTTCATATCCATGTCAACTTACAAGTGAAGTACAATATTTGTTTGAAAAATAAAATTATTATTGAAAATGCAACATGGAGATGATGTGGCAAAATAAGATTAATCATTAAATGTAGTTAAGAATTATTTAATTAAAATTTGTTATTATTTTTTCATTTTCATTTCACTTCATCAAATTTTTAAAGGAAGTCAAAATTGCAATCCTAACAACTTTTTTGCATATCACTTCGTAACTAGTTACATGCAAACAAACACCTAAAATATTAAAAACACATCACTTTCTCATTTTCATTTTTCACTTGCATGCAAACAAATATCCCCTTAGTAGTTCTATATGCCAATCAACAAACTGTACGTAATTTGATCGGTTTAGGGAGAACTTAAGTGGTATTGTAGATATTTCAAAACATGTATTTTTAGCAAAAATATACCTCTCTTCCTGTATGTGGATAGGAGGCCTTGTCCACCAAACTTTTTATCCATTCATTTTGTCTCAAGATTTGTGCCATCAAAAGATGCACAAAACTTAAAAGATTCTTCATATCTATCACGGATCCCAATGCAATATCAACGGTTAAAAAAGTTGGTGGATGACTTATTCATATCTATCTGGTTCAAACACTGATGCTTGTGGGTGACAGTTTGTCGATGGATGAGACTAGAATGTCGCTTCTAGCGGATGATCTTCAAAAAATTACAACTAGTGATATAGCCACTGGTGGTAACAAAGAACAAGCGCATGGGTTTTTTGGCAGAGGAAGGGGCAATGAGCGAGGAAAAGGCAATGGAGGAAAGTCTAGATCAAAATCAAGACCTCATACGGAAAGACCGTGTTTCAGATACGGTGAGCTAGGGCATTTCAAAGTCAATTATCCTAACAAGAGAGTTGGTGGAAAAAAGAACAACAACAAGACTGAAAGACGAGAAGGCAAGGAAGAGGCGAGCTACGCTTCAGAGGAAGGGAGCGATACCTCCGGGAAGTGGATACTGTAGGATCTGAAATAGATACACTAGAACACTACAGGGGGGTGAATAGTGTTCTTTTAAAATTATTGTAAAGTAGATAATAAATTGCAAAGAAAAATGGCAATCTCAGAAATTTGCAAACACAAACACAAGGATTTTATACTGGTTCCACCAAACTGGTGTACATCCAGTCCCCAAGCAAATCCCGCTTGAGAGTTTCCACTATGATTTTGAATAAACTTACAAAATCAAACGCAAACCTGACCAATTTGCAAGTCCCTGCAAATTGCAACACCAATTGACAAACTCCTTGCCAATTTGAACCCCAATCTCTAAGCCAAGAGATTAACCCTCTCACAACCGAGAGAAAACTTGTTGTAGCAAGAACACAATGATCCTATAAGCCTTGAATGTGTATTGAAGTGCAGCAGTGGCTTAGGATACTTTTAATTTCTGTAGAATTGCCTAATGATTTGTTTTTGATGAAAGTATATAGGCAATTTCTGAAACTCCTCTTTTTTAGAAAATCAGAATATTTTTCACTTGAAAAATTGCACAAAGATCAAAGCTTATGGGTATGTATTCCTATGCAATTTTTCTGAACAAATAACCTATATATAGCCCTTGAAAAGACAAGTTTTTAAAGTTTAAAAACGTTTAAAAACGGCTAAAAACTGTCAGAAATTCAAATTCCGAAAACTGGAAAACTGTCTCTTGTAGTCGACTACTATAGTCATTAGTCGACTACACTGAGTTCAAACAGACTCTGTGTTTTCGAAAAGTGTTCTCAGTAGTCGACTATAATGCTCATTGGTCGACTACACTGAAATTGACAGAAACTTGAAAACTGATATTTTCCTTCAGTAGTCGACTACTGTAGTCATTAGTCGACTACACTGTAAAAAGACAGAAACTTATAAATTGGAATTTGAGTTCAGTAGTCGACTATAATGTTCATTAGTCGACTATACTGTAAAAATACAGAAACTTATGTTTCTGTCAAACACCTCAGTAGTCGACTATAATCTCTAGTAGTCGACTATAATCTCTATTAGTCGACTATACTGTAAATTGACAGAATTATACACGAGTAGTCGACTACTATTCTAATTAGTCGACTACTAAGGTCAGTTTTTATAATTAAGTTTTAACTACTATTCTAATGGTTAACATAGGGGATTTCTATAGTTAACCAACACACTAAGCCTGTGTTAGTGTGTTCTAAAATTGTGTGTGTGTGCGTGTGTGTGATCAAGGCTTGTACAAAAATTCTAAGTAAAGAAAAATCAAATTACATTATCTTTTGTTCTTCATTTTCTTCACTTCAAAATGCCTTGATATCCACTTGCACTTGTACATATTCTGATATTGAAATCTGCATATGAAAGTTAGTGCACACACAATATAGATTGTTATCATCAAAACACTATCATGGAGATATGATAGTCAACACTATCCCCCTTTTTGATGATAACAAATAATTTATGCATCATATTAAAACTTAAAAACATATAATACTTACTCCCCCTGCATATATGCAAAGTTTTTAACATACATAATAAAAACACAAATAAAAACACAAAACTTAACTATTTCTCCCCCTTTGTTATCAAGAATACCGTAATGAATACAACAATTTTCGACGCAAACAAACTGGCGACCACAGTAGGAGCCAACGGTCTCGTTGCCGAGGCCGTCGTGTCGCAACCGATGATTAAGATCCCGGTTGAAGAGGTGATCGAATACGAGTTTGAGGTTTGTGGAATATCTTCTTGTTGAAGTTCAGGTTCATTTTGAACAGGTTCATTTTGAGGATTGTGATCTTGGATTTCAAAATTTGTCAATTTCATCCTAGTTAGGGCATTTGAATCAAAAAATTCAATTGAACGGACAACAGATTTTTCAGATTTGAGATCAACATGGAATTTATCAAAGATCTTAGTCAGGAATGCACCATAAGGAAGAAATCCTCTAGGAATGGTCAGAAAATTATCAAAATAAACCTCAGCCCAATTAACTTGAATATTTCCCATAATAGCATATATAGCTTTTGCTAATTCTAGGGAAATGAAATGAAAACTTCCAGTTTTTGGAAATAAGTTATAGGCTAGGATACGAGCAATGAACCTAGGAAATGGACGAAGTTTGTTTGAATTGTTCAAAGGTTTTCCATGTCCTGGAAGAAATATGTGATTGGATAGCAAGTCTGAATCATTCATCCTAACAGAGCTAAGAGAAACTCCTTGATAAGGAATGTTGAATATTTTACCAATTGTTTTAGTAGTTAATTCAATCTCCATTCCTTTAACAAGGGTTTTAATTTTTTCAGAACCACCAATTGTACCCACACGTTCTATATTGGTATAGAACAGTTGCACAAGAAATGGGTATGATGGTTTCTTATTTTCAGCAGAAAATAACTCAAGCAAGCCCACATTTTCAAAATAAGAACTAAAGTTCCATGGGATGAAATCATCGAACTTCACAAATCGTCCTGTAAGAATTTCTAAAGTTGAAAGTCTGTTAAATTCTTCCAATAATTCAGGACTTCTTAAATAAACAATGATTTCATCATTGAGAGAACTGTGAGTTTGCTTAGCTTTCTTAGATCTAAACATGATGAACTAGATAAATAACAAGAGAATGAAAGATCAAGTTTAGAAGTATACCCCAAACAGTAGAAACCCTAGAATAGCCGACTATAGCCTGGATTAGTCGACTAATGAGCCTGATAGCTTGACAAGATTGAAAGACAAATAAAGAAATTGATGAGGAAATTTTAGAAACAAGAAAAGCCCTAACCTGGAATCGGTGAAACTGAAGAGAAGAAGATGGGGAAGATGGGTTTTCGGTTTTGGGTAGAGTTAGTGGGTTATTTTTGCTTTTTAATTTATCTTTTAATAATGTAAGGTTTAGATTAGATGGTAAATAGAATGTAGGGTCAAGATTAAATTTTAGATGAATGGTTAGGATTGGTGCAGTTAAAAATGAATGGTTTAGATGATTTTTACTAAAGTAAAACGGGTAGGGTTATTGGATATTGGGTTTAAAACATAAAAAATCCACTTTTTTTAATAAACTAAAGGTTCAGAATTAGTAGTCGACTAATAGTCAAAATAGTCGACTATACTGTAAAAGATAGAAGGTTAAGTTTTAGTTTTTAACTCTGAGTAGTCGACCAATATGTGAATTAGTCGACTACACTGTAATCAACAGAGAGTATTTTTAAGATTTTACATTGAGTAGTCGACTATAAAGGTAAGTAGTCGACTATAATCTGATTTTTCAGAAAAATAGTTTGTAAGAATTGTGCATGTAGTCGACTATAAGTTAGATTAATCGACTACTTAAGGTTTAAATTTATGTATTTTTGTTTTAAAAATTAATTTAAATCTTCAATTGAACATATACCTAATTCCCTTCTTAATTTAACATAAACTTCTTCTTTTAGTGGTTTTGTTAATATATCTGCAATTTGTTTATCTGTAGGTATAAACTCTAATGATATGTCACCTTTAAGAACATGATCACGTAAAAAATGATGTCTAATATCAATGTGTTTTGTACGTGAGTGTTGAATAGGATTTTTAGATAAATTAATTGCACTAGAATTATCACACATAATAGATGATATGGGACAATTTATGCCATAATCAGTTAAAGTTTGTTTCATCCATAATATTTGTGCACATGCAAGACTTGCAGCAATATATTCAGCTTCAGTTGTTGATAATGATACTGAATTTTGTTTCTTACTAAACCAAGATACAAGTGAATGTCCTAAGAAATGACATGTTCCACTTGTACTTTTTCTATCAGATTTACATCCGGCAAAATCAGCATCACTATATGATATTAAATCAAAAGAACTATGTTTTGGATAAAATAAACCATAATTTGTAGTATCTTTAATATATCTAAATATTCTTTTTACTGCTTTAAGATGTGAAACTTTAGGATTTGATTGAAATCTTGCACATAAACATACACTAAACATAATATCAGGTCTACTAGCAGTAATGTAAAGAAGTGATCCAATCATACCTCGATAGAGCTTTTGATCAACATTCTTACCATTTTCATCTTTGTCAAGAGATGTTGTAGTGCTCATAGGTGTTGGTTTGCTTGTTGAATTTTCCAATCCGAATCTTTTAAGTAAATCTTTTGCGTACTTGCTTTGATTGATGAAAATTCCTTCTTTCAATTGTTTAATTTGAAGTCCAAGAAAGAAATTTAGTTCACCCATGTGACTCATTTCAAATTCATCCTGCATATTCTTAGCAAATTCTTGACAAAGATTATTGTTAGTAGAACCAAAAATAATATCATCTACATATATTTGAATTAGTAAAATATCTTTATTTATTTTCTTAATAAACAATGTTGAATCAACTTTTCCAATATCAAAACCTGAAGTTAAAAGAAATTTCTTTAATCTATCATACCATGCACGAGGTGCTTGTTTAAGACCATATAATGCTTTCTTAAGTTTAAAAACATGATTTGGAAAACTTTCATGTTCAAAACCTGGAGGTTGTTCTACAAAAACTTCTTCATTTATAAAACCATTTAAAAAAGCACTTTTAACATCCATTTGAAATAATTTAAAATTCATAAAACATGCAAATGCAAGTAAAATCCTAATTGATTCTAATCGTGCAACTGGTGCATAAGTTTCATCATAATCAATTCCTTCTTCTTGATTATAACCTTGAGCAACTAATCTAGCTTTGTTTCTAACAACTTGACCAAATTCATCTAATTTGTTTCTAAAAATCCATTTTGTTCCAATAATGGATTTATTTTGAGGTCTAGGTATAAGATCCCAAACATTATTTCTAGTAAATTGATTAAGTTCATCTTGCATAGCTATTATCCATGAATCATCAAGAAGTGCTTCTTTTATATTTTTAGGTTCAATAGTTGAAATAAAAGCATTATGAGCAATCAAATTAAAATGTGATCTAGTAGTTACTTTGTCAGATATATTTCCTATAACTAAATCATGTGGATGATTTTTAACTTCTACAAAATCTTTAGGTAAATCATTTTGTAGATTATCATCTTTTGTAATATCTATCATAGGAGTATCTTGTATGGTATCAATTACATCATCATCATTATTTAGTATAATAGGTATTTTTGAAAAACTTTCATTAAAAGAAACATGTAAAGATTCTTCAATAACTTGTGTTCTTTTGTTGTAAATTCTATATGCTTTACTGTGATTAGAATATCCAACAAAAATTCCTTCATCGGATTTTGAATCAAATTTATCTAAGTTATCCTTTGTATTTAAGATAAAACATTTACAACCAAAAACTTTAAAGTAAGATACTTTAGGAATTTTGTTATAAGAGGTTTTCTTTAAAATAGGTCTTAATAAAACTCTATTTAATACATAACAAGCTGTTGATACAGCTTCTGCCCAAAAATATTTAGGTAAATTACTATCACATAACATGGTTCTAGCACATTCTTGTAAGGTTCTATTTTTCCTTTCTACAACTCCATTTTGTGGAGCAGCTCGAGGAAAAGAGAATGTGTGTGATATACCATGTTGATCACAATAATTTGCAAATAATTCATTTTCAAATTCACCTCCATGATCACTACGTATAGAGATAATAGAAGTTGATTTTTGATTTTGAATTTTCTTGCAAAATATAGAAAACTCATTAAAAGCATCATTTTTATGTTTAAGAAAAATTACCCATGTGAATCTAGAATAATCATCAACAAGAACAAATGCATATCTACTTCCATTTAAGGATGCTACTCTAGATGGACCAAAAAGATCTATATGAATTAATTCTAATGGTCTATTTGTAGATATTACATTTTTAGATTTGAAAGAAGATTTGTGCATTTTTCCTTGTTGACATGCATCACAAAAATTATTTTTAAAGGACATCTTAGGCAAACCATTTACAGAATCATTTTTAGAAATCTTAGACATATGTTTAAAGTTAACATGTCCAAAACGTTTATGCCATAAAATAGAATCATTAGATGATGCAATAAGACAATGTTCATTTGAAATATTATTCATAGATAACACATATATGTTATTTTTTCTATAACCTTTAAAAATAATGGTTATTAAATCAATATCATAAATTAAGCATGATTCTTTTTCAAAAACAATTTTATAACCTTTATCACAAAGTTGACTAATACTTAGTAAATTATGTTTAAGACCATTAACTAATAAAACATTATCAATGATAGGTTTGTTTGGATTACCGACGGATCCAATACCGATGACTTTTCCTTTGTTGTTATCTCCAAAAGTAACGGTACCTCCATCCTTGTTTTGAAAAGATGACAACAATTGAATGTTTCCAGTCATATGTTTGGAGCAACCACTATCCAAAATCCACCTATCTTTCTTGGGTACCTCCATCCTTGTTTTGAAAAGATGACAACAATTGAATGTTTCCAGTCACATGTTTGGAGCAACTACTATCCAAAATCCACCTATCTTTCTTGGGTCTATCTTTCTTGGGTACCTGAAAAAATAAACATTTACATTTTGGTACCCATACTATGTTGGGTCCTTTAAATTAGCCTTTAGGAAACCAAACCCATGAAGAGTTTGATTTGCTTAAATAGTTAGATGATAAACAGATATTTTTAATAAAATCAGAAATATAAAAATTCTTATTAAAAGAAGATAATTCTTTTGGAACCCAAATAGAAAAGAATTTTGATTTCTTTTTACACAAATTTTCAGTTTTATAATTATGCAAATCACAAGAAGGTTTTACAAATATTGTATTCTTTGATTTGTTTTTATTAATTTGAAAACCTAATCCTTTTGTCTTTTGTGATTCTCTTTGAAAAGAAAGAATATTATTAAGATTTTCTTTTCCTTTATTAAATTTGCTTACATTTAAACATATATCTTCATATCTTGATTTAAAAGAAGAAATATCTTTATCTAAACTATTAATTCGAATATTTAACTTATTACATTCTGATTTTAAATATTTATTTTCATTAGATAAATTTTCATTTTCTTTAAGTAAAGAAAAATTTTCTTCTTTTAATTCAACTAATTGAGAATTAGTAAAAATAGAGGAATTTAAATCGGAAATTTCTTCAAGTAATCTTTTATTCTCACCTTTAAGAAAATTATATGAAGTTTTTAATCTTACAAAAGTTTCATATAATTCATTAAAAGCATCTAAAAGTTTTTCATTTTCACTTACTTCATCTTGTGCCATGAAACACATGTGAGCACTTTCCTTTTCTTCAATTTCTTCATCTGAGGATGACTCATCACTATCATCCCAAGTGACCGCCATTGCTTTCCTTTTCTTGTTATTTTGAATATTGTTGAAGTTGTTGAAATAACTTGATTTTTGTTTATTCTTCAACATTGGACAATCTTTCTTCATATGTCCTAGTTTATTATACTTAAAACAAAGAGGGTTATTTGAATTTGAACTCTTAAATTTAAAATTACCTCTTTTGATGAATTTTCGAAATTTTCGTGCAAACATGCCCATTTCTTCATCATCATCATCTGAATCTTCTTTATCGGAAGTAGTATTGAATGCAAGAACTTTCTTGTTCTTAGATTCTTCATCATTCTTCCTATCTTCAAGTTGTACTTCATATGCCATAAGATTACCAATAAGATTTTCAACCGTAAGAGTTGACAAATCATTGGCTTCTTCAATAGCGGTAACTTTCTTTTCCCATTGTGGAGTAAGTGAACGAAGTATCTTTCTTACCATCTCCACTTGAGTATAGGTTTTTCCAAGACCAATAAGAGAATTTGTGATGTCGGTGAATCTTGTGAACATTTCTCCAATAGTCTCATTTTCCTTCATCTTGAATAATTCAAATATGTGCACAAGAACAAAAATTTTAGACTCTTTAACTTTATTAGTACCTTTATGAGTTACCTCGAGTGTGTGCCAAATGTCATATGCGGATGTGGCCGTTGACACCCTATTGAACTCATTCTTGTCGAGTGCACAAAATAAGGCATTCATTGCTTTTGAATCCAAATTTGCATTGTTCCTTTGAGATGTAGTCCATTCCGTGAAAGGAGGGGTTGGCTTCTCATATTTTGTTTTGACGACGTTCCAAAGTTCGTAGCCAATTGATTGAAGGTATATCTTTATTCGACACTTCCAATAGTTGTAGTTCAAACCATCGAACATTGGAGGACGATTTGTAGAGTGGCCTTCCTTGAATTGTGATGTATTTAACGATGCCATCTTTCACCTCGCTCTGATACCAAATGTAGGATCTGAAATAGATACATTAGAACACTAGAGGGGGGGTGAATAGTGTTCTTTTAAAATTATTGCAAAGTAGATAATAAATTATAAAGAAAAATGGCAATCTCAGAAATTTGCAAATACAAACACAAGGATTTTATACTGGTTCCACCAAACCGGTGTACATCCAGTCCCCAAGCAAATCCCGCTTGAGAGTTTCCACTATGATTTTAAATAAACTTACAAAATCAAACGCAAACCTGACCAATTTGCAAGTCCCTGCAAATTGCAACACCAATTGACAAACTCCTTGCCAATTTGAACCCCAATCTCTAAGCCAAGAGATTATTAACCCTTTCACAACCGAGAGAAAACTTGTTGTAGCA
This sequence comes from Asparagus officinalis, assembly GCF_001876935.1. Taxonomy (NCBI): domain Eukaryota; kingdom Viridiplantae; phylum Streptophyta; class Magnoliopsida; order Asparagales; family Asparagaceae; genus Asparagus; species Asparagus officinalis. Next base: position 123,969,677 of record NC_033801.1, on the reverse strand, counting down.
AGAACACAATGATCCTATAAGCCTTGAATGTGTATTGAAGAAAACGGCTAAAAACTGTCAGAAATTCAAATTCTGAAAACTGGAAAACTGTCTCTTGTAGTCGACTACTGTAGTCATTAGTCGACTACACTGAGTTCAAACAGACTCTGTGTTTTCGAAAAGTGTTCTCAGTAGTCGACTATAATGCTCATTGGTCGACTACACTGAAATTTGACAGAAACTTGAAAACTGATATTTTCCTTCAGTAGTCGACTACTGTAGTCATTAGTCGACTACACTGTAAAAAGACAGAAACTTATAAATTGGAATTTGAGTTCAGTAGTCGACTATAATGTTCATTAGTCGACTATACTGTAAAAATACAGAAACTTATGTTTCTGTCAAACACCTCAGTAGTCGACTATAATCTCTATTAGTCGACTATACTGTAAATTGACAGAAACATGTATTTGAGTTCTATACATGAGTAGTCGACTACTATTCTAATTAGTCGACTACTAAGGTCAAAAATTCAGTAAAAAAGAGTTTTTATAATTAAGTTTTAACTACTATTCTAATGGTTAACATAGGGGATTTCTATAGTTAACCAACACACTAAGCCTGTGTTAGTGTGTTCTAAAATTGTGGGTGTGTGCGTGTGTGTGATCAAGGCTTGTACAAAAATTCTAAGTAAAGAAAAATCAAATTACATTATCTTTTGTTCTTCATTTTCTTCACTTCAAAATGCCTTGATATCCACTTGCACTTGTACATATTCTGATATTGAAATCTTCATATGAAAGTTAGTGCACACACAATATAGATTGTTATCATCAAAACACTATCATGGAGATATGATAGTCAACAGATACTTGATTCTAGTTGCTCTTACCACATGCATCCAAATAGGAAGTTGTTTACTACCTACAGGAGCATTGATGGTGGAACCGTATTGATGGGGAATAATCATGCTTGTAAAACAATGGGGCTAAGCGATATCAAGATCAAGATGTATGATAGAATGGTTCGAATCTTAACGGATGTAAGGCACGTTCCTGACTTGCGGAAGAATTTTATCTCAGTTGGTGCTTTGGATTTCGGGGGTTGTAAGATTGTAACAAAGAACGGAGTGAAGAGGGTTGTTCGAGGTTCCTTAACAGTGATGAAGGGTTTCGTTACGGTAATCTATATACTCTCTCGGGTACGACGGTGACAGGAGATGTACGGTTATAACTGAAGGAAGTGGTGGAGACCCATGTGAGCACACACAGTTATGGCATAAGCGGATTGGGCACATGTCAGAGAAGGGTCTAGATCTGCTTGGTAAGAAGGGTTTATTGAAGAATCTGAAGAATCATTGCATGGATTTTTACGAGGACTGTGTGTATGGAAAGGCGCACAGGGTTCAATTTCTGAGAAGCAATCACAAGAGCAAATGGATACTAGATTATGTGCACACGGATGTTTGGGGTCCGGCTTCAACAACTTCTAAGGGTGGTTCCAGATATTTTGTCTCATTCATAAATGATCATTCAAGATATGCTTGGATTTATTTTCTAAAGCATAAGAATGAGGAATTTGAGACATTCAAGAAGTGGAAGGCGATGGTTGAGAACAGGACAAGAAAGAAATTAAAGACATTGAGATCTGACAACGGTACAGAGTATACAGATGGTGCCTTCAAAGAGTTCTGTGATCAGGAGGAGGTTACCAGATACTGGACAGTTAGATCTACACCACAGCAAAATAGGGTCGCGGAGAGACTGAACCGAACACTATGGGAGAAAGCAGTGAGTATGAGATCATAGGCTGGTTTGGATAAGGCAGAAGCGGTTGCTACAGCTTGTTACATAGTGAACCGTTCTTCATATTCGACATTGGATGGTGATACACCCTATCGGGTGTGGTCAGGGGAGCATGCATATTATGAGAGGCTCCGAATTTTCAGATGTACCGTCTACTATCACGTCAACAAGGGAAAGCTTGACGTGAGGACCAAAAAGGTAATTTTCTTAGAGTATGCAAAGGGTGTAAAAGGCTACCGCCTTTAGTGTATAGAAGATTCAAAGTTCGTGATTAGCAGGGACATTACCTTTGATGAGAAGTCCATGATTGCTAGGGTGCCCAAGGATGATGGTGTTGAGACTGTTGGGAATTCTAAGTCTCAGGTTATTGATATAGAACCTAAAGACCAACCAGATTCTAGTCGTCACTATAATAACAGCAGCTCGAGGATAGCTTGGCTTTCACTAGGCCAAGTCGAGCATACAAGCAGGTATAGAAGCTGGGGGCTGATCAACTCCTGAAGCACTATGGGCAGGTTAATTTGGTTGAGTACATACTCTCGGTGGAGGAAGATGAGCCGGTCTCCTTCAAGGAAGATATTCGGGATAGAGATAGCGAGAGTTGATTTGGCTACGATGGAGGAGGAGATGAAATCTCTCCGGAAGAACCAAACATGGGAGGTGGTCTCATTACCCGTAGGAAAGAAAGCTATATGTTGCAAGTAGCTGTATAAAAGAAAGGAAGATCCTTCAGAGCTTGGTGGTACGAGGTACAAGGCGAGGCCAGTGGCTAAGGGGTTTGCACAAAGAGAGGGTGTGGATTACAATGGGATATTTTCTCCGGTGGTGAAACAAATTTCTATTCGGGTGCTATTGAGTATTATTGCTCATGGTGATCTTGAGCTGGAATAACTCGATGTCAAGACGGCCTTCTTGCACGGAGACTTGGATGAAGAGATCTATATGCATTAACCTGAGGGCTACAAGGTTGAGGACAAGAAAAATCATGTATGTCGCTTGAGGAAATCACTATATGGACTGAAGCAATCTCCTCGGCAGTGGTACAAGCGATTTGACTCCTTCATACTAAAGCATGGGTTCTCCAGAAGCGAGTATGACTGTTGTGTCTATATTCGAAAGCTTCATAGAGGTGATTATATATATCTCCTTTTGTATGTGGATGACATACTTATTGCTTCTAAGAGCAATGTGGAGATAGATAGGCTAAAATCTTAACTTGGTAAAAAGTTCGAGATGAAGGACATGTGCACTACTAAGAAAATACTGGGTATGGAGATTAGAAGAGAGCGGGCGAATCAGTGAATGTTCTTGAGTCAGAAGGGCTACATAGAGCGGGTGATCGCGAGGTTCGGAATACAAAGTGCTAAGTCGGTGGTGACTCCATTGGCTCCGTACTTCAGGCTCTCAGGTAAACAATCTCCCACTATAACGGAAGATAAGGCACACATAGAGCGTGTTCCTTATGCGAGTACAGTTGGCAGTTTGATGTACGCCATGGTATGTACACACCCAGATATTTCACAGGCGGTTAGTGTAGTCAGCAGGTTCATGACGAATCCGAAAAAAACGCATTAGGAAGCGGTGAAATGGGTCCTGAGGTACTTAAAAGGTACCACGGATACGGGTCTGTGTTTTGATGGAGATACATATCATATTGATGGGTTTGTGGACTCAGATTATCCGGACGATCTAGACAGACGACGATCTACTACTGGTTATGTATTCAGTATATATGGTGCTCTAGTTAGTTGGCGATTAATATTACAGGCCACAGTGGCACTCTCTACTACAGAGGCTGAGTACATGGTCATGACAGAGGGAGTGAAGGAAGTATTATGGTTGTGGGGTCTGTTAGACAATTTAGGGATTGAGCAGGATAGTGCGAATTTGTGGTGCGACAGTCAGAGTGCGATTCACTTGGCTAAGAATCAAGTTTATCATGCTCATACCAAGCATATCAACGTCAAGTATCACTTTGTGCGGGATGTCATAGAGAAAGGTGATATTTCTCTTATGAAGGTGCATACGAATGAGAATCTCACGGACATGTTAACCAAGGTGGTGACAGGCAGCAAGTTCCAACATTGCTTGGACTTGCTTCATATTAGCCCGTGTTGATTTGCCTAAGAGGGCATGGCCCTGCGGGGCGGTGATGGGGGTGTGGTGGAGACTATACTGGTGAATAATTACAGAACTCTCTGGAGATGCTCGTGGGGTTCTTCTGGTGATCGTCCAAAATTTGAGGTTTATCAAATGATGAACGAGGTGGAGAATTGTGAGTAGGAATGGGGGGGGAACATGCTCCCACATTCAGCCCGTGCTCACAGCTTGTGAGTGGAAATAAGCATGGGGGGGCACAAGTACTATGCCCCATGTTGCCTATGCTCACAATCTCCCCCTTATAGATTTTCATGCTCTTTTTTTGAGCTGGTTCCAGCAGCTCTTATCCTATAAATAAGAGAGGTAGTGAGGTAGAGAAGTGGTGAGGAAAATCTTGTGTGGGTTTAAGTGAAGTTTGAAAGAAAAGAGAGAGTGAGTTGAGAGAGAACTTGTAATAAGTTTGGTATTTTTCTCATAATGAAACCCCCCTCCCATGGACGTAGGCAAGTTTGTCGAACCACGTAAATCTGTTGTCTTGTCTTTTACCAAGAGTTGGTCATTGCTTGTTGGTTCCCTCGACATTCAGCCCTAGAACTGCTGAGACGAAGAGTGTATATCTCACTTTGTTGAGATATTTTATTTTCTATTCATGTTTCCTTTGAGAAACAAGAATATAGAGGTTGACTTCTGCTTTTGTGAAAACGAAAGTCAGGGCTATCTCTCAGGTGATATCGCTTCCGCGACGTGAGGGCGTGACTCTGCGACCAACAAAAGCAGAGTGGAGTTAAAATTGATAGAATTTTTTTAGTCTAATTCTGGACGTGGGTAGGTGTAAGAATAAATGATGGTAAAGCTTTGAGTTTATAAAAAAACCCTTTTCAAAGTAGGTTGGTTTAAAAATAAATGAGGGTATTTGTTATGGGTGTTTCAAATCCTAATCTTTAAATAGGATATGCAATCCAATTAGGGTTTCTATTAGCTGTTCCTAGTATTAAGATAAGGACAAAAGAGTTTGCTTATTATATTGAGATTAAGATACTTATCTTGTAGAATTTGTATCTAGCAACAACCATTATCATTAGAGTATGTTTGGCAACCTTGTAAAATTAGGCTAGGACTGAACCTGATCCAATTTTATGTTGTTTATTGTCTGGCAAATGAGAGGGCTATGTTTTCGTCAAAAGTTGGTTTCGTTGTGGATTTTATTATATCTTCGGTCGATTACAACAAATTCAAAAGAAATAGCCTTTTTATAAGACTTCTTTTACACAACAAAATGAAAATTACAACTTTTTAGAAACAAACGCAGGATCGTTGTTTGGATCACTGTTTGCGTGAGATCTTTGCCTGTGCCGGGAGCGCTTTGACTCGTGGACCACCAAATCACAGATTCTGATTGAATCGTAAGGGGTTTAATGATTCTTCCTTCGTTTATCGAAGTAAGAATTTGAAACGATATCTTATCAAAGTAAGATAGTCGTTCTTCTTGAGATCAAGTCAAAGCTCGAATCTCAAGGGATTGCCAGAAGCTTAGGAACTCTGCTCTCTCTGCTCCAAAGTGCTCAGAAATGATCAGCCCCTTTCAAAAATGATCTCAGTGGGGTATTTATAGCCCCTAGGACAAACAGTGCTTCCGAGACAGTGTTTACTGTCTCGGCGGCCGAGACATCAAAGACTGTCTC
>NC_033801.1:123960771-123963983 GCF_001876935.1 Asparagus officinalis | reverse complement strand
GACGTCTACAGATACCCCCTCCAAAGTATTCCAGACTCATTCTTTTATAGAGGAGTCTGGGATACTTTGGATAAGATGGGTCTAACTTTTAATCCTTTCAATACTTGATTGAGTAGATCGTGTGGAAGAATCTGTAAAATGGCCCCAGTCCTTGATCTCTTCATCCATTAGTCTATTCAGTTCTTTGTAGAATAGCTAATGCTTCTTCGGCACTGCGTTTATCGCTTGACCGTTGTTGAGATCTTGAATCGAGGCTGGTATTTCCATATTGATGCTTGTATGTCCATTGATAGTTCGTCAGGTTATCCTTAAGAATATTCAGATTAATATTCTCCAGAAACTGCCTGTCGAGTGTAGGAAAACAGTTTAGACTCGTGTACCTATTGGAGTAATACGGTCCCTTTTTTGTTGGTAGAGATGAACCCAATGATGGAGAGGAAGAATTTTATATTCTATCTCATGGTCTCTTGTTTGTTGGTAGAGATAAACCCAAAATCGGAGAGGGGGAATTTTATACTCTATCTCCTGGTCTCTTAATTATTGGTAGAGATAAACCCGAAATCGGAGAGGAAGAATTTTATATTCTATCTCCTGGTCTCTTGTTTGTTGGTAGAGATAAACCCAAAATCGGAGAGGAAGAATTTTATATTCTATCTCCTGGTGCAAAGGAAACTCAAAGTGGGATCTCCACCTAGAGAATCTGGATTGGTTTGAATAATCCTAACTGTCATAAGGTTTGATTATTCAATTCAAAGTTTGGACCTTTTGTTCGCAAAATAAATCAAAAGGAGATTTTGGCTGTGGTCCTAACTGTAGTGAGGTTTGACCAAGTGGGAGTTTCAAGGTGATCCTAACTGTAGGAAGGTTTGATCACTCGATTTATGGACCTTTCGTTCATTGAAGGAATCGAGAGGGGATTTTAGCTTTGGTCCTAACTGTTTAAAGGTTTGACCAAATAGGCAGTGAGACGATCCTAACTGTTTAAAGGTTTGATCGTTCAATTTGTGGACCTCTCGTTCATGGAAAGAATCGAGAGAGGATTTTGGTTTGAGACGATCCTAACTGTTTAAAGGTTTGATCGTTCAATTTATGGACCTCTCGTTCATTGAAGAAATCGAGAGGGGATTTTGGCTTTGGTCCTAACTGTTTAAAGGTTTGACCAAATGGGCAGTGAGACGATCCTAACTGTTTAAAGGTTGGATCGTTTGATTTGTGGACCTCTCGTTCATGGAAAGAATCGAGAGGGGATTTTGGTTTGAGACGATCCTAACTGTTTAAAGGTTTGATCATTCAATTTATGGACATCTTGTTCATTGAAGGAATCGAGAGGAGATTTTGGCTTTGGTCCTAACTGTTTAAAGGTCTGACCAAGTGAGACGATCCTAACTGTTTAAAGGTTTGATCGTTCAATTTTCTCGTTCATGGAAAGAATCGAGAGAGGATTTTGGCTATGGTCCTAACTGTTTAAAGGTTTGACCATGTGAGGACTTGAGACGATCCTAATTGTTTAAATGTTTGATCGTTCAATTTGTGGACCTCTCGTTCATAAAAGGAATCAAGAGGGGATTTTGGCTTTGGTCCTAACTGTTTAAAGGTTTGACCAAATGAGAATTTTTTGAGGGAAGATTGATCCAACGAAGTGATCGAATCTCATCTCAGCAAAAGAGTATTCAGAAATCACCATGGGGATGTAGTGTTTATCACTTTGTTTGTAATGATCGGGTTATCCCTAAGAAAATTACATATAGCATTCTTCCGAGAACTTCCCGTTACATGAACCATCCACCCCCAGCTTCCTTCGTGAAACTGGGTCTAACATCAAACTGAGTTACATGACTGGGTTATCCTTAAGAATATTACATGTAAAAATTCTCCAAGAACTTCCTGTCGAGAGTAGGAAATAGTTTAGACTCATATACCTATTGGAGTATTGAGGAGCAGTTTATACTCGTATACTCTTTGGAGTGTTGAGAAGCAGTTTATACTCGTATACTCTTTGGAGTGACATGAAGGAGCAGTTTATACTCGTATACTCTTTGGAGTTAGGGGAAAACAGTTTATACTCGTGTATCCCATGGAGTTGGAGTCGTTTTTACTTGGCTTGTTTCGTCGTTATGACACCGGAGTCAATTAAGGCTTGGATTTTGTTTTTGAGTCCGAAGCAAATCTCGGTGGGATGAAGAACCCTTCTGTGGTACGTACAGTAGTTTGGATCCGTAATCCTCTTAGCTCCCTCCTGATCTTTAATAGGTGGTAGCTCGATCTTGTCGTTGGCGAGGAGGTATTTCAAGATGGCTGGAGCTTCATCATCTTCGAAAGAATACTCCTTTTGGAACCTCGGATCGAGAGTTGCGTTCACAGGAATTGCGGATGTCATCGGTTGACCTCTCTCAACTTTCTTTCTTTTAAGAAAGTGTTCAGCTTGTTCACCGTGCATTTTCAAATCCTTCCAAGTTTTGGATGGTACGACCCCCAGGGCTTCCAGGACATCGATGGAGAGATTATTATGGCATGTTTGCAGGATGAACTCCTCCGTAACAGGATCTCTGCAATTCATTGCTTTGTTACGGAAACGCTTGACAAAATTATCGACTGACTCTCCGTCTTTTTGCTTCTCATCTAAAAGGGTTCTGATTGACACTTCGGTATCATCATCGAAGAAATTGCTGAGGAACAAACTTTCCATGTCATCCCAGCAATTGATGCTCCCTGGCTTGAGACGTCAGTACCAATCGAAGGCGGCCCACGAAGGGTACCAACGAATGACCGGACCATTAAAACCTCATTTTCAGAGATCATGCCCAAATGAGACTTAAAATAAATCAAGTACTGAGTAGGCGAGCTTTTCCCGTCAAACGATGTGAAGTTAATCAGATTGAATTTTGTCGGGTATGGTATTGAATCTCATTCTCTTGGATAGGGACATAGAATACCCGTCTTTTTCACTTCTTGAGCCGTCATCAAAGCATTGACTTTGTTTTCAAGCTCTTTCATCTTCTCGTCATCGTCTATGTCTTCATTCGAAGGACGTTGAGAAGAATGAGTTAAGCCACCCCCTGTAAGAGGTGCCATTGAACCACCCCCAATATCGTTATTGGGAGGATGCATTAAACCACCCCCAGCGTTATTATTATTGGGAGGTGTTGTTTGGTTCAAAAGTCGCTGCTGTGGAATTCATTATAACTTTGTTCGATTACAATAAATTCGAAAGA
>NC_033801.1:123958678-123959771 GCF_001876935.1 Asparagus officinalis | reverse complement strand
ATATATATATATATATGCAAAAGACAAACCAGAGTATCTTGATAATTACAAAACAGACATAAGAAGAAGATAAGAAGCCATGATGGGAGGTATAGGATAGGGAGCAGAAATACTCGTCACCTACCCGACAAAATCCCACAGGAATCAAACACAGAACTGATCATACTAAAGAAAAAGAAAAGAATGAGGAAACCCAAAAGATTGTTTAAGTGAATATCCCACAGAGGGTCATCACAAACCAAAAGAACTAATTAACAGTCAACCTCAGTGATGATGAGATTAATCAGTAGAGAAGTTCTCTCCCACTGCGTCAGTCGAATGATTCCTAGCGATCTCTTCAAACTTCAATTTCGTAGCTGCCCTGCGGATCCTTCTAGTCATCCTATCCTCTTGAGCACCTACCCATAACAGAGAGTATCTAGCTACATTAGCTGCAATATGATCAGGGTTAGGCTGGACATCATTAAAAATAAGGTAGTTTCGACTGTTCCAGATCCACCAACAACAGCATGGCAGTAGAACTTTCCAAATAGTTCTGATTTCGCGACTTATAATAGGAGAATCACAGATGAGGATCAGATCTCTCATATCTTGAGGCTAGAATGATGCATTGATGCTAGAGAGAAGAGTAGACCAGACAGGAGGCAAAGGGGCATCTGATAAATAGGTGGTCCTGATTTTCCACTTCCATTCTACAAAACGGACATCTAGGATCTACGATCCAACCCTTGGAGACTAAATTTGCCCTAGTGTTGAGCTTACCTTTGCTAACAATCCAGAAGAATACTTTAGCTTTCAATGGATTGGGAGATTTCCATATGAAGATATAATATCTGGATTTCAAACCTCCAGATTGTAAAGCAAAATAAAAAGAATTCACTGTGAAGAGACCTGAGGGATGAAGAGGCCACCATAGAGTCAGGGCAAGAGATGTCCTTACAGGAGAAAGACTCCAGATGAGAGTGAAGAGAATCTATTTCATTTCTCTCTTCTGCAGTAATACCTCTTGCTAGTACGTGCCAAGATTGATCTAAGAAAAAGCCTTGGGATCGAGTGCTGCAATCTAGAGAAAAGGCAAGGTTGAAAGCCTTAG
>NC_033801.1:123888349-123957942 GCF_001876935.1 Asparagus officinalis | reverse complement strand
CCAGACCATCTGTCAATCCAAAATCTGCATGTCCTACCATCACCGACAATCCATCTAGCAAAACTAAAAAAACATGACTGATGGAGGACAAATCTTTAATCAGTTTAGAATCTTGCATCTTAGGAGGGTGCACCACAGGATTAGAAGCATCTTTGGAGTACAAGGGGAAGATCACTTTGCTGATAAGGGAGTTCCTATCAAAAATTTTCCATATCCATTTGGACAGGAGGGCAATGTTAAAAGAAGATAAATCAATGATACCCAGCCCCCCATCTATCTTGGGTTTACAGACTGTGTCCCAAGCAACCAAACACTTTAGTTTAGATGGATTGAGATTCCCATTCCAGAGGAAGTTCCTCCTGATGTTATCAATAGCTTTGATAAGCCATTTTGGCAATTTGAAGAAGGACATGTAGTAGAGGGGAATGGCTGATAATACAGAGTTAACCAAAGTGAGACGTCCTCCAAGCGACAAAGTTTTGTTTTTTCATAGGAAAAGTTTTTTGGTAAAGGAGTCTAAGAGGGGTTGCCATTCTCTTCTAGTTAAAGACCCCTTTTTGAGAGGGAGACCCAGATAAGAGAAGAGGAGGGAACCAACAATGCAGTTCAAAGTTCTAGCCAGACGCAGGCCTTTATTAGGAAATTTTCCAAGATAGAAGAGATTGGTTTTGTTGGGATTCACTTTCAGACCAGAGATGTTGGCAAAAAGGAAGAGAATAGCTTTGAGAATGATCATATCGAATATGGAGACTCTAGAGAAGATGATGGAGTCATCTGCGAACTGCAAAGATCTGATAGAGTTTAGATCCCCCTTAAGATTAAGGTCAAACAAATCACCAAAGATGGCACTGCTAATAAGCATTTTGTTAAGAACATCAACCACCAATAAAAAGAGCATAGGAGAAAGGGGTTCTCCTTGCTTAAGACCCCTTTGACAAGTGAAAAATTTAGTAGGAGACCCATTGACCAAAACTGCAGACTTGGCCGAAGATAGGGTGTGCTTTATCCAGAGACACCATCTAGGACTGAAGCCTCGAGCTTTCAAAAGGGAAAGGAGAAAATTCCAGTTGACACAATCGAATGCCTTAAAGAAATCAACTTTGATAGCACAGATCTCTTTCTTACCCGAAAAGCAGAAGTTGATCATCTCATGAGCTAGAAGAAAGGAGTCTAAGGTGGATTTACCTTTCTGGAAGGCAGATTGGGAGTTATCAACAAGGACGTGAAGTTATTTGCTTAATCTGTTAACAAGGATTTTGAAAAAGATTTTACAAGAGCTATTGATAAGACTAATAGGCCTGAAATCTTGAGGGGAGTTGGCACCTTCTTTTTTGGGAATGAGACAAAAATAGGAGTAATTGATGTTGTGAAGGGATTGAGGATGATGGTAGAGGTATTGAATAAAAGCCACAATGTCTACCTCAATAGCATTCCAGAAAGATTGGTAAAATAACAAATGCAAACCGTCCGGTCCAGGGGATTTATCTGGGTGAAGGTCGAAAACTGCAGTCTTGATTTCTTCAGAGGTGAAAGGTGAATCAAGGAGGGAGAGATCTGGAGAATCTTCGGGGTATAGGATATTCCAATCAACTGAAAGACTAGATTCAGATGGATGATGAAAAAGATTAGAAAAGTATTTTAAAAAATCCTCTTCATAGCAGAATCCTCAGATATAATGTTATCATTGATCTGAAGGTAGGGGATGAAATTTTTTCTTCTCCTGAAAGATGCGGCTTTATGAAAAAATTAGTGTTGTTGTCTCCCTCTTTCAACCACTGAATTCTAGATCTTTGCTTCCATATTATCTCTTTTGACTTCTCTAAGGGCCTGTTTGTTTGCACAGAAGAAATTATGAAGCAGCTAAAGTAAAAGAAGTAGATGCTACTTCTGCTACTTTCAAGCAAAAAAGTATGTTTGGTTCTTTGAAAAACTTACTTCCAATACTTCCTTAAACGCTTATGTGGCGTTTACGTGTCATCCTTACTTCCAAAATATTTTTCCAATTCTTAATACTTAGAAGTAGCTCAGAAGTAATTGAAATGCATATTAATTAGGTAATAAATAAATTTTTTATTAATATTTCCTTTATTAGTTTCTTCTAACAATTTTTTATTGATAAAATTACTTCCTAGTAATATTTCCAAATGTTATCCAAACAAAAAAAGTAAATAAAGAGGAAGAAGTTCTACTTCCATTACTTCTAAAAATATATGAAACAAACAAAAAAAAATTCTATTTCCACTACTTCCAACTTCATAGTTTTGAAAGTTACTTCTATAACCTATTTTTTACTTCTAATACTTACATTATCCAAACGGGCCCTAAGGCAAGAAGTTTATCCTTCAAAGAGCTTCTGGACTGTAATTCCAGAGGAGAAAGACTTCTGGTTTCTACAAGAAGGTTAAGAGAGTCAAATTGAGCCATAGATGAGGAACGAAGTTGATTGAGGGAGCCTAGGCAAATTTTTCTCCACCATTTAATCTATACTACTTATAAAAGAGAATATGAGTGTCAAAACTTTTTGACTTTCTATTTTGCCCCTCTTAATATTTATGATTCTTATGTTTGATAATTCCTCAATTCACTTAATTAATGATCCCTTATCCCTCATCCACTAGCATTAATTCAATGCATAACTCTTTTATTAGGAATTTTAATGCATAAGTATTTTATTATGAAAGTCAAAGCATAAGTTACTCAATTCAAGATTCTTCCCTCATTTGTTATCTTCTTTTGCAATTATTTTTAAATTTGTGTGTTAGTTGTATAAAATTGAGTGTTTATAAATTTGATGGTTATATACACATACACATATATAAACTATATAATATGACTGTTTTACGACAAATAAAAAACATACATTGATAAATAATAATATAACATATAAAATAATAGTTCATAAAAAAATATTTTAAATATTAAACAAATTACAAATAGAATCTACAAAAAAATTTAATTTTATATAATTAAACATATTAATATTATATTTATCGGAAGGTGCATGAACCCTTCAAGTCAAACTAATATTGTTGACGGCACAAAAGATAAAAGATTTATCTTTTTTTTAAATCTTTGATAGCATAAAGTGCATCTTTCAATAATGCATGTCTCTTTGTAACTGTAGGACACTAAAATTTCTCTTTTGTAATGGAGAAATAATATAAGTGAAGTAGTGTAGCTATCATTATATTTTAAATTTAAAAATATTGTATTTGAGGATTAATGGGCATCGCGAGCATCAGGTTAGGCTTTTTGTCTTCCTAGCAAGAACCAAGTGCAATCTAAAAAAGTATTTAAGATTTATTAAAAGAATAACTACCGAAATATCACATTTATTAATATTAGCTACAAAATTTTGATTTTCATTTTGATAAAAAAGATATTACTAATTATTTCACAAGTATGCCCACGTGTAAAGCACGTGCACTATACTAGTATAAATAAAAGATTGATAAGGTTTCTTTCTAAATTTAATCTATTAAACCAACTGCTACTAATGATGCAATTCATGGATTACTATTGCAATTAGTTTTCATAGCACGTTAATATTTTTTTTGATTTTTTCCTTTTTTATGTAGTTCTTGGAGGTATAGGAATTTAAGATTGGGAGGAAAACCATCTACCAACGTAAATTATTTACTTTTTATTCTTTTTCGTTTCCTTTTGCTATTTTGATAATGAAGAGAGCATGTGAGGGGGACGCTATTGTATTTGGGTTATCTGATTATTTGTTCTGTCTGAGTGAAACTGAAATAGAAACCGACCATGTTCTTTAGAGTTTATTGAAAATTTGAAACTAAAATAAATATTAAAAAAGTAAAGAAACAAAGTAAATAAATAAATAATATTCAAAACTGATAGTTTATTTATTTATTAGTTTGGTGTAAAAGGGCAACGGCTTTTCTAATTGCAGATAATTGTTTGATGCAGTTATAGTTATTGCTATGTCCATTGGTTAACGAATATTTGAATGGATCCTTCTTTTGACCAAGTATGCTTTTAAGTGGTTGCATGTATTGTTGAGTGTACACAGCAAAAGTTGTAAGGCATCTATCTTGTATGAAAATATAATTGGAGCAGAAACAAAGACAAGCCAACAAAAAAAAAAAAAAAGAAAAATAAATAAATAAAGAGAGAGAGAAAGAAAAAAAAAGCTAAAAGGCCAATTTGGTTCTTGTACTAGGTCTTCATACTCAAATCCATACTTTCTTTTTTCTTAAGTTAGTCCTTGTACCTCACTTCAGCTACAAATTAAGTTCTTTTTAACATCCGTTAAAAAATAGGTGTTAATTTTTCTTTTATGACCATAGTGCCCTCAAGGGGTCAATGTACTTTTGATTTAGAACAAAACACTCTTTTGAACCCATTTAAAATCAATCTAAGCTTTTCCTTGCCCATCAATGAACATCTACACATCCAACCAATTCAATTTTACAAACACTAAACCTTGACCAAAAAAATTAAAATTTTGATAATTTGATGTTTCCTCAACCTTGCAACTACATGAATATCGCAAATAGAATTGGCGTAGGTACGGATCCTAGAACCATCATATTTGATTCAAGAAATTTAATTCAAAATAGTAGGAAAAAAATGAAGAACTGAATAACCCATTTTGTCCACTTCGACAATGATATGGAGATCCACTACCATCTTTGATTTGCAGTTATGGCAATGCCGATAGTTTGAATAATTCCACACCTACTTTGTATTTTTCAATGTTAGAACTTCGGCTATATGAAAGACTACGAGGTGGAGAATTTAGAGGAGACAAGAGGAACACGCTTTCTATTCTAGAAACAACTTTGAATCCAACCATATGCCTCTACTTCCTCTACTTCTGCTACTTCACAGTTACTTCAGTGCAAACAAACAGACCCTAAGTGCATAAGCCTTGGATGTTGAGGTAAGGGTTGGAAACAGTTGGCTTCTCTACTACTCTAACCACCAACGTCGGACTTTTTAATTGTCGAAAAGCCCGTGAGTAGAAAGCATATAATGTTCGATGGAGCGCCCAGCGCAGACATGTCGTTCACTATCCATGTTTAACAGTTGAGGATCACATTTAATAGTAAACTATTGACACTAATTGTTTTTTTGAGAATGAATTGGGTGGTTTTGTCATTTCAATTTTTATTTAACGGAATTTTTAACGAAGAGTTAAAAAATGACTAAGTTTACATCTAACGAGGAGCATAATGACTAAATTAAGAAAAAAGAAAGTGGATGGACCAATTTGAGTATGAGGCTATAGTTCAGGGACCAAATTGGTGTTTTAGCCAAAAAAAAGAAAAGAAAAGAAAATACATAACAGAAAGATTTTTAATAAATTTGATATTTAATAACTTCCATCTTATAAGCTTTTCTTGTGAGGTATAAGAAAGCTTGTGCACAAATACTTTTGGAATAGACTACATTTACTCAAGGAAATTGGATTTCGAAAATAAATTCAAAAGTATTAAATTTGATTTCTTTTTCTCGAACAGGAAGGTTTTACAGAAATCCAAACTCATGATATAAACTACTTCATAGTCGAGTTACGTAAAAATAAACTTAAGAGGAACAATCAAGATATTTTGACGACTGGTGTAATGAAAATTCATGTCATATTCTAAAAAACCAATTGCCATCAGTGCCAATGATATTTTAGCGAGGGACAAATTTTTAAAACCGATCCTTTTTCAAAAATATTTCCGAAAACAACCTGTTTTAACAATATTTGTCAAAACCAACTTAGTTGTCAAAACCAACTTAGTTTCAGCCATCGGGCTAAAACTGGGTCTGTTTTGACGAAAGAAGTTCCCAAAAGTCCCGTGAATTTTAGTAGCCATTTAATTAAGCTACTAAACTTCACGGGACTTTAAGTCCCGTGAAATTTCATAGTTCAAAACAACTTCAGAGTTGAAACGAACTTCACGGAACTTGAAGTCCCGTGAAGTTTAACAGCTTAGTTAAATAACTGCTAAATTTCACAGTCTTTACGGTACTTCAAGTCTCGTGAAGTTTCATATTTTTTCGTCAAAACCGATCTAGTTTTAGCCCGACGGTTGAAACTAGACGGGTTTTGACGAATATTGTTAAAACAAGTTGTTTTTTAGGATTTTTTTTGTAAATGAGACTGATTTGCAAATTTGTCCTTTAGTGAGACAAGTTTAGAAAGTGTCCTCAAATAATTGATAGGGTCTAGGTAGCTTTGCGTAAAGTGCCCTTTTTCACATCATTGCAGGTTGACGTGTCTCCTCATGTGGGCTCTTCTATCCGAGAGCCCACAGCCGGAAGGAGCGGCCCATATACGCACACGGCCTAATTCCGTATGCGGTCACCATCACCTATCGGTGACCACATCCCAAACTCTTCATAAGATCTGAACACAGAGAGAGAGAGAGAGAGAGGGGATGGAAGGAGGTCAACAACAGGGTGTGGTGAAGCACGTGCTGCTGGCGAAGTTCAAGGATGACGTCAGCCCGGAGAAGGCGGAGGAGCTGATCAGGGGCTACGCTGCCCTCGTCCCCCTCATCGAGCCCATGAAGGCTTTTCACTGGTATCTCTCTCTCTCTCTCTCTCCCTCTTTCTTGAGGATGACGTCAGCCCGGAGAAGGCGGAGGAGCTGATCAGGGGCTACGCTGCCCTCGTCCCCCTCATCGAGCCCATGAAGGCTTTTCACTGGTATCTCTCTCTCTCTCTCTCTCCCTCTTTCTTGATTTATATTTTTTTGATTAATGATCAAAAGTTTTATCGGGAATCTAATGGTTAGGATTAATTAGATCGAACCCTTTATGCGTTTTGGTGTCGCCGTTGATGTTGATGCCTTGATGGTGATTAAGAGTGAAGTAACGATACGCTGTGCAGAATTTTGGTCTAGATCAAAAGGGTCACCTCAGAAGGATAAGCATCGTGATTTCTCGACACAAAACAAAAAAAGAGTCCCTCAATGTTTATCATTCCTTATTTGCTAATATAACCCTCGAACCCGGAGAATTTTGGTGTAGTGGAACTGTGGAAGGCGCCTCTGACTTAGTGCCAGAGGCCCTGACCAACACAGATTCAAATCCCGCTGGCCACGTGTTTATTGCGGACTTAGGATATTAGATCTGATACTTGAGTTTAAGTTTCGGCCGTTAAAAGGGGTGTGGTGTTCAACCTACAAGGACGTCTTTTACTATAGAATGTTAACCCTCGGATCTCACCAAAACTTGAGGAGCCTTTGACTTGGACTCAAAGCAACCGCGGTTCAAATCTTATTGCTCACGAATTTAAGGTGGATTTTAGAGCCCACGACAGGGCCCTCGACCTGCCAGATCATTTTGGAGTACAAAAAAATTACACTTTCAAGTTTCCGTGCAGTGGAAGGGACCTTTGACACTTTTGAATGCAAGCATAGTACTAAAAGTAATGAATGGCTTTTTACTGTTGTAGTTGAAGTTGCATACCGTTCCAACTACAAACAAATTGCAGCATTTCATGTAACTCCTCCTAGGGCTGTGCAAACGGTTGGTCGGGTCAGTTTTTATCAAATTTTGAACAATCGAACCAAACTGTCCATTGGTCAAAACGGAACCGAACTGCTATAAGTTGGTTCGATATGGTTCAGTTCGGTTAGTTCGGTTCAAAATAAAAACAGAACAAATATATATGAAACCATCGAACCTTCACCTGACTCTTTTTGGTCTTTGAATATTGGCATGTTCATCCCATCGAACCTGTAAAATGTACAAACATTTAATATTAGGGCCTGGATGATGAATTGAAACTATACAGTGTGAGACGAAGAAAATAGATTATTTTGTTGAGACTCTGTTAGTTGCTTGCATGTAGAGCAAGTTTGTTATAGTTTGAATAAATCTCTAGTTTGTTAAATAAATCCCTAGTTTGTAGGGTTGTAGTTAGACTTTGATTCATTCCTGTTTAGGTTTACCACTAGCATTCAAACGTGCTAAGAAGTGGGCTGTGATTTCGTTTTTCTGTTTTTGTACTTTGCCTATTAGAAGGCTGTACTTCAGTTGCAATGATAACAAGAGTATTCAGTCATATTGTTGAGCCTTGTTCACTGTTTTTCAACTAGTCTTTACATATTTACTTTTAAAGATTCCCACTTAGAAATTAGAATCAACCCATTGATATGAAGTATCCCTTCAAATAATTGTACTTGCAAACCTGAGAGAATGATAAGAATCAGAAATTTGAATGTATGATCATAATATAGGCACAAACAAGTTATGACAAAAACAATGAGAAAATACATTTTCTCTGGAACATCTTCTCCTTCAAATAAACTCCATAACAAATATGCTCAATAAACTATCCCGAAGGTATATAAATTCATGGTAATGCAGCAGCGGAATTTGGAAGATTAAGATTAAGGTAACAAACTATCCCACAAAACTAACAAACTGTCAAACTGAGACAAATTTAACTTTCTATTAAGAAGATAAAAAACCAATTCAATGCACCTGTAGACAAGATAACTAGTACACATACATCTAATAGATCAAAATTATTAATAATATAAGGAGCTTCTGTCCAAATATACAACTAAAACAAGTTTCGGAGCAATATATGAGCAGGCTGCAAGTTTAGTTGAGGTAAAACTAACTTGATAAAACCACAGTAAGAAGTATCTTTGCTTCTACAATTTTAATAAGTTCATACCTCCACTGCCACTGCGGGTGTCTCCAAAGTAGGGGATGGATCTTGAGGAGATGGTTCAGCCATGAAGAGAAATGATAAGTTTTCAGGTAGAATTTTGCCTTAATGTCAGCGAGGCGACAGTGAGATTGCAGCGACTTGGAGGTGAGCTAATGAGTCGGCAGTGAGTCAGAGGCGTATTGGCGGCGTTTCAGAGGCACGTCGACGAATCGGCGACAACTCCTGGATAGCACGCATTTTGTCGGGATCTATGTTAATCCCCTTTGTTGTGACGATAAATCCAAGAAACTTGTTGCTCGACATCCCCAGAAATGGCTTCGTAGGATTCATTTTCAATTGATGAACTCGCATTAGTTCGAACATCATTTTTAGATCTTGAAAATAATCATTCTTGCTACGACTTTTCACGACCAAGTCATCTACATAGCATTCCACTGTCTTCTGTAGGTGATCTCAGAAGACTGTACTCATGGCGAGTTCGTAAGTTGCACCTGCGTTTTTGAGTCCAAAGGGCATTACTATGTAGCAGCATATTCCTAACGGAGTCTTGAATGAAGTATGTTTCTCGTCTTCAGGGTACATTTTGATTTGATTATACCCTGAAAATCCGTCCATAAATAACATTCTTTCAAACCGCATGTATTGTCTATAATAACATCCGTAATGAGTAAAGAAAATTCGTCCTTCGGACATGCAACATTAAGATCTCTGAAGTCAATGCAGATACGGATCTTTTTGTTCTTCCTTAAGACTGGAACAATATTGGCCACCCAGTCTGGGTGTTCTTCTCTGATGAAGCCTGAATCGATCAGCTTCTTCACTTCTGTTTCGATTGCCTTCATGATTTGTGGACGAAACTGTTTTTGCTGTTATTTGATCGGTTTCGCGCCCGGTTTGATGTTGAGGCGATGCATGGCTACTTGTGGGTCTAGGCCAGGCATATCCTCGTAATTTCAGGCGAAGACATCAATATATTCACGGATGAGAGATATAAGTGTAGGATCTGAAATAGATACACTAGAACACTAGAAAGAGGGTGAATAGTGTTCTTGTAAAATATATGCAAAGTAGATTATAAATTGCAAAGAAAGAATGGCAATCTCAGAAAATGAACATCACAAACACAAGCATGTATACTGGTTCCACCTCCCCGGTGTACATCCAGTCCCCAAGCAAATCCCGCTTGAGATTTTCACTATGATTTTGAAACCTTACAAAATCAAAAGCAAACCTGACCAATTTGCAAGATCATGCAAATTACAACACCAATTGACAAGACCATGCCAATTGCCACCCAATCTCTAAACCAAGAGATCAACCCTCTCAAACCCGAGAGAAATCCTTTTTGAAGCAAGAACACAATTGATCCTATAAGCCTTGAATGTGTAGTGAAGTTCTGCAGTGGCTTAGCCTTTTTGAAGCAAGAACACAATTGATCCTATAAGCCTTGAATGTGTAGTGAAGTTCTGCAGTGGCTTACGATTCTTTTAACTCTCTGAATATTGCCTATACAATCTCTAAGAATGATTGAAATCAAGGCAATATCAGAAACTCTTTTTTTCTAAACACTTAGCATGAAAATCTGAAAAATTAGAGAGTGAATATGCACAAAATGTTTGATCTTGCAAGTGCAAAACTTGGTGCTTGTTTTCTGATGTTTAAACCTATTTATAGCCTCTAAAATGACATAATTTTAAACCCAATTAACGTCCACAAAACGGCTATAAACAGTCACTTATTTTAAACCTGAAATCTAGAAAAACTGCTTTTGTAGTCGACTACAAGTCATAGTAGTCGACTACACTGAGTCTAAACAGACTCTGTGAAGTCAGAAAATTGATCAGTAGTCGACTACAAGGCATATTAGTCGACTACACTGTAAACTCAGATTCTGGAATTTTTCTGTTTAGTATTTTGACTATAACTTTCTCATCCGATATCGGAATGAGATGATTTAAGATTTGTTGGAAAGCTCTTGAAGAGACCTACAACTTTGGTCTTTTGAGTTTTTCCAGATTCTAATTTATAAGGGGCGTAAATGAAATATTTTAAGACTCACTTAATATCTATAAACTCTAATGGCTAACATAGGGGATTTCTATTGTTAACCAACACACTAAGCATGTGTTAGTGTGTTCTAACACTATGTGTGTGCATGTGTGTGAGTGATCAAGGCTTGTACAAATTTCTAAGCAAAGAAAATATAAAATTACATTTTGACAATAAAGTATATCTTCTTCTTTGCTTCATTTTGCCTTGAACTCATCTATGTCTTGAGTATCTCTTTGAATATAATTGTTGATATAGCTCTGATACTGCAAAACAAATGTTAGCACATAATACACACAACATATAATATTTGTTATCATCAAAACAAACTAATCTTGGGGTCAAGATTCCTAACAATAAGGTCTTCTTTTTCTTGGGGAGTTAATTTATCACTTATAAATATGGGTTTGGGTTAGCCTCATTCCTCATATTTATCTGGAGTACTTTGTCCTCAGTTGGTGGTTCGCGGTGTTCAAACCGACCTCTCCATTGAGTACTTACATGTCGGTCCTATGCTTCATCGTAAAGCGGAACCTAGTCGCCTTCTTTGATTTCGGTAGGGTTACTTGTAGCCATGTTGACTGTGATATTCTTAAATACAACCCTTATACTAACATCTGAATTCCTCATTGAGGATGTTGATGATGAATATGTAGAGCAAACTTCTTTGAGCTCTTTTACAGAGTCACAATATTGTTCTGATGAAGGGGAGACATAACCTAGACCTCTCCTGGTTCGATAATAATAATCGTCAGGCTTTCCTTTAGGAACGAAAGGTTGTAACGACGTTCTTCGTCCTTTACCGAAATGCAAGCCCTCATTGCGGGAGAAGTCATAGCCCATATTCTCCATCATATGTCGTGGCGTTTGTCCATAGTGCGAGAATCGAGGAACGTGCCCATCTTCTTCCGAATCATCCCAAAGTGTGCGCAGGGACTGATTTACCTTTCCAAAGATAATATCTTTCTGATCACTATCTTGGGCTGGTACAATAAAGAAGGCTCGCGAGAACTCGATCGTTTGTTTATTTAATACAAACGACGAATGCACAGACAAATATAAGGAAGAGTTAGTATACAACCCTAAAACTTGGTCACTAGACTCGTCAGTACTGGTTTCAGGTGATAGGGACTCTGAATTAATAGACAAGTAAACAAAGTCGTAATTTTTATTCAGGACAATTTTGCATGCTTCATCAGCATTACCTACATCAGGCCTTTCATAGTCGATTACAACGGGTTCAATATCGTTCAAAATAAGACCCTCGTCGTATTCGGACACTATCGGCCTCATTGCCGCTTTCAGATTCCTCGACTGGTGGTTCTTCCTCCGATTCATAGTCCTGAAAAAGCAAAGAGTCGGTGAAATAGTTCTCGATCCCTTTGAAGGATCGTTTTTCTACAAACACCGTCTTCACCTGACCATAACCATCTACATATTTTATGCATTGATATAGTGTAGACGGGACAAGCAGATTGCTATGGATCCATGGCCGACCCAATAGCATATTATAGGAGGGTTCTGCATCAATTACGTAGCAGGTCACCTTTGTCTTCAGGTCACCCAGCTACATCTGAGGCGGATTTTTCCCGACGGATGAGTTCCAGGGGTATTAAAGCCGAAGATGGTGGTGCTTGTTGCCGACAAACGTCTCCGAGGTACCCCCCAAGTGTTGAATGAGCTTTAAGGGAATAATGCTCAGTGCAAACCTTGGATGATGGATCTACTTGGATTCTGTCCACTCTAGCGGAGCTAATGTACCCGGTGAAGTATAGTGGACAGTCGTGTGTCGTACTCTTGATAAGCATGTCATCAGGAGTAAAGGTTACGCATGGGATCTGCTGTTTGGACGTTAGACAGCACTGAGGACACCCTTTTCCTTTATCCTCTTCGGGAGCAGGCAGAACATGAGCTGTGAAAGCTTCAGTGTCAGCTAGCGCTTCTCGTAGAGCTTCCCGGGTGGACTTGGATCGTCGCAAGAGCTCATACAAAGTGATTCTGGCGGGAATATTAGTCAGCTGTGCGAGCACATCAAACCGAAAATGTTGACTACTTGAGCTTGTGGGAGTCTCCTTCCTCAGTTATTTGTTGTATCGCAACTCTTTCTGGTTGGACCCGTCGGGCACTGACTGAACTGTTGGTGGCGGCTCTGCTGGTGACTTTGAAGGATTTTTCGCCATTGGAGGGTATTATTTAGCGAAGTCTTTCCCTGCCGTGGTGGCTAGTATGGTCTTCTCGTTATTAGAATCAGTGAGGGTAGTCGCTTCCGCCTTGTCGTCGTTCGGGATTACAGACATAACGTTACTGAGCTTCGCCTTTCCTTTAGACTTCTTTGAGGGTTTAGAAGTCCAATGTTCGTCTTTGAGTAGATCGGGATGGATCCACATTGTTTGTCCTGACGACATAGTCTGCGGTACCAAACCTTTCTCTCGCTGATAGTGAGGGTCAGTG
This sequence comes from Asparagus officinalis, assembly GCF_001876935.1. Taxonomy (NCBI): domain Eukaryota; kingdom Viridiplantae; phylum Streptophyta; class Magnoliopsida; order Asparagales; family Asparagaceae; genus Asparagus; species Asparagus officinalis. The sequence continues at coordinate 123,944,796 of NC_033801.1, read as the reverse complement.
TTGACGATCCTCAATTTTGCCTTGGGGATGAGCACAACTCCCGATGGCGTAAGGACTTTTGGGAGGTCTTTTCCGAACTTCAGATTGACCATATTTATAGTCACTTTCTTATGTGTCGTTTTATTCTTTAGGACCCCCGCTTCATAAAGGGCCTGAATTTTATCCTTTAGGATATAACATTTAGAGGTAGGATGATGAACCATCCTATGGTAAGCACAATAGTCGGGATCATCTGTTTTATCCGCATCCTCGGGTCTTTTTACCTCTGGCGGCTTTATCTTGTTGCTTTTGAATAGGATATTGAAAATAGCAACAACTTGATCTTCTCAGAAGTCATACTGCTTCTAAAAACGTGGTTCAGAAGAGGTAGCTTTTTGCTTCTAGGCGGGCTTAGAGGCTGGAGTAGTCTCGACAGCTATGGTCTCCTTACCCTTTGATCGAAAAGGATGCCTAGACGAATTTTGTTCCGGAAGTCCTCTTTAGGTTGAGGTTCTTCATCCTCCAATCTCTTGAGCATGTTTTCTACCTGTTCATCTTGGCGAGCAAGCTCCTTCCAAGCTCAGGTGTCTACCGCTCCGATCTTAGATAAAATATGGATTAAGAGATTGTTGCAGCACATTTTGATCAATGTACTTTCAGATACTTGATCTTGGCAATACAATGACCGATTTCCAAATCTCTTCACGAAGTCGTTAACGGACTCCCCTTCTCTGTTTTTCAGCTAACAGAGTGGACATTGACACCTCCGTGTCGTCATCTAAGAAGCGGGCCAAGAATAACTTCTCCATGTCAGCCCAAGATTTAATGGAGCCTGATTCTAGTTTGCGGAACCATTCAAAGGCTACCCCTTTTAGGGTTCTGATGAACAGTCGGGTTAGGATAGGATCGTTCCCCGTAAGAAATTTTGTTTGAGCTAGGAAATAGTAAATATGTTGCGAGGAAGAACCCTTACTATCGAACTGGACTAGGTTCATGGGTTTAAACTTTGTCGGGTAGGAGTCTGTATCCCATTCAACCGGATATGACCTGACAACCCCCAGTTCATTCATATTTTTCTGGAGTTTCAAGCGTCGAGTTGGCTTTGGAACTCGTCAAGCCTTTTAGCTCGTGGATTGTTGCCAGATTGTGATGTCTCTTCTAAAGACTCAGATGATGAATCAGAGGGCGACTCAGGATTCTTTTCCCCTTCTGTTGTTTGAGGAAGAGTAGGTTTCCGCTCTTTATTATTGGTTAAAGATTTCAGGGAGCTCGCGATGTTCTCTTTTTCTTCTTTTTGTCCAGAAGTTTTTCTACTATGTCCTTTATGGCGTTGATTGTCCTTTGCTGCATGGTAATTGCAGCTTGGTGCTCTTCCAGCTTTTTGGCTATATTATCAGAAACCTTAGTATGTGCACCTTTGCACGCCCGTCCTGAATCGAGCTTGACGCCTGAGACGTAGCTACCGCCGAGCAATCATCATCATCGTCATCAGAAATAGATGCTAATCGCCTGTAATCTAGCGGTATGACAGTCCCTTTTTAAATCCGAGTATGCTGGTAAACACCCTCAGGTTCAACGAAGAGGCCGGCAAAAAGTCAGTGTCAGAAGAGTCCGAATTCTTTGCCTTGGACTTCCCCGTCATATTGACAGTTGCAGCTAGGAGATCCAAATCATCGAGAGCTTGTTTCCTCATGTGGTTGCGCCTTCGGCGAGGACGTCTTGTTTCTACTAGTCGCTCAGAGAGTCTCAAATATTTATGGTTTTGACAATTCACCACACTGACACCTAGCGAGTGCTGCTGTGATCAGCCTCTCACAGTGGCATTGAGGTGTTACGTCATGAATACTGCGTTTGCGCGTCAAATGTTCTCTGAGATCCCCCGCGGGTCGATGTTTACAACCCCCAGTGTCAGATGGACTAGCTATGAGTAATTGTGAGAAGAGAGTTTAAGAGAGCACTTGAAAAAATCTCTATAAGTGTTAGATTCTGGCGAAGTTGCCTAGGCAGGCGAAGTTGCCTAGGCTAGCAGACTTGGTGAAGTTCAGCTCTCTGTTCTTCCTAGCGAGGTTCGCTAGTTTGGCGAGCTTGCAGGCATTCAGTTTGCTCACGCTGGCGAAACGTGCCTATCGGGTAAACTTCAACCTCTTTACCTTTCTGGCAAAGCTCAGTTTGCCAGTCGACTTAAATCCACCTGATTGACGAAGTTCGCTTGACTAGGGATGTCCGCCTGATTGACAAAGCTCGCTTTACTGAGGAAGTCCGCCTGATTGGTGACCTTCGCCAGCAATACGAGGTCCGCCTGAACTGTGCAGTTTACCAGAACTGGGAACTTTGCCTTTGTTCTTGGAACTAGAATTGTTTATCAGGCCTGAATTATAATTTCGGCCATCAAAAAACATCAGAGCACGTGCTTCATGGAGAGCGCGGGCTTGTCGTCGCCTCTGCCTGGCCCTCTTTGAGAGAGGAGTGTTCGCGTCGACGATGAAGGCATAATCTACGCCAACATAAACTTTGATCTCCTCGGAGACAAGAGTTTGTGTGGATTGCTTAACAACCTAACGAGTGACTTCGCGGTTTGCATCTTTGGCCTTTTGGCCTGCATCAACAGTCTTCNTGGGGGGGGGGTGTTGGAACCCCCAGTGATTGCTTGGGTAGAGCTCTCAGGCATGATAGCCTTAGCTTGTTGGGGCTGAGTTACACGTAAGATTTTGCGACACTTGCGTGACGTTTTGCCACCAGAGGAAGTAGAAGATAAATATTCTTCATACTTGGCTTGATCGAACTCAATGATAAGGGACTCAACGATAGTTCCTGCAGCAACCTCGTCGAACTGTCCCACCACCAATTCATCTGACAGAATGGTCTCTCCCACTGTGGTCGCCATCTTTTGTAGGTCGTAAAAGATGATTTTGAATTTGTATTGATTGAATTGTGTATTACAAATTAGAAGTTTCTTTTACACAAAAGAAGAGAGAATAAATCTGATCTCTCTTTTGTTTAACGTGGGGTCTTTGGGGGCAAAAGGATGCCTCACTCGAAGCTTGAGTTGAGTTTGCTTCCCGTTGACGATTCGAATAAGATTGTGAACAAACTTCCTCGCGTGGTAGAAGTTTTGTCGGAGTTCGAGTGCCCGAGTTAGGATGCTTGAAGGCCGAATGCACAATTCTCTCAATGCTAGCCCCCCCTCCCCCTCCCGCCCGCGTTTTGGTAGCTATTAGTGGCTATTTATATAGGAGAATGGTGTGTAACCATCTCCTAGGAACGTTGGAAGTGGGCACAACCACTTCCACATTTTAAAGCCTTAGTGACTGACTTGGTCAAGCAGTGCAGGCGGACTTGACATTGCAGGCGGACTTGAATGTTTAGACGAGCTTGGCAAGCTTGTTGGCAAGCTTGCATGTGGGTTAGAGCACGCAGGCGAACCTTGTAGGCGAAGCTAAGTGTTCGGGCGAACTTAACTTTGCACGAGTCATCATAGCGAAGCTTGATCAGTTCAGGCGAACTTGAATCTGCATGAGTTATTCAAGCGAACAAGCTAACTTGGCTTTGTCGGCGGAGTCAAGTATTCAGGCGAACTTGACTTTGTTCATGCGAACTTGAATGTTCAGGCGAACTTTTGAGCTTCCTTGCTTTGTGTCCTATTGCATAACTCGTATATGTCCATATATTGACCGAAAGCTTCCTTTGTTAGGAATAAAGGCAATTTTACTTGCGTACAAAAACACCGACTAATTTGGCTTGTGGAAACTCTTGACTTTAGCCAACTTTAGAGGAATAGTCTTCTCCTGAGTCACTGAACTTGTTTTTGTGAAGTAACAAACTTTGGGAAAGGGGTACATATTATGTCTTACTGTTGATCATGTCCTCACTTTTCATTATTTTGCTTTGTAATCAATCTTTAGACATGCAAATTTGCATTTTCCTCTCACAATTATTGGGTCTCTTTGGAGTTATATAGGGCTTAAGGAGTAGATATGGACATCGCTGACAAATAAAATTAATTTATTAAGCATCAACCCCAAATTTCTATTTAAAGTCATTATCATTTCTAATCATTTTCAATATGGTAATATACTTGAGCATAAACTCCCAAACTATTAACTATTCTCAGCTATGAATTGCTTAATTCTCTTCTGATATTTGTGTTTGCCGACTCTTAGATTCTGAAGGTAACTGGCAGAATTTTACAGCAGAATTTGCCCTATTCAATTTACATAGTAATATTGCCCTTTGTTTCTGAACACAGGGGAAAGGATGTGAGTATACAGAACAAGCATCAAGGTTTCACTCATGTCTTCGAATCAACATTTGAAAACGTTGAAGGGATTGCAGAGTACGTTTCACATCCAGTGCACGTGGAATTTTCGAGCAACTTCCTCCCTGCACTGGAGAAAGTCATCGTCATCGACTACAAACCTACACCTGCCTGATAAAAAGAAGCAGAAGAGAGAAGCCATTTCCTTTGCTACCTTTGGCTTGTGTTTCTTTATGAGCATATTGTAGGATGTATCTGTTATGGTGATTTGTAAGGAAGCTTGAATGCAAGTGTTTCTTGATGTATTATTTGGAGACTCAGAGATTCACTCTATTTTGTGGTTGGATCCCCTATTGCTTTGAATTAATATGATGTTGTGTTGCTTGGATGCGTCGTCTGTTTTCTGGCTGTATGTTGCTCGAAGCTTTTTTTTAGGTGAACTGTGCTAAATGAAAATATTCAAAGTGTAATTGAATGCGATAAGTGATAAGAATGAGCCTTTTAAAGATTTTGAGATACAGCTGCGTTCAACTTGCATAAAGTTTTAGATAAAAGTAACGAGTAATAATGTCAAATTGATCTCCAAACGATAACAATGCAGGTGATTCATCAAAGGGAATAATGCGTAATACTTTATAAATAATTAATAAATATATACAGGTTGGATTAGTTTAATTCTCAACGAAATGTCTGTATAATTTGTATGGTGATGTTTAAAATATAGCCTATCCTTTTATCTTTTCTTTTATGTACTCTACAGTGTGACTGCCAGCAGGTTTGAAGCAAAATCAAACATAATAATGTTCACAAATCCTTCCAATTTTCTCGCTTTTCTCGAAAAACAAACAAAGGTGTTTTAGAGGGGGAACCAGAAAAAGTAAACTTTTCATTCCTTTCTCCTGCTAACCGAACAAAAAAAAATTTTTAAGAATTAAAAAGTTTGCGGTCTGACCCCTGAGAAATTCTTAGGTGCTCCATGAACACCATGTGGCTAAGAGGAGTAGGTCTTATAGCACGAAAAAAATTTGTTTAATTTTATTGTCTTCACATTTGTATGTGGTTTATGCCGCATGGCCTAGTTGTATGGTTGTGGCGTATACCATCTTGATACTCAACGAGCACCAAGATGAATTCCTAAATTATTTGCTCTCTTTCCGTCTCACTTTCTCTATCCTTCTAATTCTCTACTGAATTCTCAAATTATGCCATTATTCCCGATAAATTCTTAATAGAGTCGTGTCTGTTCGCGGGCTCCATCAAAACCCTAATCCTCTTAAACGGTACATTGCTCGGCTTCTGCCCTTTGTCGACCATCTCCATAAAACACTTCTCGGCCTAATCCAACTTCCCCAAATCACGCAACAAATCAAACAAAACATATGATACCAACCTAAGCGCTCCAAACCATTCCACCATCTAGCTATCCATAATTTTATGAAATTGGATTTTGAAAATAAATGCGAAAATATAAACTATTTCGTAGCCGAGTTGCGTGAAAAATAAATTTAAAAGGAACAATCAAGATAACTGACGACGTGCAATGCATATGCATCCTACCTAGTGTAATAAAAAAAATCAGTGTCATATTCTAAAAACAATTGCCATCAGTCACACCGATGAAATTCTAGCGAAAACAAGTTCAGAAAAGTGTCCACGAATAATTGATAAAGTCTAGGTAGGTTTGTGTAAATCACCCCTTTTTCACATCATTGCAGGTTGACGTGTCTCCTCATGTGGGCTCTTCTATCCGAGAGCCCACAGCCGGAAGGAGCGGCCCATATACGCACACGGCCTAATTCCGTATGCGGTCACCATCACCTACCGGTGACCACATCCCAAACTCTTCATAAGATCTGAACAGAGAGAGGGGGAGAGGGAGAGGAGAGAGAGAGGGGATGGAAGGAGGTCAACAACAGGGTGTGGTGAAGCACGTGCTGCTGGCGAAGTTCAGAGAGAGAGAGGGGATGGAAGGAGGTCAACAACAGGGTGTGGTGAAGCACGTGCTGCTGGCGAAGTTCAAGGATGACGTCAGCCCGGAGAAGGCGGAGGAGCTGATCAGGGGCTACGCTGCCCTCGTCCCCCTCATCGAGCCCATGAAGGCTTTTCACTGGTATCTCTCTCTCTCTCTCTCTCTCCCTCTTTCTTGATTTTTTTTTTTTTGATTAATGATCAAAAGTTTTATCGTGAATCTAATGATTAGGATTAATTAGATCGAACCCTTTATGCGTTTTGGTGTCGCCGTTGTTGTTGCTGGTGATTAAGACTGGAATAGGGATACTTTAAATTTTGGTGTAGTGGAAATGTGGAAGGCTACTTTAAATTGTGCCAGAGCAACCCAGATTCAAATCTCACTAGCCACGGGTTTAATGCGGGTTTAAAAAATTAGATCTGTTACTTGAGTTCAAGTTGCGGCCATTAAAAGGAGAGCTCAACCTACAATGACGTTTTGGATTATAGAATTATAACCATCAGCCCTCACCAAAACTTCAGGATATTTTGACTTGGACTCGTAGCAACCGAGGCTCAAATCTTATTTCTCACAAATTTAAGGTGGATTTTAGAGCCCACGACAGGGCCCTCGACCTGCCAGATCATTTTAGAGTACAAAAATTACAATTTCAAGTTTCCGTGCAGTTGAAGGGACCTTTGACACTTTTGAATGTAAGCATAGTACTAAAAAGTAATAAGTGGCTTTTTACTGTTGTAGTTGAAGTTGCATACCATTCCAACTACAAACAAATTGCAGCATTTCATGTAACTCCTCTAGCATCAAATGAAACAAAAACTTTTTTATGGAGAGAGAGAGAGAGTGAGAGAGAGAGAGAGCGCGCTTGGTAGTAAGGTGGCATATTCCCTCCACTCATTCAAATGGGGGACCACATTTACATGGGTTAAGGAGTACATGAGGATATGCAACCATTTGAATGAGTAGAGGGGATTATACCACCTCACTATTAAGCATAACTTTTTGTGCTTGGTACCAAGCATACCCATTTCTCTCTCTCTCTCTCTCTCTCTCTCTCATATGTACCCCTTTCCCAAAGTTTGTTACTTTACAAAAACAAGTTCAGTAACTCAGGAGAAGACTATTCCTCTAAATTTGGCTAAGTCAAGAGTTTCCACAAACCAAAATAGTCAGTGTTCTCTTTCGAACTGTACGAAGAAAATGCCTCGGTGATGATAAACATTTGTCACCTAATGAAACACAGATCACCACAATAGATGTGATCTTAAATGATATGATCAAAAGATGTGCAGCTCTGCTATTAAAAGTGTGAAGGCTACATTGTAACTCAAAGAGATGTCATAACTGCAAACGTATCTTTTTCCCTGAAATTATATATATATATATATAGAGAGAGAGAGAGAGAGAGAGAGAGAAAGAGAGAAAAAAAAACTTATATCAACTTAAGTGGACCATCCACCAAAGTTTCTATCTATTTATGATACATAGAGATCTGTGCATCATATGAAGAGACTTTTTATCAATGGATAGAAACTTTGATGGATGATTCACTTAAGTTGACATAAGTTTCTCTCTCTCTCTCTCTATATATATATATATATAATTTCAGGGAAAAAGATACGTTTGCAGTTATGACATCTCTTTGAGTTACAATGTAGCCTTCACACTTTTAATAGCAGAGCTACACATCTTTTGATCATATCATTTAAGATCACATCTATTGTGGTGATCTGTGTTTCATTAGGTGACAAATGTTTATCATCACCGAGGCATTTTCTTCGTACAGTTCGAAAGAGAACACTGACTATTTTGGTTTGTGGAAACTCTTGACTTAGCCAAATTTAGAGGAATAGTCTTCTCCTGAGTTACTGAACTTGTTTTTGTAAAGTAACAAACTTTGGGAAAGGGGTACATATTATGTCTTACTGTTGATCATATCCTCACTTTTCATTATTTTTCCTTGTAATTAATCTTTAGACATGCAAATTTGCATTTTCCTCTGGTAATTATTGGGTCTCTTTGGAGTTAGATAGGGCTTAAGTAGTAGGTATGGACCTCTGACAAATAAAATTAAATTATTAAGCATCGACCCCAAATTTCTATTTAGGGGCTGTTCGTTTCGCAAAAAAAACTAGGAAATCAAAGAATAGGATTTCTTGTATTATGGTTGTTTGGTTGGTTAAAAAAAGAAGGAAATCAAAGAATAAGAGATGAGATAAGATGAGTTGTCATCATATTATTGGATGATGTGAGTGGTTTTTTAAGAAAAATTGTTTTGAGGTTGTTTGGTTGGTTAAAAAAATAAGGAAATGTATTATAAGAAACCTATTTCCTATAATAATTTCTTTCTTGTGTTTGGTTCATTCTTAAAAATAAGAAAATAGATGAGATGAGATGAGTTGTTTGTATATTATTGGATGATGTGACCCACACTTAAGGAAATCAATTTCCTTTTTTTGAGGAAATGGGTGGAAATGAAATGTTAATGAGATGAGATGAGTTGTCACCATATTATTGGATGATGTGAGTGATTTTTAAATATGAGAGGAGATGAGTTGGATGATGTGACTCATTTCTTGCGTTTGGTTTATTTTTAAAAGTAAGAAAGGATATGAGATGTGATGAGTTGGTGGATAAAAATAATATTTTATTGATAAAAGTGTATATATTTTTTTTATTGGGATGAGTTTTAGGGATGGAAATAGATTATAATAATATTTTAATACAAAAAGTACATGGAAATCCTTTTCTTGGTTTTTAGGAAACCAACCAAGGGCCAAACAAACAGCCCCTTAAATTCATTATCATTTCTAATCATTTTCAATATGGTAATATACTTGAGCTTAAACCCGAAAACTATTAACTATTCTCGGCTATGAATTGCTTAATTCTCTTTTGTTATTTGTGTTTGCGGACTCTTAAATTCTAAACGCAACTGGCAGAATTTTACAGCAGAATTTGCCCTATTTAGTTTACATAGTAATCTTACCTTGTGTTTATGCACGCAGGGGAAAGGATGTGAGCATAGAGAACATGCATCAAGGTTTCACTCATGTCTTCGAATCAACCTTTGAAAGCATTGAAGGGATTGCAGAGTACGTTTCACATCCAGTGCACGTGGAATTTTCGAACAACTTCCTCCCTGCATTGGAGAAAGTCATCGTCATCGACTACAAACCTACACCTGCCTGATAAAAAGTAGAAGAGGAGCCATTTTCTTTGTTACCTTTGGCTTGTGTTGCTTTATGAGCATATTATAGGATGCATCCGTTATGGTGATTTGTATGGAAGCTTGAATGAAGTGTTTCTTGATGTGTTATTTGGAGACTCAGAGATTCACTCTATTTTGAGGTTGTATCGAATTAATATGATGGTGTATTGCATGGATGTGTCGTGTATGTTCTGGCTGTATGTTGCTCGGAGTTTTTTTTTTTGGGGTGAACTGTGCTAAATGAAAATATTCCAAGTGTAACTGAATGTGATTAGTGATAAGAATGAGGCTTTTAAAGATTTTGAGATACAGCTGCATTCAACTTGCATAAAGTTTTGGATAGAAGTAATGAGTAATAATGTCAACTTGCTCTCAAAACATTAAGAATGCATGTGATTTCAGTAAAGGGAATTATGTGTTGTAGTTTATAAATAATCAACAAATATATATACAGGTTGGATTAGTTTATTTCTCAACGAAATGTCTATATAATTTGTATGATAATGTTTAAAATATAAACTTATCCTTTTATCTTTTCTTCTATGTACTCTACAGTCTGATTGCCAACAGTCTAAAGCAAAATCAAACATGATCATGTTCATATTTCCTTTTCCAATTTTCTCGCTTTTCTCGAAAAATAAACAAAGGTGTTTTCACAGGGGAGAGCCAGAGAAAAATAAACTTTTCATTCCATTCTCCTGCTAACCAAACGAAAATTTTGAAAGTTCACGGGCTGTGTACAGTAGACAAAAGGTGGTGTGATCCCTCCAGAATGAGAAATTCTTTGTTGCTCAACGAGCACCATGTGACATATACTAGACCAACAGGAGTAGGTCTCATATTACAAAACAATTTATTTAATTTCATCACCTTCACATTTGCGTGTCATTTGTGCCGCGTGACCTACTTGCATTGTTGTGGTGTATGCCAGCTTGATACTCAATGAGCACCTAATAATTTTTCAAAAGAACAAATTTTCACTGTAGACCCAAACCAATTTTTTATTACCAAAATCGACCGATTTTTTTTTAATTACCAAAATCGACCCGTTTTATGCCACGTAGGCGTAATCCAGTTTCCTAATTAGTCGGGGTTGCCAACCCCGACTGTTTAGGAGTTGTTAAACCGGGTTTTAAGGCTTCTAATCGGGGTTTAACAACTCCTAAACAGTCGGGGTTGGCAACCCTGACTAATTAGGAAATTGGATTAAGCCTACGTGGCATAAAACGGGTCGATTTTGGTAAAAAAAAAAAACTCGGTCGATTTTGGTAATTAAAATTCTGTTTGGGTCTACAGTGAAAATTTATTCTTTTTCAAAACGGAACACCATACACGGCGGGAGCTTCGTGCACCAGGCTGGCCATTTTGGATTTCTTGGATTTATGAGGAGATAAGAACCGCAAAATAGGAGACTTCCAAATAACTACAGCGGTACCGATATCTCAAACCTCGATAATCATTCCAAGTTCTTGACAGGAATAGGATATCGTCATGGACTTGATCTTCAATATCCAGGATGAACACAACAAGGTACAGATCCATCTCATCCAAAAAACTTGCATGGCTTCGTGACAATTTGCCATGGCTCTACAAATGCATTCACTGCGATAGTGAGAGCTACAAATTTCGCATTTATAGCAATCTTCACTCTCTGTCCGTCTCACTATCTCTATCCTCCTCAATCTCTACTGAATTCCCAAATTCTGCCATTTTTGCCGATAAATTCTTAATCGACTCGTGTCTGTTCGCGAGCTCCATCAAAACCCTAATCCTCTTGAACGAAACATTGCTCGGCTTCTGCCCTTTGTCGACCATCTCCATAAAACACTTCTCGGCCTCGTCCAACTTCCCCAAATCACACAACAAGTCGAACAAAACATCCGATACCAACCTAAGCGCCCCAAACCCTTTCTCCACCATATCTCCCCAAAGCTCCAAACCCATATCAACCCTCTCGTTCCTCCTCGCCAACCTCACTATAAACATGCACGACTGCACATTAGGCAAACACCCATCGGCCATCATCCTCTTATACAACCACCACGCACTTCTGAAGTCGTTCGCCCAGTAATAAACCCTGAAAAACAAATTATAGCTCGTCGCGTTGGGACTCAGTCCTCTCAAACCCATTTCCTCCATCAGCTTGAACGCGTCGCGCAACCTCTTAGCGATGCAATAATTCCGGATCGCGGCGTTGTACGCCGCGACGTCAGGCAAGCACCCCACCTCCCTCATCTCGCTTAAAACGTCCCTAGCTTTGTCGGGTTGCCCGATAAGCCCGAGCCCGCCGATTAAACTGGTGTAGCTAATCAAATCGGGCCAAATCTCCTCCCCGCGCATTCTGTCGAACACCCCGCGCGCTTTCTCTATCTCCCTGTTCTTACAGTACACGTCTATCAGGCAGTTGTACGTGACTAAATCCGGCTTCACCCTCAGCTCCAGCATCTCCCCGAAAAACCCTTCGGCGTCCTCGACGCCCTTCCACCCGGAGAGCAGTATGTTAAACGTCGCTATGTTCGGCTTGAACTCGCGCTTCAGGGAATGGTACGCGCTCCGCGCGTCACCCATGCCCTTCTCCTGACAGAGCGCCCGGAGGAGGGCGTTGAAGCAGGACGTGTCGAAGGGGTCGGCGAGGTTCCTGAATTTTCGGAAGTCGGACACGGTCTGCGGCAGCGAGCAGACCTTGGCGACGCGGGCGAGGACGATTTGGAGGGTGCGGGGGGAGATGAGGGAGGGGTCGGCCTGCTTCATGTGGCGTAGGAGGCGGAAGCAGTCGGGGAAGCGGCGGGAGCGGGCGAGGATGTAGAGGAGGGTGTCGAAGGCGAAGCTGCAAATAGGAACCTGAACTTTCCAAAAAACCCGTCGTAAGTCGACTTATCAGTCTGCATAAGTCGACTTGGCAGAGCGAAAAACGATAACTGGAGAAGAGATCATAAGTCGACTTATCAGACCTGATAAGTCGACTTGCCAGAGCCCAAAATCAACAATCCAGAGCAGATCGTAAGTCGACTTACGACACGAACATAAGTCGACTTACCATAAGTCGACTTATGCCTGTGAATGAGTCGACTTATGACCAAAAAACTGCTTTTTCCAAGTTCTCCTCCACAATAGGATCATGGACTTGATCTTCAATATCCAGGATGAACACAACAAGGTACAGATCCGTCTCATCCAAAAGATTTATGTGGCTTTGTGATAATTTGCCATGGTTCTACAAATGCATTCACTGTGATAGCGAGAGCTACAAATTTCGCATTTATAGCAATCTCTGCTCTCTTTCCGTCTCACTATCTCTATCCTCCTCAATCTCTACTGAATTCCCAAATTCTGCCATTTTTGCTGATAAATTCTTGTGCGTGCGTTTGAGGAGCATTTTTGTGCGTGGGCGTGTGGGGATTGGTTTGAGAGGGAGGAGGGTGGCTTTTGAATTTGGGGGGAGCCCCTCTGTATATGGGCCTTGTGCGTCTTGGCGAGAGAGTTTTTTTTTCCCTTTTTTTTTTAAGGGGGGGGGGGGGGGGGGGGGTAAAGGAGTACATTGATGGCGTATTTTGACGATATTAATACTGTGTTTCGATTGTGCTGGTAGGTTATTGACGGTTACATTGTTACAATATCCTGATTGCATTGATATTGATTGCACTGATATTGTATATTGATTGCACTGATTTAGAATTGATAATGGTACATGCATCACATTCTCATTTCTCCTTGTATGATTTTCTACTCGGATCAAATAATTAGTGAATCGGAAACAATTGCAAGATGAGGGAAACCGAAAATTCATTTTTTCTTTCTCTTGGAACATTCGTATGCATATGCATGAATAATATGAATAATATCAATCTCTTCACAATAGCATTTTTTCACCTCTTGTTAGTATGTTAATAGGGCTTGGTGTGCTTATTCCACAACAACAAAAGATGTCCTTCGAAGAGTTTCATGTTGAGTATAGAACTGATATTTACTGATCATGTATGCTAACTACATTAATGTAAAATTAGGAATGGAAAACCGTCTGATCGTCGCGGCCACGACGCAGTTGTATACAATTGGTGAGGGAAAGAAAATTTCGAGTTGAAAGATGGCGCCCCCACAATAGAAACGTTGTTGAAGACAACTGCTCTCATCAAGCATTATGAGCATTATGATGGGTTTAGAAGCGATCAGGAGCTGTGCAGATAGGAACCATCGATCGCCCACGAACACACCAACGAAATCATCAAATACGAACACAATCAATCGAGAAGACGAGCAGCCACGCACAGCATATGCACAGCTGGTGTATTTTCTATATTTATCTAAAATAATCAAACTCAGACTATACATGCATCTAATATATGAACGCTCAAAACACCGGCAACGAGAAACTTGACGAAAGCACACAATTAAGACAGTGACAAAGAATCTAATAGAAACTGAGCCATCAAGTTCGGCTTTTAAGTGCTGACGTCTGAATGCGAAATTCAGCCAAAACGTAAGTCACCAGAAACAGAGTTGACAAGAAAAAATAAAAATAATAATAATAAACATCGCAGCCTGAAATATGAAGCACAACTATCCAGAATATTCTGGTCTATTGACAACAAAGCTAGGGTAGGTAATGGGTCATGGGAACAACTCCCTCTGACCATATATATATTTATAAAAAAGACGACATCTTTGGTAACTTTCAGCTCTCGTGCCCAGTAATACCTAAGCCTGCATGAATACAAGCAAACAAGGCAATAATTAGTATTCGAAAACTACTCGCAGATGAGCAGAGGCTCAACGAATGTAAGACTACAGTAGCAGATGAGTCGAAGCAAACCTTGTTAGCAATGTTGTTTGACAGCCAGTCCAATCCCTCATACAGCCCTTCTCCAGATGTGGCACATGTGCTCTGGATGTACCTGAGCGAATCACATGGATCGATTAATATATTGTAGTAATACAAAATGAGGATCCATTAGGATACACATCGTTACTAATAAAGTGAAATATTATCTAAGCTATTACAAAACACTTGAGAGGTAGAAGAAGTGACGAAGTTGAGAAGAAATAATACCAGTGGCGTTGACGAAGGGAATGCAGGCCAAGCTTGTCAGTGATTTCCGCTGCGTTCATAGCATTAGGAAGATCTTGTTTGTTTGCAAAGACGAGCAGCACTGCATCTCTTAACTCATCCTGCCAAAAATAGCAAAGTTCTCTCACTTGCCCGTTTAAAATGACGACCCCTAAATCTTGAAACCTTAACATCAATGCTGACAGATCGAGTATCAAGATTTTAATGGCTCATTAAGTCAAGACGCTTATGGGTCATATAACTTAAAGAGCATTGAGTAATATTATACTGCAATACGCTGTTGCTCAAGCGTTCAATTTTACCATCGACAAGGACTTCGTATACCCATAGAGAGGTAAAAAATGTACACATAGAATATGTTGTGTATTAAAAGCAGTGGAAGCCCAAGAAAAAAAGGGACATAGATACTAATTGTGGCTGCGTTGACAGGGCAATCATTTCACCTGGAAAATGCAGTATTAATGCATAGGATTCAGGTTTGTAGAGATTTCTATTAGATATCTGAATATCTGATATTAATTGTAACAGGACTTTTGAAATAGACAGCATCTCCTGTAACATGCAATAATTTATCCTTGGATTCTGATGGTAAGAAGACAGTGTCTATTTATTTAATTTTATGTCAAGATGCATATATGATATGGTACCAAGTTGTTATGTTCTCTTTTCGAAAACATCTTATGCTTTCACTTCTAAAGCAACTTGCTAGAACACAAGGATGTGCAAGTAAAGAGCAATAATAAGAGGATAATTGGAAGAGTACAAGTCAAGGTAGTAGGCCTGCATCAAAGAACAGGCAGTAAGTTGTACTCTTTGAATTTAGTGTATGAAGAGGCATATTCAGGATGTAGCCCCGTGTGGTATATTCTAATTTTTTGAAATGCAGGAGAAAAAGGGCCCCCCCCCCCAATTAATGGAACCACCCCTAACTTAAATTAGCAAGATAAGACCAGAACACATGAACTTTCTAGCGGAAATATGAAAATAAAAAGGTTTTTTTATGGAACCACCCCTAACTTAGGCTCTGTTTCGCATTACCGCCTTTAATTACTCAAGTTCCAGAAAACTACCCCTAACTACTAATCCGTTATCATAGAACCACCCATGCCCTTTTCCATCCAATTTTCATCAAAAAAGTTATGGTTTGACAGTTTTACCCTTACATAAGTTTAATTTTGTTGAAATTTAGGTCTCAATGTTAAATTTTGTCGGACTTTGGGTGTATCAAAAATAGATTTTGTTGAAAAATAGGGCAACAAACTTAAATTTTGTTGAACTTTGGGGTATCAATGTTAAATATTGTTGATCTTTGGGATAACTTTTGGGCAAAAAAAGAACTTTGGGGTATCAAAGTGAAAAATGAAGTAAGCTTTGGGGAATTTTTGGGCAAAGAAGAACTTTGAGGTCAAAGTTAAAACTGAAAATGATTTGGGTTATAAGTGAAAAATGAAGTCGACTTTGGCATATTTTTGAGCAAAGAATAACTTTGGGGCAACGTTAAATTGGGAAATAATTTGAGTTATTGAATTTTGATGCCCAACTTTCAACAAAACTAAACCTATGTGAGGGTAAAACTGTCAAACCGTAATTCTTTGGATGGAAAATTGGATGGAAAACGGCATGCGTGGTTCTATGATAACGGAATGGTAGTTAGGATGGTTTTCTGAAACTTAGGTAATTAAGGATGGTAACATGAAATAGAACCTAAGTTAGGGGCGGTTCCCTGGAAAAAACCCTAAGGCATACTTCAAATTAATTGCGATGAATACCTAACAAAGAATAGTCATTTTCATTACTTTGAATTCATGAGAAAGGAGGACAACATCCTTTCTCATTTTCATTACTTTGAACAGAAAGTGCTTCTAGAGTATTATGAATGTAAATACTCATTTAGTTTAAGTTCCAATAAATAAGAGAGTAATGCAGTGGAAATGTTGATGGATGAACATAGCTTGTGATGGTTCATGTATATGCAGCAGAGTCCCACAAGTGCAAGTTCACTGATTGCACCAACTAGGAAGAGTGACAAGAGTTTAGTTGAAGGAATGATTAGGATATTGTTCCGCAACAGCTCAAAAAGGGCAGAAAAACAGATATATTGTTGTTGTTTAACAAAGAAGACTTCTCTCAATAGATCTATATGGAGAAAATGTGTTCTTGTACACAAATTTAGGGATAAGGGCTATTGTTTTTTTTTATAAAGAAGAGTAGGATGAGAACTACAGTTTCTATTTTGGTTCTCTAATCAGAAGTCAACCATGGTCCACGGATGGTTGAGTGACAAGAGATTATGAGCTGAACTTTGACAGAGAATGAGCATGTCAACCATGGTCCACGGATGGTTGAGTGACAAGAGATTATGAGCTGAACTTTGACAGAGAATGAGCATGGCAAGGTAAACAGCAGTTTTTTTGTGGGATGCAGAATAAGAGTCTCAGCAGGCACCATGCACCAGAGTTGTGACATAACTTTACCCAGAATGTAAATAAGACTCTGAACTCCAAACGCACACGCACCCATCTTTATGCCGGATTTATAATTTTGAGTAATTTGATTAATCCTCAGACTTGTCCAGTTCGCAGAATCGCAGACTACCACTACAGTTACAGTCTGATTTGGAAACTTACCTCATTAAGCATCCTGTGTAGTTCATCTCTAGCCTCAACAACACGATCTCGGTCATTACTGTCAACCACAAAAATAAGGCCTTGCGTGTTCTGGAAGTAGTGTCTCCACAAGGGACGGATCTGATGCATGAACATATGTACAAATGATTAGTGCAATCTCATTACAACTCTTATAAACAATATATAATCAGTAAATACCTTGTCCTGACCACCAACATCCCACACAGTGAAACTGATGTTCTTGTATTCCACAGTCTCCACATTAAACCCTGAACCAAATAATCGAAATACCAACTTAACCGTAAGAAAGTAATTGAAAGAGAGACAGGAACAAACATATCTACCCAATGCTAGATAGTTTCAAAATTATCATACTGCTTCACTTGCTATGTCAACTATAACAAAGTCCACCAAATCAACAAAACAATTCAAGTTTTCCAGAGAAGTAACAAAGAGACACAGAATAGCAACTAAGGAATCACGAAGAATGTCATTTCATCAACTAGTGGAAAATAAATAAATAAAGTAGACAGTGTACATAATACAACATACCAATAGTAGGAATGGTAGTCACAATCTCTCCCAGTTTCAACTTGTAGAGAATGGTGGTTTTACCCGCAGCATCAAGACCGACCATAAGAATCCTCATCTCTTTCTTGGCAAAAAGCCGGCTGAAGAGCTTGCTGAAAGACAGCCCCATCTTCACGTCTAAATAAAATAAACCAAATTATAGTCATCCAATGTGAGGGGTTATCATAATTCAAAATGTATACTAGTAAATTATCCTATATATTGATATAGATCAACCTTCCAGTGTCCTTTTTTTTCGAGCTATTGATATAGTTTTCACCTATGGCCAAACAGAGTATATACTGAATAAACCCACTTTAGCTACAAGGTCCAATTTTTACTATATGGTAACAACATGAATGTAATCCTACTGAACTATACCATGTGAAATCAAGCAAACAAATGATTACCTTAAAAGTAGGAAACCTACAACTATTGACTGCATTAGAGATGATAATGATGGAAAAGGTAAGAAGCTCAATATCATATAAACACCATATAAAGCATCAAAAATCTGAGACCAAATTGTTAAATATGGAAATATTTGCTCATTTTCAGCAGAATCAAGAACATCTATAAGCAATTTCACATAAAAATCCCAAAAAAAAAAACCATCACGTCTCGAGAAGATCGGATCATAGATCCAGATCCATTTCTAGCAAATACACCAATTTGTGTGTTAGATCCATCAAATCAACAAGTATAATAACAATATTCTTGACCAATTCAACATATAACAACTCAACTCAAAAATGGATCAAATTCGATCAGATCAAGATGAACGCAACATTTTCAACCTCAATTTCACCAATTTCATGCTCAAATCGAAAAAATAAGCCAGAGAAACAATAGATTGAGTAAAAATTACCGGAAAAAACACAGGATCTCAGATTGACGATCCGATTAGAGTCTTTGATGATCAGAAGAAAACTTAAACTAAATTAAACTCGATTAAAATTTTAGGAAAATAGAAACGCTTACGAGAGAGAAGAGAGGAGATTTGAGGCGATGCGATCGAGTAGATCCAAGAGAAGCTGTCCACCACCAGATCCCAGATTATTAATGTTTTGCTAATTAGCACTTAAATACCTTGTAGTTTTCCTATTTTGCACTTGTAAAACTTTATTTATTTTTGCAATATTTACCCTGAACTTTTGAATATGTAAATGTGGAAAATTTTCCAAGAGCATTCCCACATGTCATTTTAAAATATTAACACTTAGCATTTGTTGAACTTATTATTAAACTTATCCCAATTATATTTAAACATGCTCTAATTCTGTTTAAAAATTAGATTGGAATCAGTTTGTTAGTGAATTCGGCAAACATTAACATAAAAATGTCACATGAAAATATTCATAAGGTTAAACTCGTGTGTTTGCACAAAAGATGGCGCTAAAGTGTTAAATCTAAAATCCCATGGTGTACATGTATTGCCAAATAGAAGTAAGGCTATCTATGTGTAAAATAAGGTAAACAATAAGGTCTTATCATAGAACCACGCATGACGTTTTCCATCCAATTTTCCATCCAAAGAATTACGGTTTGACAGTTTTACCCTCACATAGGTTTAGTTTTGTTGAAAGTTGGGCATCAAAATTCAATAACTCAAATTATTTCCCAATTTAACGTTGCCCCAAAGTTATTCTTTGCTCAAAAATATGCCAAAGTCGACTTCATTTTTCACTTATAACCCAAATCATTTTCAGTTTTAACTTTGACCTCAAAGTTCTTCTTTGCCCAAAAATTCCCCAAAGCTTACTTCATTTTTCACTTTGATACCCCAAAGTTCTTTTTTTGCCCAAAAGTTATCCCAAAGATCAACAATATTTAACATTGATACCCCAAAGTTCAACAAAATTTAAGTTTGTTGCCCTATTTTTCAACAAAATCTATTTTTGATACACCCAAAGTCCGACAAAATTTAACATTGAGACCTAAATTTCAACAAAATTAAACTTATGTAAGGGTAAAACTGTCAAACCATAACTTTTTTGATGAAAATTGGATGGAAAAGGGCATGGGTGGTTCTATGATAACGGATTAGTAGTTAGGGGTAGTTTTCTGGAACTTGAGTAATTAAAGGCGGTAATGCGAAACAGAGCCTTAGTTAGGGGTGGTTCCATAAAAAAACCTTTTTATTTTCATATTTCCACTAGAAAGTTCATGTGTTCTGGTCTTATCTTGCTAATTTAAGTTAGGGGTGGTTCCATTAATTGGGGGGGGGGGCCCTTTTTCTCCTGCATTTCAAAAAATTAGAATATACCACACGGGGCTACATCCTGAATATGCCTCTTCATACACTAAATTCAAAGAGTACAACTTACTGCCTGTTCTTTGATGCAGGCCTACTACCTTGACATGTACTCTTCCAATTATCCTCTTATTATTGCTCTTTACTTGCACATCAAATCTGGAAACTATTGGTAGACCGCTGAAATTTATTTTTTAAAATTAATCTATAGTTTTAATAACTGCAAAAAGCACTCTCAAAATTTTAGAGTTGTTTGAAATATCCTGTCATTTAAAAAAATTACTACCAATACATGAAACATAGAAGTTACAACTACCAAATTTAAAAGATTTTTTTAAAAAACTCTCCCAAAGTTTTAAAAACTACAAATCACACCCTCAAGCTTCAAAATAATAAAAAAGGGAGGAATTTTTAAAACTTGTCAAAGAAAAGTATAATTGTTTGGTATTTTTTAACAATAATTCAAACTAAAAATCAGATTTTTAGTACAGAACACTGTCAATCAACCTAAATCAGAAAACATCATCAGAAATTTCTAAGATCGCATCGCAAAATTTGGCGGCAAAATCCAATTAAAGAACATGGTCTGTACCAAAAAATATCATCAGAAATTTCTTATGAAGGTATTTGATATTGAATTTTTAATAACAACTTACACTGTCACAATGAATGTGAACTCTACTCTAAAAGAGATATGAACCCAATACTTATCGAGTCAGTGATGAAAAGAAAGTGAACTTTTTTTTTATGAGATTAATGGGTGTCGTATATGAGGGGATTTCCTCATAAACTATGACGTGGCATTATGTGATTACGAGGCATTCTCTCTCTTACTTTTTAATCTTCACTAAGTATGATTATGAGAAATTTTCTCTCCTATTTTATTCACTTGGTGGAGATTGTACCACATCATTATATATGAGGGAATCCCCTCATATGACATATGATACTCATTAACATCTTTTTTTTATTTAGATTCCTCTTTCATAGAATAAAAAAAATATACTATACGAGTTAGTGATAAAAGTTATCTAGATTTTTCAGATAGCTTAGCACCGTTTGTATTTTATATTCATATTGTAAAAATGCCAAAATCTTGATTTAGAGCGAAAATATGCAAACACAACTGGGGGTATAGAGTTAAAACCTCAAGAGATCAAGGCTTATTGGTACTTAAGACCTTATTGTTTACCTTATTTTACACATAGATAGCCTTACTTCTTTTTGGCAACACATGTACACCATGGCATTTTAGATTTAACACTTTAGCGCCATCTTTTGTGCAAACACACGAGTTTATCCTTATGAATATTTTCATGTGACATTTTTATGTTAATGTTTGCCGAATTCACTAACAAACTGATTCCAATCTAATTTTTAAAACAGAATTAGAGCATGTTTAAATATAATTGGGATAAGTTTAAGAATAAGTTCAACAAATGCTAAGTGTTAATAGTTTTTAAATGACATGTGGGAATGCTCTTGGAAAATTTTCCACATTTACATATTCAAAAGTTCAGGGTAAATATTGCAAAAATAAATAAAGTTTTACAAGTGCAAAATAGGAAAACTACAAGGTATTTAACTGCTAATTAGCCAAACATTAATAATCTGGGATCTGGTGGTGGACAGCTCCTCTTGAATCTACTCGATCGCATCGCCTCAAAATCTCCTCTCTTCTCTCTCGTAAGCGTTTCTATTTTCCTAAAATTTTAATCGAGTTTAATTTAGTTTAAGTTTTCTTCTGATCATCAAAGACTCTAATCGGATCGTCAATCTGAGATCTTGTGTTTTTTCCGGTAATTTTTACTCAATCTATTGTTTCTCTGGCTTATTTTTTTCGATTTGAGCATGAAATTGGTGAAATTGAGGTTGAAAATGTTGCGTTCATCTTGATCTGATCGAATTTGATCCATTTTTGAGTTGAGTTGTTATATGTTGAATTGGTCAAGAATATTGTTATTATACTTGTTGATTTGATGGATCTAACACACAAATTGGTGTATTTGCTAGAAATGGATCTGGATCTATGATCTGATCTTCTCGAGACATGATGGGTTTTTTTTTGGGATTTTTATGTGAAATTGCTTATAGATGTTCTTGATTCTGCTGAAAATGAGCAAATATTTCCATATTTTAACAATTTGGTCTCAGATTTTTGATGCTTTATATGGTGTTTATATGATATTGAGCTTCTTACCTTTTCCATCATTATCATCTCTAATGCAGTCAATAGTTGTAGGCTTCCTACTGTTAAGGTAATTATTTGTTTGCTTGATTTCACATGGTATAGTTCAGTAGGACTACATTCATGTTGTTACCATATAATAAAAATTGGACCTTGTAGCTAAAGTGGGTTTATTCAGTATGTACTCTGTTTGACCATAGGTGAAAACTATATCAATATCTCAAAAAAAAAGGACACTGGAAGGTTGATCTATATCAATATATAGGATAATTTACAAGTATACATTTAGTATTATGATAACCCCTCACATTGGATGACTATAATTTGGTTTATTTTATTTAGACGTGAAGATGGGGCTGTCTTTTAGCAAGCTCTTCAGCCGGCTTTTTGCCAAGAAAGAGATGAGGATTCTTATGGTCGGTCTCGATGCTGCGGGTAAAACCACCATTCTGTACAAGTTGAAGCTGGGAGAGATTGTGACTACCATTCCTACTATTGGTATGTTGTATTACATACACTGTCTACTTTATTTATTTATTTTCCACTAGTTGATGAAATGACATTCTTCGTGATTCCTTAGTTGCTATTTTGTCTCTTTGTTACTTCTCTGGAAAACTTGAATTGTTTTGTTGATTTGGTGGACTTTGTTATAGTTGACATGGCAAGTGAAGCAGTATGATAATTTTGAAACTATCTAGCATTGGGTAGATATGTTTGCTCCTGTTGTTGGATTTAAATCTAATTAAATCTATTTGTGGGCACATATGATTAATCTGTGTGTATTGCTATTCTTTAGGATAATCCACTAAAGTGATCAATTAATTTGGGTTAATGAGTATTTAAATAAATCATGGGATTATATGTGCAGATACCAGGTTGTAATTGTAATTTGATGAGGGGTCAAATTACAAATGTACAACACCTATATATATGGGGTTATGGTCCCTAATCTAGGGTTAGCCACTCTCATTCTCTTATCCCCATCTAAAAAGATCCATATATGGGGTTATGGTCCCTAATCTAGGGTTAGCCACTCTCATTCTCTTATCCCCATCTAAAAAGATCCATAAGGGAGTAACCCTAAGATTAGAAGATCATCAAAACCCTAACTCAGATTTAAGTTATGGATTCAGGTATAAGCTTCAGCTCTTAATGTTTATTCTCTATGATTTAATCACGTTTATGTCCAACAAGTGGTATCAGAGTCACCCGTGATTAATTCTTAGGGGTTTAAGTTTCTAAAAATTGGGTTTTTTGATCTTAAATCTCTGTTTTTTAGAACTGTTCACGGATGAACAGTAAAAGATTTGATTTTGTTGGCTTTTTCTTTCGGATTTTGGGATCTATAGCACTCATGAACTGTAAAGTTCAATTCTTTTTTGGTTTGATTCCATTTTTAAGCTTGGATCTGAATGATTGAATCGAAAGAAAAATGGGTTTTTTGTTTTGATTCGTCGCCTTTCTCCAACTGCTCGCCGGAGATGTATCGACGGCGGCGGTTTTCAGATTGAAACCCTAAATGGGGTTCGCCAGCAGTAGCCCAAGTGGCGGCGACGGTTCAGTTCCAAACCCTAATGGGTGAAAGAAAAAAATTAGGGCAAGAGGAGGTTACCTTGATTTTGGGTGAGCTTCGTGCTCGATTTCAGGTGAGTTTCGTGCTCAATTCAGGCAAGCTTTGGCTTGAAATTTTCAGCGAACCTCAGTTTGCCTCTGACGAGCTTCGTGCTCGAATCTAATGAACCTTGTGTTCGTTTTCTGACGAGCCTCGTGCTCGACTCCAGTTGAACCTCGTGTTCGAATTCAGTGAACCTCGGGTTCAACTCAAGAGAACTCGAACCTCGTTGTAGGCAAGCTTGATGTTCGGACCTCAGGCAAACCTCGGGTTCGAAATCGAGCCTCGGATCTACTCGAGTTTCGTCTGCTCATCTGGGAACTTCAGGCGAGCTCTTCAAGGGTCGAGCGTCAGCTGAGCTTCGGCTTGGGTGCTTGACCTTCGTCGGCTCAATTGGGGAAGTTCACTCGAGCCTTGTGCTCATTTTCAAGAGAGCTTCCGCTCTGTATCGAGCCTCGTGTTCACCGTGGTCGAGCTTCAGCCTCCCCTCTGACGAGCTTCGGTTCGTGTTCGGTGCAGGGGAGAGTCAGCAAAGCTTCGGCCTTTTTTAAGACGAACCTGGATTTTTTGTGGTTGTGTTGGTTTGTTGGCTAAAAGGAAAACGAAGGCAACTCCTTTTGGGGTTTCCGGTTCTTTGGTTGGACTAGGGCACAAGCCCACTTAAGTCTCTTTAAGTTTTTTGGGCCTGGACTTGAATTTATCTAATTGAGTCCATTTGGCTATGGGCCTTCAATTAATTTTGGTTTAATTGAATATTTCAATTAAAACTTGTGTGCCCTTGTTTATGTATGGGCCCAATTTTAGTATGCTTAATTTAACTAATTAAGCAATGAGGCCCTATTTAAGCTATTTAAATTAAATTAATTTAATTTAAATTTAATTTGGTAGTTAATCAATTATTTAATTCAAATATTATGACACTAAGGTATTAAGGTTGTCTCTCACTCCAATTGATTAATTGAAACAAGAAGTTGACAAAGTAACCTCTTGTGTAGATTGTTCATGAGGAATGTGAGATGTTTGTGTGTATGCTTTCGTGTAAATATTTAATCGGCCCAAAGGAAGGTTAATATTTATTTAGACCGTATACGCATCTGCGATGATAAACATGCAACAATTATAAGGTTTACATGTGAATAATGAATCGATCCAAAGATAGTTTCATTATTTGACATGAGTTATTGTTAATGGTTGATCATTGTAACAAGGTATCACTTACAAGTTAATATTACTGTCCAAAGATTTGATATTAATGTTGTGCCAGATATCTTGAGATGAGATTTGTCATTATTTAAATTTTATTGATTACTAATTATAGTTAATAATGTGAGTATCTTTTGTTTATTTCAGCTAATGCATCTGCTGTAATAATTTTTGCTAACATCAACTCAATTCCCATGCTCAATGGGACAAATTTTAAGGTTTGGAAAGATAACATATTAATTGTTCTTGGCTGCATGGATCTAGACCTTGTATTAAGAACTAAACAACCCCAATCTCTCAATGCGGATAGCACTCCTGATGCAAAGAAGGAGTATGAGAAGTGGGAGCGTTCAAATCGCATGAGTCTTATGATCATTAAGCACGACGTTCCGGAAGCCTTCAGGGGTATAGAATCTGAAGGGATTACTAAAGCTAAAGATTTTCTTGCTGAAATTGAGAAGCATTTTGCGAAAATCAATAAGGTAGAAACAAACACGTTTTTAGCTCGCTTGATTTCGATGAAGTATAAGGGCAAAGAAAATATCAGGGAGTACATTATGGAAATGTCTCATATTGTTTCAAACCTTAAGGCACTTAAACTCGATCTTTGTGATGAGTTAGTAGTGTATCTAGTTTTATTGTCTTTTTCTGCACAGTTCAGTCAGTTTAAGGTCAGTTATAACTACCAAAAGGAGAAATAAACTCTAAATGAGCTTATTTCATATTGTGTGCAAGAAGAAGATAGGTTAAAACAAGATAAGACAGAAAGTACTCATTTGGCTTATGCCTCTAAGGATAAGGACAATAAAAGAAAGAATGGTAATGAAGCTGCTAAGGGTCCAGTTCAGAAGAAACAACATAAGAATAATCAGGGTTGTTTCTTCGGTAACAAGCCTGGACACGTAAAGAAGGCTTGTACCAAATATCACGCCTGGCGTGCTAATAAAGGTACGTTCCTTACTTTGGTCCGTTCTGAGGTTAATTTAGCTTCAGTATCTAGAAACACTTGGTGGTTAGACTCTGGTGTTACTACTCATATAAGTGTTTCTATACAGGGCTGTCTGAGCTATCGAAAACCAAGTGATGTTGAAAGACACATCTTTGTGGGCGACGGTCAATCGGTAGATGTGGAAGCAATTGGGTATTTTAGGTTGCTACTAGGAACTGGTTCATATTTGGATTTAAAAGAGACTTTTGTAGTACCGTCTTTTAGACGAAATTTGATTTTAGTTTCTGTATTGGACAAATCAGGTTATTCTTGTTCATTTGGAAACAATCAATTCAGTTTATCTTTTAATTCAAATATTGTGGTAACTGGTTACTTGAGTATTTATAATAACCTATATTTGCTCGATATAATTGTTTCTTATAATGAATCCTTACACGTGGAATCACGTGCTACTAAGTGTAAATTAAATTTGGCGACAATATGACATAAGCGTTTGGGTCATATCTGAAAAGGTAGAGTTGACCGTCTTGTGTCTAATGGCATTTTGGATTCCCTTGATTTTTCGGACTTTGACGTATGTGTTGAATGTATCAAGGAAAAACAGATCAAAGTTAAGAGATTAGGTGCCAAAAGATCTTCAGACGTATTAGAATTGATACATACAGATATTTGTGGGCCATTCCCTACGGCATCTTGGAATGGTCAATAATATTTTATATCATTCATAGACGATTACTCACGTTATGAGTACCTATATCTCATTCATGAGAAATCTGAGTCTCTGGACATGTTCAAAGCCTATAAAACTGAAGTTGAGAATCAACTCAACAAAAGAATTAAAACCGTTAGATCTGATCGTGGTGGTGAGTACTACGGCAGATATGATGGTTCAGGTGAACAACGTCCAGGACCATTTGCTAGATACTTAGAGGAATGCGGTATCGTCCCACAATACACAATGTCGGGTTCACCTAGCATGAATGGTGTAGCTGAAAGACGAAACAAGATTCTTAAGGATATGGTAAGAAGTATGATTACTCATTCTTCTTTACCAGAATTACTCTGGGGAGAAGCATTAAAGACAACAGCTTACATTCTGAACAGAGTGCCAAGTAAAGCAGTTGCTAAAATACCTTATGAGCTCTGGACTGGTCGAAAGCCCAGTTTAAAGTACTTGCATATTTGGGGATGTCCAGCTGAGGCAAGGCCTTATATGCCAAAAAAAAAAAAGATTCCAAAACAGTTAGCAGCTACTTTATTGGGTACTCTGAACGCTCTAGGGGCTATAAGTTCTATGGTCCCACACTAAGGAATATTTTTGAGACGGGAACAGCAACATTCTTTGAGGATGTTGAGTTTGGGGGAAGAAATAAGGCCAGAGACATTGTTTTTGAGAAGGAATTGGCTTCAGATCCAATCCATACAGTTACTTTTGACAATATTCAGGTTTCTATACCTGTTGCTCAAAAAGTAAATCCGGAACCTCAAGATGACAATGTTGAACAACTCCCTATTCCAGAAGAACAAACTCAACAACATCAAGAACTAGTATCATTAAGGAGATCCACGAGAGAAAGGAGAAATGCTATTTCGGATAATTATATTGTATTTCTCCAAGAACATGAGGAAAGTAATGGAATGTTGGAAGATGATCCAATCAACTTCCTTCAGGCCATGAAAAGTTCTAACTCTCAACTGTGGATTGATGCTATGAATGAAGAGTACAAGTCTATGCAAGACAATAAGGTTTGGGAACTTGTCTCATTGTCAGAAAGTGTAAAACCAATTGGTTGTAAATGGATATTTAAAACCAAGCAGGATGCAAACTGTAATGTGGAGAGGTATAAGGCACGTCTTGTAGCTAAAGGCTTTTCTCAAAAGGAAAGCATTGATTATACAGAGACTTTCTCTCCGGTTTTATCGAAAGACTCTTTCAGAATAATCATGACACTTGTTGCTCATTATGATCTAGAGTTACATCAGATGGATGTTAAGACTGTATTTATCAATGTCGACATTGATGAGATGATTTATATGGTACAACCAGAAAATTTTGTGTTAAGAGACCCAAAGAATATGGTTTGTAAATTAAGGAAATCCATCTATGGACTCAAGCAAGCTCCTCGTCAATGGTATTACAAGTTTTAACAAATAATTGTCTCGTTCGGTTTTGAGATGAATATTATTGATGACTGTGTATATCACAAGTTCAGTGGGAGTAAGTTTATTTTTCTGGTTCTGTATGTTGATGACATATTGCTTGTCACTAATGATATAGGCATGTTGCACGAAACCAAGAGATTTCTATCAAAGAATTTTGAGATGAAAGATCTTGGGGATGCCTCTTTTATATTAGGAATCCAAATACATCGAGATCGCTCTCGGGGTATTCTTGGATTATCACAAAAGAGCTATATCGATAAGGTACTTAAAATGTTTGGCATGCAAGACTGCAGACCAGGAGACACCCATGTGGCTAAAGGAGACAAGTTTAGTCTCAATCAGTGTCCTAAAGATAATCTTGAAATTCAGGAAATACAGAAGATTCCTTATGCTTCGGCTGTAGGAAGTCTAATGTATGCTTAGGTATGTACGCGTCCGGATATTGCGTATATTGTTGGATCATTGGATAGCAGTCAAAAGGGTTATGAGGTATCTTCAGAAAACAAAAGATTATATGCTCACATACAAAAAATCAGAACGGGTGAAGGTCATTGGGTACTCTGATTTTGATTTTGCTGGATGCCAAGATAGCAGGAAGTCTACATCAGGCTACATTTATATGTTAGCAGGAGGAGCTATATCATGGAAAAGTGTCAAACAAACACTTGTAGCTTCCTCCACTATGACAGCAGAATTTGTAGCTTGCTATGAGGCATCCAATCAGGGAATATGGCTACGAAATTTTGTCACTGGACTGCGCATTTTGGAAAATGTGGAAAGACCACTAAGGTTATATTGTGATAATAAATCTGCAGTAATGTATTCCAATAACAACAGGAGCTTAACTAAGTCAAAACATATTGACATTAAGTTCTTGGTTGTGAAAGAAAGGGTACAGAGTGGACAGATATCCATAGAGCACATTGGGACAAACTCCATGATAGCAGATCCTCTTACTAAGGGATTGCCCCCCAAGGTCTTTCATGAGCACACCGCTCATATGGGTGTGGTGATATTAGAGGATATCATGATTTAGTGGTAGTTTGTAATTTTTGGTGCTTTGTGTTTGGTTGAATTGTCTGATCAGAATAAAGTATTTAGTTAAGACACTCTGTTACATTATGTTTGGTTTTGACCTCACTAAATAAAGTATTTAGTTAAGACACTCTGTTACATTATGTTTGGTTTTGACCTCACTAAAGTAGGACCAGTTGAAAATAGACATGTACTGATCACATTGCATGTAATTTTCATGTTGCACATCTATGATTGATCTATGTCGTTTGATTGTATTGGTATATGTGACCATTGATGGGTCGAGTCACGATAAATGTGACGAAGGCCGCTTTGATCCTATATTGATATAGTCAAAGTCAATGGACGGGATTGTTCAGAAATACCTTTTCAGTGATAGCAATTTTGAGATCATAAGTTTATACACAATTTAAGGAATCATATGGTGCCCAAGTAGGAGATTGTTGGATTTAAATCTAATTAAATCTATTTGTGAGCATATATGATTAATCTGTTGTATTGCTATTTTTCAGGATAACCCACTAAAGTGATCAATTAATTTGGGTTAATGAGTATTTAAATAAATTATGAGGTTATATGTGCAGATACCAGGTTGTAATTGTAATTTGATGAGGGGCCAAATTACAAATGTACAACACCTATATATATGGGGTTATGGTTCCTAATCTAGGGTTAGCCACTCTCATTCTCTTATCCCCATCTAAAGAGATCCATAAGGGAGTAACCCTAAGATTAGAAGATCATCAAAACCCTAACTCAGATTTAAGTTATGGATTCAGGTATAAGCTTCCGCTCTTAATGTTTATTCTCTATGATTTAATCACGTTTATGTCCAACACCTGTCTCTCTTTCAATTACTTTCTTACGGTTAAGTTGGTATTTCGATTATTTGGTTCAGGGTTTAATGTGGAGACTGTGGAATACAAGAACATCAGTTTCACTGTGTGGGATGTTGGTGGTCAGGACAAGGTATTTACTGATTATATATTGTTTATAAGAGTTGTAATGAGATTTGCACTAATCATTTGTACATATGTTCATGCATCAGATCCGTCCCTTGTGGAGACACTACTTCCAGAACACGCAAGGCCTTATTTTTGTGGTTGACAGTAATGACCGAGATCGTGTTGTTGAGGCTAGAGATGAACTACACAGGATGCTTAATGAGGTAAGTTTCCAAATCAGACTGTAACTGTAGTGGTAGTCTGCGATTCTGCGAACTGGACAAGTCTGAGGATTAATCAAATTACTCAAAATTATAAATCCGGCATAAAGATGGGTGCGTGTGCGTTTGGAGTTCAGAGTCTTATTTACATTCTGGGTAAAGTTATGTCACAACTCTGGTGCATGGTGCCTGCTGAGACACTTATTCTGCATCCCACAAAAAAACTGCTGTTTACCTTGTCATGCTCATTCTCTGTCAAAGTTCAGCTCATAATCTCTTGTCACTCAACCATCCGTGGACCATGGTTGACTTCTGATTAGAGAACCAAAATAGAAACTGTAGTTCTCATCCTACTCTTCTTTATCAAAAACAATAGCCCTTATCCTCCCTAAATTTGTGTACAAGAACACATTTTCTCCATATAGATCTATTGAGAGAAGTCTTCATTGTTAAACAACAACAATTTATCTGTTTTTCTGCCCTTGTTGAGCTGCTGCGGAACAATATCCTAATCATTCCTTCAACTAAACTCTTGTCACTCTTCCTAGTTGATGCAATCAGTAAACTTGCACTTGTGGGACTCTGCTGCATATACCTGAACCATCACAAGCTATGTTCATCCATCAACATTTCCACTGAATTACTCTCTTATTTATTGGAACTTAAACTAAATGAGTATTTACATTCATAATACTCTAGAAGCACTTTCTGTTCAAAGTAATGAAAATGAGAAAGGATGTTGTCCTCCTTTCTCATGAATTCAAAGTAATGAAAATGACTATTCTTTGTTAGGTATTCGTTGCAATTAATTCGAAGTATGCCTTAGGGTTTTTTTCAGGGAACCGCCCCTAACTTAATCTTAGGTTCTATTTCATGTTACCATCCTTAATTACCCAAGTTTCAGAAAACCATCCCAACTACCATTCCGTTATCATAGAACCATCCATGCCCTTTTCCATCCAATTTTCCATCCAAAGAATTATGGTTTGACAGTTTTACCCTTACATAGGTTTAGTTTTGTTGAAAGTTGGGCATCTGGACCATGGTTGACTTCTGATTAGAGAACCAAAATAGAAACTGTAGTTCTCATCCTACTCTTCTTTATCAAAAACAATAGCCCTTATCCCTAAATTTGTGTACAAGAACACATTTTCTCCATATAGATCTATTGAGAGAAGTCTTCATTGTTAAACAACAACAATTTATCTGTTTTTCTGCCCTTGTTGAGCTGCTGCGGAACAATATCCTAATCATTCCTTCAACTAAACTCTTGTCACTCTTCCTAGTTGATGCAATCAGTAAACTTGCACTTGTGGGACTCTGCTGCATATACCTGAACCATCACAAGCTATGTTCATCCATCAACATTTCCACTGAATTACTCTCTTATTTATTGGAACTTAAACTAAATGAGTATTTACATTCATAATACTCTAGAAGCACTTTCTGTTCAACTATTGATCTTATCTGGGATGTTGTCCTCCTTTCTCGTGAATTCAAAGTAATGAAAATGACTATTCTTTGTTAGGTATTCGTTGCAATTAATTCGAAGTATGCCTTAGGGTTTTTTTCAGGGAACCGCCCCTAACTTAATCTTAGGTTCTATTTCATGTTACCATCCTTAATTACCCAAGTTTCAGAAAACCATCCCAACTACCATTCCGTTATCATAGAACCATCCATGCCCTTTTCCATCCAATTTTCCATCCAAAGAATTATGGTTTGACAGTTTTACCCTTACATAGGTTTAGTTTTGTTGAAAGTTGGGCATCAAAATTCAATAACTCAAATTATTTCCCAATTATTTCCCAATTTAACTTTGAGACCCAAATTTCAACAAAATTAAACTTATGTAAGGGTAAAACTGTTAAACCATAACTTTTTGGATGAAAATTGGATGGAAAAGGGCATGGGTGGTTCTATGATAACGGATTAGTGGTTGGGGGTGGTTTTCTGGAATTTGAGTAATTAAAGGCGGTAATGCGAAACAGAGCCTAAGTTAGGGGTGGTTCCATAAAAAAACCTTTTTATTTTCATATTTCCGCTAGAAAGTTCATGTGTTCTGGTCTTATCTTGCTAATTTAAGTTAGGGGTGGTTCCATTAATTGGGGGGGGGGGGACCCCTTTTTCTCCTGCATTTCAAAAAATTAGAATATACCACACGGGGCTACATCCTGAATATGCCTCTTCATACACTAAATTCAAAGAGTACAACTTACTGCCTGTTCTTTGATGCAGGCCTACTACCTTGACTTGTACTCTTCCAATTATCCTCTTATTATTGCTCTTTACTTGCACATCCTTGTGTTCTAGCAAGTTGCTTTAGAAGTGAAAGCATAAGATGTTTTCGAAAAGAGAACATAACAACTTGGTACCATATCATATATGCATCTTGACATAAAATTAAATAAATAGACACTGTCTTCTTACCATCAGAATCCAAGGATAAATTATTGCATGTTACAGGAGATGCTGTCTATTTCAAAAGTCCTGTTACAATTAATATCAGATATTCAGATATCTAATAGAAATCTCTACAAACCTGAATCCTATGCATTAATACTGCATTTTCCAGGTGAAATGATTGCCCTGTCAACGCAGCCACAATTAGTATCTATGTCCCTTTTTTTCTTGGGCTTCCACTGCTTTTAATACACAACATATTCTATGTGTACATTTTTTACCTCTCTATGGGTATACGAAGTCCTTGTCGATGGTAAAATTGAACGCTTGAGCAACAGCGTATTGCAGTATAATATTACTCAATGCTCTTTAAGTTATATGACCCATAAGCGTCTTGACTTAATGAGCCATTAAAATCTTGATACTCGATCTGTCAGCATTGATGTTAAGGTTTCAAGATTTAGGGGTCGTCATTTTAAACGGGCAAGTGAGAGAACTTTGCTATTTTTGGCAGGATGAGTTAAGAGATGCAGTGCTGCTCGTCTTTGCAAACAAACAAGATCTTCCTAATGCTATGAACGCAGCGGAAATCACTGACAAGCTTGGCCTGCATTCCCTTCGTCAACGCCACTGGTATTATTTCTTCTCAACTTCGTCACTTCTTCTACCTCTCAAGTGTTTTGTAATAGCTTAGATAATATTTCACTTTATTAGTAACGATGTGTATCCTAATGGATCCTCATTTTGTATTACTACAATATATTAATCGATCCATGTGATTCGCTCAGGTACATCCAGAGCACATGTGCCACATCTGGAGAAGGGCTGTATGAGGGATTGGACTGGCTGTCAAACAACATTGCTAACAAGGTTTGCTTCGACTCATCTGCTACTGTAGTCTTACATTCGTTGAGCCTCTGCTCATCTGCGAGTAGTTTTCGAATACTAATTATTGCCTTGTTTGCTTGTATTCATGCAGGCTTAGGTATTACTGGGCACGAGAGCTGAAAGTTACCAAAGATGTCGTCTTTTTTATAAATATATATATGGTCAGAGGGAGTTGTTCCCATGACCCATTACCTACCCTAGCTTTGTTGTCAATAGACCAGAATATTCTGGATAGTTGTGCTTCATATTTCAGGCTGCGATGTTTATTATTATTATTTTTATTTTTTCTTGTCAACTCTGTTTCTGGTGACTTACGTTTTGGCTGAATTTCGCATTCAGACGTCAGCACTTAAAAGCCGAACTTGATGGCTCAGTTTCTATTAGATTCTTTGTCACTGTCTTAATTGTGTGCTTTCGTCAAGTTTCTCGTTGCCGGTGTTTTGAGCGTTCATATATTAGATGCATGTATAGTCTGAGTTTGATTATTTTAGATAAATATAGAAAATACACCAGCTGTGCATATGCTGTGCGTGGCTGCTCGTCTTCTCGATTGATTGTGTTCGTATTTGATGATTTCGTTGGTGTGTTCGTGGGCGATCGATGGTTCCTATCTGCACAGCTCCTGATCGCTTCTAAACCCATCATAATGCTCATAATGCTTGATGAGAGCAGTTGTCTTCAACAACGTTTCTATTGTGGGGGCGCCATCTTTCAACTCGAAATTTTCTTTCCCTCACCAATTGTATACAACTGCGTCGTGGCCGCGACGATCAGACGGTTTTCCATTCCTAATTTTACATTAATGTAGTTAGCATACATGATCAGTAAATATCAGTTCTATACTCAACATGAAACTCTTCGAAGGACATCTTTTGTTGTTGTGGAATAAGCACACCAAGCCCTATTAACATACTAACAAGAGGTGAAAAAATGCTATTGTGAAGAGATTGATATTATTCATATTATTCATGCATATGCATACGAATGTTCCAAGAGAAAGAAAAAATGAATTTTCGGTTTCCCTCATCTTGCAATTGTTTCCGATTCACTAATTATTTGATCCGAGTAGAAAATCATACAAGGAGAAATGAGAATGTGATGCATGTACCATTATCAATTCTAAATCAGTGCAATCAATATACAATATCAGTGCAATCAATATCAATGCAATCAGGATATTGTAACAATGTAACCGTCAATAACCTACCAGCACAATCGAAACACAGTATTAATATCGTCAAAATACGCCATCAATGTACTCGCTTACCCGCCGCCCGCGCCCCCCTCCCCACCCTTAAAAAAAAAAGGGAAAAAAAACTCTCTTCTGCCAAGACGCACAAGGCCCATATACAGAGGGGCTCGCGCACCAAATTCAAATAGCACCGCTCGCTTCCCTCTCAAACCAATCCCGCACGAGCGCATGCACGGCACAAAAATGCTCGCTCAGCGCTCCCTCCGATCCCACCCTCACGAGCCCCCTCTCCTGCCTCCGCCGCCTCTCTCCTGCATTCGTCACCAAACCGAGGCCCAAACTCGCGGCGTACGCAGCTCGTCTCCGCCTCTCTATTCCTCCTCACCTCCTCCCCGCCTCCTCCCTCTCGCTCCCTTGCTTCCCTCCGCTCCCTCGCCCCCACCGCTTCTCGCCCCTCCCTCCTCGACTCCCTCCTCGCCGCGCCCCGCTTCTCTCCGACGGCCATGACGCCCACCCCGCGCCCTCGCCTTCTTCCGCCTCGCCTCCTCCACCTCCGGTCCTCCCGCTCCTACCACCTTCGCTCTTGCGACCCCTCCTGCTAACATCCTCGCCCGCTCCCGCCGCTTCCCCGACTGCTTCCGCCTCCTACGCCACATGAAGCAGGCCGACCCCTCCCTCATCTCCCCCCGCACCCTCCAAATCGTCCTCGCCCGCGTCGCCAAGGTCTGCTCGCTGCCGCAGACCGTGTCCGACTTCCGAAAATTCAGGAACCTCGCCGACCCCTTCGACACGTCCTGCTTCAACGCCCTCCTCCGGGCGCTCTGTCAGGAGAAGGGCATGGGTGACGCGCGGAGCGCGTACCATTCCCTGAAGCGCGAGTTCAAGCCGAACATAGCGACGTTTAACATACTGCTCTCCGGGTGGAAGGGCGTCGAGGACGCCGAAGGGTTTTTCGGGGAGATGCTGGAGCTGAGGGTGAAGCCGGATTTAGTCACGTACAACTGCCTGATAGACGTGTACTGTAAGAACAGGGAGATAGAGAAAGCGCGCGGGGTGTTCGACAGAATGCGCGGGGAGGAGATTTGGCCCGATTTGATTAGCTACACCAGTTTAATCGGCGGGCTCGGGCTTATCGGGCAACCCGACAAAGCTAGGGACGTTTTAAGCGAGATGAGGGAGGTGGGGTGCTTGCCTGACGTCGCGGCGTACAACGCCGCGATCCGGAATTATTGCATCGCTAAGAGGTTGCGCGACGCGTTCAAGCTGATGGAGGAAATGGGTTTGAGAGGACTGAGTCCCAACGCGACGAGCTATAATTTGTTTTTCAGGGTTTATTACTGGGCGAACGACTTCAGAAGTGCGTGGTGGTTGTATAAGAGGATGATGGCCGATGGGTGTTTGCCTAATGTGCAGTCGTGCATGTTTATAGTGAGGTTGGCGAGGAGGAACGAGAGGGTTGATATGGGTTTGGAGCTTTGGGGAGATATGGTGGAGAAAGGGTTTGGGGCGCTTAGGTTGGTATCGGATGTTTTGTTCGACTTGTTGTGTGATTTGGGGAAGTTGGACGAGGCCGAGAAGTGTTTTATGGAGATGGTCGACAAAGGGCAGAAGCCGAGCAATGTTTCGTTCAAGAGGATTAGGGTTTTGATGGAGCTCGCGAACAGACACGAGTCGATTAAGAATTTATCGGCAAAAATGGCAGAATTTGGGAATTCAGTAGAGATTGAGGAGGATAGAGATAGTGAGACGGACAGAGAGTGAAGATTGCTATAAATGCGAAATTTGTAGCTCTCACTATCGCAGTGAATGCATTTGTAGAGCCATGGCAAATTGTCACGAAGCCATGCAAGTTTTTTGGATGAGATGGATCTGTACCTTGTTGTGTTCATCCTGGATATTGAAGATCAAGTCCATGACGATATCCTATTCCTGTCAAGAACTTGGAATGATTATCGAGGTTTGAGATATCGGTACCGCTGTAGTTATTTGGAAGTCTCCTATTTTGCGGTTCTTATCTCCTCATAAATCCAAGAAATCCAAAATGGCCAGCCTGGTGCACGAAGCTCCCGCCGTGTATGGTGTTCCGTTTTGAAAAATTATTAGGTGCTCATTGAGTATCAAGCTGGCATACACCACAACAATGCAAGTAGGTCATGCGGCACAAATGTCACGCAAATGTGAAGGTGATGAAATTAAATAAATTATTTTGTAATATGAGACCTACTCCTGTACACAGAATTTCTCATTGAGCACCAAAGAATTTCTCATTCTAGAGGGATCACACCACTTTTTGTCTACTGTACACAGCCCGTAAACTTTCAAAATTTTCGTTTGGTTAGCAGGAGAATGGAATGAAAAGTTTATTTTTCTCTGGTTCTCCCCTGTGAAAACACCTTTGTTTATTTTTTGAGAAAAGCGAGAAAATTGGAAAAGGAAATATGAACATGATCATGTTTGATTTTGCTTTAGACTGTTGGCAATCAGACTGTAGAGTACATAAAAGAAAAGATAAAAGGATAAGTTTATATTTTAAACATTATCATACAAATTATATAGACATTTCGTTGAGAAATAAACTAATCCAACCTGTATATATATTTGTTGATTATTTATAAACTACAACACATAATTCCCTTTACTGAAATCACATGCATTCTTAATGTTTTGAGAGCAAGTTGACATTATTACTCATTACTTCTATCCAAAACTTTATGCAAGTTGAATGCAGCTGTATCTCAAAATCTTTAAAAGCCTCATTCTTATCACTAATCACATTCAGTTACACTTGGAATATTTTCATTTAGCACAGTTCATCCCCAAAAAAAAAAAACTCCGAGCAACATACAGCCAGAACATACACGACACATCCATGCAATACACCATCATATTAATTCGATACAACCTCAAAATAGAGTGAATCTCTGAGTCTCCAAATAACACATCAAGAAACACTTCATTCAAGCTTCCATACAAATCACCATAACTGATGCATCCTATAATATGCTCATAAAGCAACACAAGCCAAAGGTAACAAAGAAAATGGCTCCTCTTCTACTTTTTATCAGGCAGGTGTAGGTTTGTAGTCGATGACGATGACTTTCTCCAATGCAGGGAGGAAGTTGTTCGAAAATTCCACGTGCACTGGAT
This sequence comes from Asparagus officinalis, assembly GCF_001876935.1. NCBI lineage: Eukaryota > Viridiplantae > Streptophyta > Magnoliopsida > Asparagales > Asparagaceae > Asparagus > Asparagus officinalis. The sequence continues at coordinate 123,906,924 of NC_033801.1, read as the reverse complement.
GTGAAACGTACTCTGCAATCCCTTCAATGCTTTCAAAGGTTGATTCGAAGACATGAGTGAAACCTTGATGCATGTTCTCTATGCTCACATCCTTTCCCCTGCGTGCATAAACACAAGGTAAGATTACTATGTAAACTAAATAGGGCAAATTCTGCTGTAAAATTCTGCCAGTTGCGTTTAGAATTTAAATGTCCGCAAACACAAATAACAAAAGAGAATTAAGCAATTCATAGCTGAGAATAGTTAATAGTTTCCGGGTTTAAGCTCAAGTATATTACCATATTGAAAATGATTAGAAACGATAATGAATTTAAATAGAAATTTGGGGTCGATGCTTAATAATTTAATTTTATTTGTCAGAGGTCCATATCTACTACTTAAGCCCTATCTAACTCCAAAGAGACCCAATAATTACCAGAGGAAAATGCAAATTTGCATGTCTAAAGATTAATTACAAGGCAAAATAATGAAAAGTGAGGATATGATCAACAGTAAGACATAATATGTACCCCTTTCCCAAAGTTTGTTACTTTACAAAAACAAGTTCAGTAACTCAGGAGAAGACTATTCCTCTAAATTTGGCTAAGTCAAGAGTTTCCACAAACCAAAATAGTCGGTGTTCTCTTTCGAACTGTACGAAGAAAATGCCTCGGTGATGATAAACATTTGTCACCTAATGAAACACAGATCACCACAATAGATGTGATCTTAAATGATATGATCAAAAGATGTGCAGCTCTGCTATTAAAAGTGTGAAGGCTACATTGTAACTCAAAGAGATGTCATAACTGCAAACGTATCTTTTTCCTTGAAATTATATATCTCATATATATATATAGATATATATAGAGAGAGAAACTTATGTCAACTTAAGTGGATCATCCATCAAAGTTTCTATCCATTGATGAAAAGTCTCTTCATATGATGCGCGGATCTCTATGTATCATAAATAGATAAAAACTTTGGTGGATTCTAAGGTGACACCCTAGGCTCCCACCTAAGGACGCGGCCTAAAATAACATCATTTCCTAATTTTTTTTACGATCTGCTCCGTTAAACTTGATCTACAACGTTCTTAAACCCAAATACACCATAAAGTGCTATACTTTGCCTGAAGCTTCGAAATTCAGCGAGGACCGCCCGACGCGGTAGATGATTGGCCAATAAATACGATGCGTCGATCGTCGAATGTTTTCGTTGCGGGGAAAAAAACTAAAATGGTTCTCGACAACTTGATGTGCAGAATTTTTAGAGAGCATAAGGTGCTATACTTTGACCTTAAGGTGCTATACTTTGCCCATAAGGTGTTATACTTTATCATAAGGTGCTATACTTTGGCCATAAGGTGCTATACTTTCCCGTAAAGTGCTATACTTTGCCTGAAGCTTCGAAATTCAACGAGGACGACCCGACGCGGTGGATAATCGGCCAATAAACACGATGCGTCAGTAGTCGAGTGTTTTTGAGTGTTTTAGGGTTTTTTTGAGTGGGAGGAGCACCAGAAATATAGTTTATTTGATACTTTGGGTTTATAAATAAGTGATACTTTGGGTTTATAAATAAGTGGGTGTTGTATTTTGGGTGTATGGATCATAATGAAAGAAGGTGGGTTTAAAAATAAGTTGGAGTAAAACTTTGGGTTAAAAGAAGATTTTCCCTTATTATTATTATTTTTATTTTTTCTTGTCAACTCGGTTTCTGGTGACTTACGTTCTGGCTGAATTTCGCATTCAGACGTCAGCATTTAAAAGCCGAACTTGATGGCTCAGTTTCTATTAGATTCTTTGTCACTGTCTTAATTGTGCGCGCTTTCGTTGAGTTTCTTGTTGCCGGATTGCTTCATGTCTTCTTCAATGTTTTGCTAAAATTGATGTTTTTCTTTAGTCGGTCTTCTGCTATGCGGGTGTTTTGAGCGTTCATATATTAGCTGTGCGTGGCTGCTCGTCTTCTCGATCGATTGTGTTCGTATTTGATGATTTCGTTGGTGTGTTCGTGAGCGATCGATGGTTCCTATCTGCACAGCTCCTGATAGCTTCTAAACCCATCATAATGCTCATAATGCACTCCTAATCTCTTTTGAATTCGTCATAATGCTCAAAATGCTCATAATGCTTGATGAGAGCAGTTGTCTTCAACAACGTTTCTATTGTGGGGGCGCCATCTTTCAACTCGAAATTTTCTTTCCCTCACCAATTGTATACAACTGCGTCGCGGCCGCGACGATCGGACGGTTTTCCATTCCTAATTTTACATTAATGTAGTTAGCATACGTGATCAGTAAATATCAGTTCTATACACCACATGAAACTCTTCGAAGGACATCTTTTGTTGTTGTGGAATAAGCACACCAAGCCCTATTAACGTACTAACAAGAGGTGAAGAAATGCTATAGTGAAGAGATTGATATTATATTATTATTCATGCATATGCATACCGTATGTTCCAAGAGAAAAAAAAAATGAATTTTCGGTTTCCCTCATCTTGCAATTGTTTCCAATTCACTAATTATTTGATCCGAGTTGAAAATCATATAAGGAGAAATGAGAATGTGATGCATGTACCATTAACAATTCTAAATCAGTGCAATCAATATATAATATCAGTGCAATCAATATCAATGCAATCAGGATATTGTAACAATGTAACCGTCAATAACATACCAGCACAACCGAAACACAGTGTTAATACGGTCAAAATACACCATCAATGCACTCCTTTAACACACACACCCTCCTCCCCCCTCAAAAAAAAAAGGGAAAAAAAAACTCTCTCGCCAAGACGCACAAGGCCCATATACAGAGGGGCTCCCCCCAAATTCAAAAGCCACCCTCCTCCCTCTCAAACCAATCCCCACACGCGCACGCACAAAAATGCTCCTCAAACGCACGCACAACCTCCTCCTCCTCCGCCGCCGCCTCTCCTCCTCTCCGTCACCACCCGAAGGCCCAAACTCCGGCGACCCCCAACTCGTCTCCGCCCTCTACTCCCTCCCACGTACTAACAAGAGGTGAAGAAATGCTATAGTGAAGAGATTGATATTATATTATTATTCATGCATATGCATACGTATGTTCTAAGAAAAAAAAATTGAATTTTCGGTTTCCCTCATCTTGCAATTGTTTCCGATTCACTAATTATTTGATCCGAGCAGAAAATCATATAAGGAGAAATGAGAATATGATGCATGTACCATTACCAATTCTAAATCAGTGCAATCAACATACAATTTCAGTGCAATCAATATCAATGCAATCAGGATATTGTAATAATACAACCGTCAATAACATACCAGCACAACCGAAACATAGTGTTAATACGGTCAAAATACACCATCAATGTACTCCTTTAAACCCCCCCCCCACCACAAAAAAAAAGAAATTCTCTCTCGCCAAGACGCACAACTGCACAAGGCCCATACACAGAGGCTGCCCCCAAATTCAAAAGCCACCCTCCTCCCTCTCAAACCAATCCCCACACGCGCACGCACAAAAATGCTCCTCAAACGCACGCACAAGAATTTATCAGCAAAAATGGCAGAATTTGGGAATTCAGTAGAGATTGAGGAGGATAGAGATAGTGAGACGGAAAGAGAGCAGAGATTGCTATAAATGCGAAATTTGTAGCTCTCGCTATCACAGTGAATGCATTTGTAGAACCATGGCAAATTATCACAAAGCCACATAAATCTTTTGGATGAGACGGATCTGTACCTTGTTGTGTTCATCCTGGATATTGAAGATCAAGTCCATGATCCTATTGTGGAGGAGAACTTGGAAAAAGCAGTTTTTTGGTCATAAGTCGACTCATTCACAGGCATAAGTCGACTTATGGTAAGTCGACTTATGTTCGTGTCGTAAGTCGACTTACGATCTGCTCTGGATTGTTGATTTTGGGCTCTGGCAAGTCGACTTATCAGGTCTGATAAGTCGACTTATGATCTCTTCTCCAGTTATCGTTTTTCGCTCTGCCAAGTCGACTTATGCAGACTGATAAGTCGACTTACGACGGGTTTTTTGGAAAGTTTAGGTTCCTATTTGCAGTCTGTTTGGGTTTCTGTTTTGGTATAAATACCAATACGATTTGAGGGTTTTGTAGGAGCATTTTGGGGGGATTTTGAGCAAAAAAAGAGAGATCTTTCTGAGCTATTTGTTAGGGTTATTGGTTGAGAGGTTGAGAGATTTGTTGGTGAGATTAGTTAGTTCGTTTGAGCGATTTGTAATCTCAATTTGTACTCTCCTTCTCTATTAGTAGAAACCCACCCCCTTCTTGCCCCGTGTTGCCGAACCACGTTAAAATTAGTGTTTGGTTTGTGCATTGATATTTGGTTGTTTTTGGCCTTCTTGGATCGGCGTTTGTTTTGGTTCCTCGGCGCCGCCGTCAGCACAACAAGTGGTATCAGAGCTCGGGCTACGCTAGGGCTATTTGGAGGAGTAGATCGCTTTGAAAGTTCATCTAGAGCTTCGTTTGGTGATAAAGGTGGGATCTTTTTGGTAAAAATCTCGTCTTTTTCAGTTTGGATCTATTTCTCGTTTGTTTCCGCATTGGTTTGGTGGTGCTTTGAGGATTATGGCCGAGAAAGAAGGAGTTGTGGGCAGTACTTCCGGCGTGAAGACCGTCCAAAGCTTGAATATCCACTCGATGAAGATTGACGTGGAAAAGTTCAATGGCACAAACAATTTTGGACTTTGGCGATGCGAAGTCATGGATGCGCTCAACGCGCAAAATTTGGAAGATACGTTGGAGTTGGTTGGGAAACCGGACAATATTGATGAGAAGGTTTGGAAAAATATGAATCGAACGGCGTGTGGTGTGAGTAGGTCTTGTCTCACTCAAGATCTAAAGTATGATGTGATCAATGAGACTTCTGCAAAGAAGATTTGGGAGATCCTTGAGAGCAAGTATTTAACCAAGAGTGTGGAGAATCGCTTGCATTTGAAGAGGAGGCTTTACCGCTTCCAGTTGAAGAAAGGAACCCCCATTGATGATCACATGAACCACTACACGAAGCTTTTTGCGGATTTGGCGAATGCAGATGTGGTGATTGAAGATGAGGGCAAGGCGTTGTTGTTGTTGAGTTCCTTGCCCGACGAGGAATATAAGATATTCGTTCTTACTCTTATTAATGGGAAGGCATCTCTTTCGTACAGTGAGGTCACCGCTGCACTTGTGAATTATCAACTTCGAAAGAAGGATAAGGAGACTTCGATTGAGCCGGTAGCGAGGGCGTTGGTCGCAAGAGCAAAGGGTCCAAACCGTAGTGGGAGGTCGCAGTCTAGAGGGGTACATCTTGGAGTTCATAAGAATCAGTGTGCCTTTTGCAAAGAGGATGGACATTGGAAAGCCGAATGCCCAAAGTTAGTTGATCGAGCCTGGAAGAATAAGGGAAAAGCTATTCAAGCTTCAGAGGCGAATGTTGTCAAGGCAAATGGCAACGATTCAGATTCGGATTCTTCGGGCTACTCGCTATCTGCACTACCGTCAGTTTGTGTTGCCTACTCTACAGAGTGGATGTTGGATTCGGGGGCTACATACAATATTTTCCCTAGGAGGGATTGGTTCTCCAGCTTTCAGGAGTTGGAAAGAGGGGATTTCGTGCTCATGGGGAATGATCACAAATGCTCTATTGGTGGTATTGGTACTGTTCGGATCAGGATGAGTGACGGGGTGATTCGGGAGTTGGTTGGAGTGAGGTTCGTTCCTCAGTTGAAGAAGAACATCATTTCACTTGGAGCTTTGGAGGCAGCTGGCTATAGTTACATTTGGGTCCACGATTGTGATGAAGGGCGTCAGAAGGAGAAATTTATATTATTTGCACGGAAGCATGGTGATTGATAAGGAGATGACGACTTCATCAGATTCGGCTAGACTGTGGCATTGTTTGGTGCTGGGGTATATGATTGGTAATGTCGTGTATTGGTTGTTGAGGAGTGCTATAACCTGCAGATTGAAGTCCTGTGAGCACATTGAGATGAGCAAGACCGTGGTGGAGTTTGGCACTCCTATCCATCGAGCGAGGGGTCTTTTAGGAGGTGTTCAGTCAGGCATTTGGGGGCCTTCCAAGGAGGCATCATTGGGAGATAATCGTATCTTGGTTTCCGTAGTTGATGATTGTTCTAGGCATTATTGCCTAGAAGTCAACAACAGTTGGAAGAAGTGTATTGGCAGAAAGGTAACTCGTTGTTTCAGCTTTGGTAGGGGTCTTTTCTTGCGTTTGTACCGAGCTCACGGCAGTAGGAGACACTTCATTGGTGTGGAGACTTTGGGGCGACGAGATGAGATGACAGTTTTGATGGGTCGTTCCTTTCTGGAGGAGAATCGGCGTTGGTTGTAGAGCATTGGTTCTGGAGCTTCAACATATTTGGATCATCTTAGTCACAGGTCGCCGACTGCTGCATTAGGAGTTATTGGATCTGGTGGAGCTGATTCAGATTTTGGGTTGCATCGGATATTTGGATACCCAGCATTTGGTCACATTAAGGATGTGAGATTTGATCCGATTGCACGTTTGGGGTTCGGAGGCTCAGTTGATTATCGTTTGGGAGCTTCTGATTTTGTTCTGAGCAGGTATGTCACTTTTGACTCTCGGCAGGTGGAGAGTGTTGATCAGGTCATTTGGATATCGCAGCAGATGAAGAGTGATGCTACTCCACGTTGGGTGGAGATTACTCCACGTACTCCAGATCATATTGCGTCATTTGGGATTCCAGCTGAGGTGACACAGGTTGGGAATCATTTAATTTCGGATGCAGATGATGGATTGGTTTTGGATTCGGTTGCAGCTGGTGGACATGATTTGGATACGGCCATTGGTTCACCTCATATGGAGGTGTTTGAATTGTATCAGTTTGGGACCGCTATCAGTTGCAGATCCGTCGGCGATATTAGGGAAGAGTTGCATAATTTTCTATTTGTTTAAGGGCCTTTGGAGGCCGTTTGGGTGAACTACGTGAAGGCTTGATTCCTTGGGCAAGAGGATACATAGGCAGTCTTTATGATGCAGCCGATTTGGTGAGCGACATCGACATTTGGGATGAGTGTTCGCACTCCCATTTGGGTCTCAACACGTGAGGTATTTGTTTGGTTGGTGTCGGCTCAGTTTTGGGAAAACTTCGCCGATGTGGAGAATTGTGGAGGAGAACATGGAAAAAGCAGTTTTTTGGTCATAAGTCGACTCATGCACAGGCATAAGTCGACTCATGCACAGGCATAAGTCGACTTATGGTAAGTCGACTTATGTTCGTGTCGTAAGTCGACTTACGATCTGCTCTGGATTGTTGATTTTGGGCTCTGGCAAGTCGACTTATCAGGTCTGATAAGTCGACTTATGATCTCTTCTCCAGTTATCGTTTTTCGCTGAGGTAAGGGTTCAAGGAAAGACCCCTTCCCAACCATAAAGGAAAAGGAAGTTTGGCCTTCATCCTCATCACAAAAACTCTCTCAAAGTGAGAGTGCCTACGCTGATCCATCTGCCAAGTCGACTTATGCAGACTGATAAGTCGACTTACGACGAGTTTTTTGGAAAGTTCAGGTTCCTATTTGCAGTCTGTTTGGGTTTCTGTTTTGGTATAAATACCAATACGATTTGAGGGTTTTGTAGGAGCGTTTTGGGGGGGGATTTTGAGCACAAAAAGAGAGATCTTTCTGAGCTATTTGTTAGGGTTATTGGTTGAGAGGTTGAGAGATTTGTTGGTGAGATTAGTTGGTTCGTTTGAGCGATTTGTAATCTCAATTTGTACTCTCCTTCTCTATTAGTGGAAACCCTCCCCCTTCTTGCCCCGTGGACGTAGGCAATTACTGAACCACGTTAAAATTGGTATTTGGTTTGTGCATTGATATTTAGTTGTTTTTGGCCTTCTTGGATCAGCGTTTGTTTTGGTTCCTCGGCGCCGCCGTCAGCACAACACCTATTCCTGTCAAGAACTTGGAATGATTATTGAGGTTTTGGATATCGGTACCGTTGTAGTTATTTTGAAGTCTCCTATTTTGCGGTTCTTATCTCCTCTTAAATCCAAGAAATCCAAAATGGCCAGCCTGGTGCACGAAGCTCCCGCCGTGTATGATGTTCCGTTTTGAAAATTTATTAGGTGCTCATTGAGTATCAAGATGGCATACACCACAACAATGCAAGTAGGTCATGCTGCACAAATGACACGCAAATGTGAAGGTGATGAAATTAAATAAATTATTTTGTAATATGAGACCTACTCCTGTTGGTCTAATATATGTCACTGTAGGCGTCTAAAAATACCTATAGGTATGAATATACCTATCTAAGTCAAAGAAGATCATCCAAAATCAAAAGAAGCAAAGGAACATGTGAAATAACATAGAAGAACAATATGAACACCCGCGATAGGGAACACTGACGCGCATAGGCGTGGCAATGGAAGGTGTTGTGCTCACAAACAGAGTAATGTGCCTATGGAAAGTTTTAGATCTCTTCGATATCTTTCCAACGCATCTTGGATCACCTCATTCCGACATCGGACGAGGAAGTTAGAGGCAAAATACCCGAGACAGCGCGAACGGTCTCGGAGGTGCGCGGCAGCAGCGACTGCCGCAGAAATGTATTGCATATTTAAGCCATGATATGATCCAAATCTGAAGAATCTCAAAAGACAAAAGTTGTAGGTCTCTTTGTCAGATTTCCAACTCATCTTAGATCACCTCATTCCGACATCGGACGAGAAAGTTAGAGCCAAAATACCCGAGACAGCGCGAACGGTCTCGGAGGTGCGCGTCAGTAGAGACTGCCACGAAAATGTATTGTACATTTAAGCTATGATATGATCCAAATATAAAGAAACTTAAAAGAAAAAGTTATAGATCTCTTCGTCAGCTTTCCAACGCATCTTGGATCATCTCATTCCAATATCGAACGAGGAATTTAGAGCCAAAATACCCGAGACAGCGCGAACAGTCTCGGAGGTGCGCGACAGACTTTACTGTCTCGGCCATAGAGTTGGTTACAACACGTTTTTTGACGGTTTTTTGGCTTCATAACTACTTGAGATCAACCATAAACGTGGGGAGATGGTTACAAACTGAAAGGAGACCCGCTAACATCATAAAAGGATGGTATTTAGGTAGTGAGACGATGGTTACAAAAGGGGGCTGATTAGAGAGCATCCGATCGAGCATTTGATGGAGCAATCCAGAGCAGATTGGAGTATAGAGCCTGGAGCTTTTGGTGAATTGGAGCAAGAGAGAGAGAGTCTTCCTTCTTCACAAACATCCTCAAGAAGCTTTTGGTGATTCCTAGAGATCTAAGCTCTGACTTGATCTTTAGAAGAGTGAACATCTTACATCGATAAGATATTCGCTTTAAATTCTTACTTCGATAAACGAAGGAAGAATTCTCAAAACCTTCACGATTCAATCAGAATCTGTGAATCGGTGGTCCATGGGCTAACGCACCCCCGGCACAAGCAAAGATCCCACGCAAGCAGCGATCCAAACAACGATCCTGCGTTGGTTTCTAAAAAGTTATAATTTTCCTTTTGTTGTGTAAAAGAGGTCTTATAAAAAGACTATTTTTTTTTGAATTTATGGTAATCGACCGAAGATATAATGAATTCTACAGTAAAACTAACTTTTGACGAAAACAAACTGGTGATCACAGTGGGAGCCAACGATCTCGCTGCCGAGATCGTCGTGTCGCAGCCGATCAAAATTCCAGTTGAATCCATGGTCGAATACGAGTTTGACCAAACCAAGTTTGAGGAATATCTCTCATCATCCTCTTCAAGATCTTCATTATCTCGTAAGTACAAGAGGATCTCATCATTGAAGAAGGCTTATACGCCAAAGAAGGCTAAAAGTGAAGACTCTCGCCCAATCGTTGTTGAGGCCTTGCCTCGCAACATTATCCCGGCGACCCCCAAAGCCGGAAGCTCTGCCCATAATGATTCCACCCTAATTAAGGAGTCGTTCGATCGAAGTTCGCCAACTCTGACGAAGAGGGCTCGTCAGAGGCGATGCCAACGCCGCGCTCGTCAATTGGCTAAGGCCTTGGAACAAACCGATGGAGTTCATTACTATGCAGACTTAGAATCAAGGAAACATCAAGTGGTTCAGTCGCCTCAACGTCAAATCACTCACATCTCAGTAAAACTTACGTCGGAGGAATGGACTCTTGTCAAAAGAGCCCGTTCGACCCTCAAAGAACGCATACAAAAGCGTATGGCAAACACCGCTCGTGCCCGTGCTCTTTTACAACAAAGACGAGAAGGAAAGAAGAAAACGGTGGCCAAAGAACCACCAAAATTCTACAAAGTTTGGATTCCGAAGTCTGGAGTTGTGCAAAATCAGCATTTGGAGCCCGTTAAGACTCCGCATCCGCAAGTGAGTGGTTCTAAACGTGTGACTCCTGACATAACCTTGGATCACTCAAAGGCAACAATAATTTGTCCTGAGAATGCCAACAAGGTTTTACACCCTCATAAGAAGATGTGTTCGTCAAAAGACATCGTTATGCCTGGGAGGTCATACCAACAAACGATAGGATTTTTCGGCAATCATACCGATGAATCGTACTATCAAGTTGTGGGTTTGAATAAATTTCGAAAGAGAACTATTCGAGAAATAAACTCTCATTGTTCCTGTGCGCGACTCATTAAAGCAGCATTGTTAGAATATAACTACGCCAAACGAGAAGTCATCCCGCAAAGAGTCTCAGTGTTCCAGAGGCTTTTCACCGAAATGTCAAAGCCCAGGCCGAGACGTTTCAACAAGAAATTTGCTATTCAAGAGGATGAATTCCCTGAAGTCACCATCAATGTGGCTGATAAAGGAAAATCTAAGCGGCATTCAAATGAATCAAACCCCGACTTTTCCCCGGGAGGAAAAGTCAATTCAAGAATTGCCCAACGGATGTCTCGACTCCAGTCAGGAGCTATCAGACGTAGAGATTACAAGAGAATGCATGAAGGAATGTCTTCAGAGGACGAACTATCGGACACTTGTTCTGCGATCGCTTCTGATGATACAATGTCTAGCACGGGACAAACCAAAGAAGTGTTCACAATCACTTCTGGTCAGTTGCTCAAAAGCTTCAAGAAGCTCTAGCGAAACAACATGAAGAAATTAGAGCTGAGATGAAGACAGAGATGGAGTTAGCTATCCAACAAATGAGAGAGTTGCTAACTCAACGACCTCAACCTCCTGAGTCCAGTCAGCGTGCTGAATCCAGCCGCCACACTCAGAATGTTGTAGATGACAGTGATCCAGAAGTGGATGAAGTCATTATGGCTGACATACCTCCCAATGACAATAACACTGGGGGTGGTTCAATAAATCCTCCCAATAACAATATTGGAGGTAGTTCAATTGCACCGCTTAATAACACTGGGGGTGGCCTAATTATTTCTGCTCAACATCACTCAGAGAGAGAATTGCACCGCTTAATAACACTGGGGGTGGCCTAATTATTTCTGCTCAACATCACTCAGAGAGAGATGAGGACAAGAAAATGCAAGACCTTAAAAACAAAGTCAATGCTTTGATGTCCGCTCAGAAAGTAAAGAAGACGGGTATTCCGTGTCCCTATCCAAGAAAATAGGATTCAATACCGTACCCGGCAAAGTTCAATCTGATTAACTTCACACCATTTGATGGAAAGAGCTCGCCTACTCAGCACTTGATTTATTTTAAGTCTTATTTGGGCATGATCTCTGGAAATGAGGCTTTAATGGTCCGGTCATTCGTTGGCAGCCTTCGTGGGCCCGCCTTCGGTTGGTACCGACGTCTTAAGCCAGGGAGCATCAATTGCTGGAATGACATAGAAAGTTTATTCCTCAGCAATTTCTTCGATGATGACACTGAAGTGTCAATCGGAACCTTTTTGGATGAGAAGCAAAAAGACGGAGAGTCAGTCGACAATTTTGTCAAGCGCTTCCGTAACAAGGCAATGAATTGCAGAGATCCTGTTACAGAGGAGTTCATCCTGCAAACATGCCATAATAATCTCTCCATCGATGTACTGGAAGCCCTGGGGGTCGTACCATCCAAAACTTAGAAAGATTTAAAAATGCGCGGTGAACAAGCTGAACACTTTCTTAAAAGAAAGAAAGCTGAGAGAAGCCGACCGATGACATTTGCAATCGTTGGGAACGCAACTCTCGATCCGAAGTTGTAAAAGAAGTATTCTTTCGAAAATGATGAAGCTCCAGCCATATTGAAATACCTCCTCGCCAATGATAAAATCGAGCTACCACCTATTAAAGATCAGGTGGGAGCTAACTAGCTAAGAGAATTACGGATCCAAACTACTGTGCGTACCACATAAGGGTTCTTCATCCCACCAAGATTTGTTTCGGACTCAAAAACAAAATCCAAGCCTTAATTGACTCCGGCGTCATAACGGCGAAACAAGCCAAGTAAAGACGACTCTAACTCCACTGGGTGCACGAGTATAAACTGTTTCCCCTCACTCCGAAGAGTATACGAGTATAAACTGCTTCTCAACACTCCAAAGAGTATACGAGTATAAACTGCTCCTCGATACTCCAATAGGTATATGAGTCTAAACTGTTTCCCACTCTTGACGGGAAGTTCCTGGAGAATTTTTACATATAATATTCTTAAGGATAACCCGGTCATGTAACTCAGTATGATGTTAGACCCAGTTTCGCGAAAGAAGCTGGGGGTGGATGGTTCATGTAACGGAAAGTTCTCGGAAGAATGATATATGTAATTTTCTTAGGGATAACCCGATCATTACAAACAAAGTGATAAACACTATATCCTCATGGTGATTTCCAAATACTATTTTGCTGAGATGAGATTCGATCACTTCTTTAGATCAATCTTCCCTCACAAAACACATATTTGGTCAAACCTTTAAACAGTTAGGACCAAAGCCAAAATCCCTCTCGATTCATCCCATGAACGAGAGGTCCACAAATTGAACGATCAAACATTTAAACAGTTAGGATCGTCTCAAGTCCCCATTTGGTCAAACCTTTAAACAGTTAGGACCAAAACCAAAATCCCCTCTCGATTCCTTCACTGAACGAGAGGTCCACAAATTGAACGATCAAACCTTCCTACAGTTAGGGTCGTCTCAAAACTTCCATCTGGTCAAACCTTTAAATAGTTAGGACCAAAGACAAAATCTCCTCTCGATTCCTTTCATGAACTAGAGGTCCACAAATTAAACGATCAAACCTTTAAACAGTTAGGATCGTCTCAAATTCTCATTTGGTCAAACCTTTAAACAGTTAGGACCAAAGCCAAAATCCCCTCTCGATTCCTTTCATGAACGAGAGGTCCACAAATTGAACGATCAAACCTTTAAACAGTTAGGATCATCTCAAGTTCTCATTTGGTCAAACCTTTAAACAGTTAGGACCAAAGCCAAAATCTCCTCTCGATTCCTTTCATGAACGAGAGGTCCACAAATTGAACGATCAAACCTTTAAACAGTTAGGATCGTCTCAAATTCTCATTTGGTCAAACCTTTAAACAGTTAGGACCAAAGCTAAAATCCCCTCTCGATTCCTTTCATGAACGAGAGGTCCACAAATTGAACGATCAAACCTTTAAACAGTTAGGATCGTCTCAAGTTCTTATTTGGTCAAACCTTTAAACCAGTTAGGACCAAAGCCAAAATCCCCTCTCGATTTCTTTCATGAACGAGAGGTCCACAAATTGGACGATCAAACCTTTAAACAGTTAGGATCGTCTCAAAACCCTATTTGGTCAAACCTTTAAACAGTTAGGACCAAAGCCAAAATCCCCTCTCGATTCGTTCCATGAACGAGAGGTCCACAAATTGAACGATCAAACCTTTAAACAGTTAGGATCGTCTCAAATTCCCATCTTGGTCAAACCTTTAAACAGTTAGGACCAAAGCCAAAATCCCCTCTCGATTCGTTCCATGAACGAGAGGTCCACAAATTGAACGATCAAACCTTTAAACAGTTAGGATCGTCTCAAATTCCCATCTTGGTCAAACCTTTAAACAGTTAGGACCAAAGCCAAAATCCCCTCTCGATTCCTTTCATGAACGAGAGGTCCACAAATTGAACGATCAAACCTTTGAACGGTTAGGATCGTCTCAAATTCTCATTTGGTCAAACCTTTAAACAGTTAGGACCAAAGCCAAAATCCCCTCTCGATTCCTTTCATGAACGAGAGGTCCACAAATTGAACGATCAAACCTTTAAACAGTTAGGATCGTCTCAAATTCTCATTTGGTCAAACCTTTAAACAGTTAGGACCAAAGCCAAAATCCCCTCTCGATTCCTTTCATGAACGAGAAGTCCACAAATTGAACGATCAAACCTTTAAACAGTTAGGATCATCTCAAGTTCTTATTTGGTCAAACCTTTAAACAGTTAGGACCAAAGCCAAAATCCCCTATCGATTCCTTTCATGAACAAGAGGTCCACAAATTGAACGATCAAACCTTTAAACAGTTAGGATCGTCTCAAATTCTTATTTGGTCAAACCTTTAAACAGTTAGGACCAAAGCCAAAATCCCCTCTCAAACCTTTAAACAGTTAGGACCAAAGCCAAAATCCCCTCTCGATTCCTTTCATGAACGAGATGTCCATAAATTGAACGATCAAACCTTTAAACAGTTAGGATCGTCTCAAGTTCTCATTTGGTCAAACCTTTAAATAGTTAGGACCAAAGCCAAAATCCCCTCTCGATTCCTTTCATGAACGAGAGGTCCATAAATTGAACGATCAAATATTTAAACAGTTAGGATCGTCTCGAGTCCCCATTTGATCAAACCTTTAAACAGTTAGGACCAAAGTTAAAATTCTCTCTCGATTCTTCCAAGGAACGAGAAGTCCACAAATCGAGCGGTCAAACCTTCCTACAGTTAGGATCGTCTCAAAACTCTCACTTGGTCAAACTTTCCTATAATTAAGACCAAAACCAAAATTCTCTCTCGATTCCTCCAAGGAACGAGAAGTCCACAAATCGAGCGATCAAACCTTCCTACAGTTAGGATCGTCTCAAAACTCCCACTTGGTCAAACCTTACTACAGTTAGGACCACAACCAAAATCTCCTTTCGATTCATTTTGTGAACGAAAGATCAGCTTTTGAATTGAATAATCAAACCTTATGACAGTTAGGATTATTCAAACCAGTCCAGATTCTCCAAGTGGAGACCCCACTTTGAGTTTCTTTTGCAATAGGAGATAGAATATAAAATTTCTCCTCTCCGATTTTGGGTTTATCTCTACCAACAAACAAGAGACCAGGAGATAGAATATAAAAATTTTTCTCTCTAATTTTGGGTCTATCTCTACCAACAAACAAGAGACCAGGAGATAGAATATAAAATTCTTCCTCTCCAGTATCGGGTTCATCTTTTTACCAAAAAGACGTAACCCATCAACATGTTCAAATCCATATTTTATACGTGGGGGACGTTATCCCAATCCCTTATTAGAGATAAATTTACGTCTATCACACGTCGCCGGATGGTACGTTTCCGTATTAACGACAAAACCTATGTATTCAACATCATAGCACCAAGTCTAAGAGAGTTTATTCTTTTAGCATAACGTTACATACAGAACGAACTTAAACAATCTGCATGCTAGCCCGATTCAAACGGTAGTCGGTAAAGGCTCATCAAACCCGTTGATGGCTGAGGGTTTGCCAAAAATCCTATAAATACGATAATCACTGACGCACCAGCTTTATTAGTTGGTCTCGTGACTTGAGTATACGACAAACTCAGGATAAAGTTCATACCTACAGATGAACCGACCTGAACAATTGGTCCTGCAGCATCGACACTCAGGACCGCTATGCTCCAACAACTTAAGAGCTTAAACTGTGTAGACTCCAGTAAACACACGATGATAAACTGTGTTAACGCCTGTCAACGCGTCAATGATTTTTGCCAAAATAAGGCTAAAAAAAGTCCAATGGATGATCTCAGGGGATTCAATTGCGATCCAGATATGAATTCCTAATGAAGACAATCAGTTCAACATCAGTTCAACGACAAGAGCTAATTCACAAATCAAAACATCAGTTTCAGTTCAAGATTTCGACAATGGTCAAGCGATAAACGCAGCACCGGAAGAGTTTTAGCTATTCTACAAAGCACTGAGTAGACTAAAAGATGAAGAAGTCAAGAGTTGAAGCCGTTCATAGGTTCTTCTACACGATCTCCTCAACTAAGTACTGAAGGGATTGCAAGTAAGACTCATCTTATCCAAAGTGTCCCAGACTCATTTATAAAAGAATAAGTCTGAGATACTTTGGAGGGGGTATCTGTAGGCGTCTAAAAATGCCTATAGGTATGAATATACCTATCTAAGTCAAAGAAGATCATCCAAACTCAAAAGAAGCAAAGGAACATGTGAAATAACATAGAAGAACAATATGAACACCCGCGATAGGGAACACTGACGCGCATAGGCACGGAAATGAAAGGTATTGTGCTCACAAACAGAGTAATGTGCCTATGGAAAGTTTTAGATCTCTTCGATAGATTTTTAACGCATCTTGGATCACCTCATTCCAACATCGGACGAGGAAGTTAGAGGCAAAATACACGAGACAGCGCGAACGGTCTCGGAGGTGCGCGGTAGCAGCGACTGCCGCGGAAATGTATTGCATATTTAAGCTATGATATGATCCAAATCTGAAGAATCTTAAAAGACAAAAGTTGTAGTTTTTTTCGTCAGATTTCCAACACATCTTGGATCACCTCATTTCGACATCGGACGAGGAAGTTAGAGCCAAAATACCCGAGACAGCGCGAACTGTCTCGGAGGTGCGCGTCAGTAGAGACTGCCGTGGAAATGTATTGCACATTTAAGTCATGATATGATCCAAATATGAAGAAACTCAAAAGACAAAAGTTGTATATATCTTCGTCATCTTTCCAACGCATCTTGGATTATCTCATTCCATTATTGGACGAGGAAGTTAGAGCCAAAATACCCGAGATAGCGCGAACAGTCTCGGAGGTGCGCGACAGACTTCACTGTCTCGGTCATAGAGTTGGTTACAACACGTTTTTTGACGGTTTTTTGGCTTCATAACTACTTGAGATCAACCATAAACGTGGGAAGATGGTTACAAACTGAAAGGAGACCCACTAACATCATAAAAGGATGGTATTTAGGTAGTGGGACGATGGTTACAAAAGGGGGGCTGATTAGAGAGCATCCAAGGGGGCTGATTAGAGAGCATCCGATCGAGCATTTGATGGAGCAATCCAGAGCAGATTGGAGTATAGAGCCTGGAGCTTTTGGTGAATTGGAGCAAGAGAGAGAGAGAGAGTCTTCCTTCTTCACAAACATCCTCAAGAAGCTTTTGGTGATTCCTAGAGATCTAAGCTTTGACTTGATCTTTAGAAGAGTGAACATCTTACATCGATAAGATATTCGCTTTAAATTCTTACTTCGATAAACGAAGGAAGAATTCTCAAAACCTTCACGATTCAATCAGAATCTGTGAATCAGTGGTCCATGGGCAAACGCACCCCCGGCACAGGCAAAGATCCCACGCAAGCAGCGATCCAAACAACGATCCTGCGTTTGTTTCTAAAAAGTTATAATTTTCCTTTTGTTGTGTAAAAGAGGTCTTATAAAAAGACTATTTTTTTTGAATTTATTATAATCGACCGAAGATATAATGAATTCTACAGCAAAACTAACTTTTGACGAAAACAGTCACATGGTGCTCGTTGAGCAACAAAGAATTTCTCATTCTGGAGGGATCACACCACTTTTTCTCTACTGTACACAGCCCGTAACCTTTCAAAATTTTCGTTTGGTTAACAGGAGAATGGAATGAAAAGTTTATTTTTCTCTAGTTCTCCCCTATGAAAACACCTTTGTTTATTTTTTGAGAAAAGCGTGTTTATTTTTTTGAGAAAAGCGAGAAAATTAGAATGGAATGAAAAGTTTATTTTCCTCTGGTTCTCCCCTGTGAAAACACCTTCTACGAAAACACCTTTGTTTATTTTTTGAGAAAAGCGAGAAAATTGGAAGAGGATTTATGAACATGATTATGTTTGATTTTGCTTTAAACTATTGGTAATCAGACTGTAGAGTACTTAAAAGAAAAGATAAAAGGATAAGTTCATATTTTAAACATTATCATACAAATTATATAGACATTTCGTTGAGAATTAAACTAATCCAACCTGTATATATATTTGTTGATTATTTATAAACTACAACACATAATTCCCTTTACTGAAATCACATGCATTCTTAATGTTTTGAGAGCAAGTTAACATTATTACTCATTACTTCTATCCAAAACTTTATGCAAGTTGAATGCATTTGTATCTCAAAATCTTTAAAAGCCTCATTCTTATCACTAATCACATTCAGTTACACTTGGAATATTTTCATTTAGCACAGTTCACACCCCAAAAAAAAAAAAATTCGAGCAACATACAGCCAGAATATACATGACACATCCATGCAATACACCATCATATTAATTCGATACAACCTCAAAATAGAGTGAATCTTTGATTCTCCAAATAACACATTGTTTGTGGGAAATTTCGTAATAAAAAGAATATAAGGAAAGAATTGCGTTTGATTTTATTCTCTCTAACTGTTTAGAAAAAGAATG
>NC_033801.1:123870935-123887349 GCF_001876935.1 Asparagus officinalis | reverse complement strand
TTTGACCATCATTGCAAATGTACACATTAGTGAGTTTATATCGGGCTTTGAGAGATTGTCCATTTGCAGTACTAACAAGATGAGATGTTTTCTCATAGAACCTCAGAGGAATAAGATCTTCTCTAATGCAATTAACATCTGCTCCAGTGTCAATAAGAGCTGTGTGTTGGACAGAGTATTCGTCCATAATGTTAAGTATGATATTACATCTCCATTTTTTCTCAACATATTTTTCTATAGAATTTATAAATTCATTATCATCAGAGTCTTCCTCATGTTCAACGTTTTTTATATTTTTGAAACTATCAGATGCTTCTATGGTTTTATTTTCTAGGTAAGTTTCTAAATTTTTTATTTTTTGTCTTAATTCAAAAAGTTCTATTTTTAAATTTCCTTGTTCCTTTTGAAGTTCTTCAAGGTTTACCTTATTCTCTAGTTTTTTCTCATTTTGAATTCTGTTTATAATTTCAGAGAAAGTATAATATTCATTTTCTTTCTTTTCTTCAAGAGCCTTGGTTAGATTTTTTCCCTTTTTCTTGGTCATTTCAAGATACTTAGTTAATTGAGTTTTTTTTTTCTTGTGGATCAGTAATAGCATCTATGGTGTCAAGAATAAATTGTTCGTGTTCGCGCAAAGTGTTTATCTGGGAAGTTTCCGAAGAGCTTTCAGAAAAGTTGAAACAAGTGCAAAGATTATTACATAAATCTTCATGATTTGAGGAATCATCATCACTAATCCTCATATTATTAATAAACTGATCAATTTCTTCCGTAGAAAATTCTTTGGAGTCTATTAAAATTTCACTGACCTTGGTTTTTAGATCTTTTTGTGGACATTTATTGGCATAGTGTCCTTTCTTTTTGCATTTATAACAAGTGGGGTTTTTATTTGTTCTAGCCCTTCTTTTAGGAGGTGTTTTTTCTTCATTCCAATTATTTCTTGGATTTTCCATTTGGAACCCAAATTGATAGCAAAAATCTCCCAATTCCCTCTTCCCTAACAGGTTTTGATATAAACTTTCTGATGTTCATGTTTGCAATCAAGGTTTATGTAAATTTGGTAAAGATTTTTTCTGTATGATAATTAATTTCCTTAATCAAAAAAGTTCCTTTATTTTATAAGAATTTCATTGGTTCCTTACTGAAGAATTCTTCAAGTTTTACCTATTCTATAGTTATTTTCTCATTGGAATTTTCTGCGTCATATAATTCAGAGAAAGTATCAATAATATTCATTCTTTCTTTTCTTCAAAGCTTTTAGTTAAGATTCTTTCCGTGTTCGTTTGGTATTGCAAGAGTACTATAGTATTGAGTTCTTTCTTCTGATCAAGTAATAGCAATCTTATGGTGTCAAGAAAGATTGTCGTGTCGCTCAACGTGTTGTATCTGGAAGTTCCGAAGACTTTCAGAAAATTGAAACAAGTGCAAAGCATTAACATAAATCTCGGTGATCCTGAGAATCATCATCACTAATCCTTCACTTAGATTATGAAACTGAGCAATTCTTCGTAATGTAAGAATCTATTGGAGTCTATTAAAATTTCATGACCTTGGGGTTAGATCTTTCTGTGGACATTTATGGCATTAGTGTCCTTTCTTTTTTCATTGTTTGTCTACAGATGTGGTGTTATTATTATTTTCTAGGCGCTGTGTTTGTGATGTGTGTTTTTCTTCTCTTTATAATTTGATGTCTTGTTTGGTTCTGTTTGTGTTTATAATTTTACTGTGATTTTCATGGAAATTGTATATCCTCATTTTGTTGGATGCATTAATATAGGTTTTGCGCTCATATGGTTCCTGTGTCTCCTAATTCATTGTGATTCCAAATCGGTTAAGGTTTTTTTTTTTTTGTGTTTTTGTTAGTCTGTCGTGTATTAGAGGGAGGGTGTCTGAATTCCGGTAGCTCTGCTATTTATATATTTGCACATTTGATGGGATGAGCTGACATTTTTGTATTTGATTTTTACCTTGCTTTGCGTTATTAACTTTGTTCTTTGTGACTTGAGTGCGTATAATGACCTATTATATCTTTCTTGGTCTCTATATGCTATGATCTCATTTATTTCTTCATCTTATTTATTTATTTTCTTTTTATTTGTCGATATACCGTCAGCTGTCCCAGATAATATAGGTAGCGAGTCGTATAATTATATATACGTTTAGTAACTTAGTATTCAGTACGTATATCAGTATATACAAGTATACTATGAGATTAATGGTATCCTTGATCATAGGATGGGATTTCCGCACTAGACGCCTTAAAATCACATGATGTTGTAGCGACATCTCATGGATGATCCCTTCCGTACTTAAACGTGAGCTCTAGCAGTAGTTGCTAACAACCCCAACACCACCAACGTTGGGGTGAACCGTCGTCGTTTGACCCTCCATCGAGCCATGTCAAAAGTGCATTCATCAAAACCGTTAAAATTTGGATACGAGAGGTGAGAAGGTCAGAACGACGATGGGTCACCCCCAACAACTTGTGTGTTGGGTTATCTCACGACCATGATGTAAATCCACAGGTTTCAACGGGGACCGCAGGATCAGGTTCACACATGCCAGCGTCAATCATGTGATTTTAGAGGCGTCATGAGGAGAAGACCACCAGGCTATGACAAGGATACCCATTATTCTCATATGGGCTATATTATATCATTCGAGTTCATATAATACGGATATATTATTATTATATCTTATATATAGCTGTACTGCATGATATTATAATATAATATTATATCGTCATTTATTTGTTAGTATTATTATTTATTATATACGTGTACTTGATATTGTATATATCTTATCTGTATATTCATGAGATTGTATTGATTAGTATGGTGTATGTTAAATAGTATGAGTTCGTATATATGTATGAAATTTACGAGTCATGCTGTGAGTACAAGCACAAAAAGTTTGCTTAGTAGTGGAGGTGTCAAATCTCCCACTCATTCAAATGGTAGATAATTGCCACAATGGCTGGGTAGTGATCCTTGATGAGGGAGTGACTCACTATACTCCTGTAGTTATTCTTCATATCGGAAATACATCTTCTACAATAAGACAGTGGATAACAAGATATCCAAACAAAGGATTTGAAGTTGATTTTCGGTAACAAATGTTGCGTGCAACATTTCTTTCTGCAACATTTGCTGCATGCAACATTTCTTTCTGCAACATTTGCAGCACTTAATTTTTGTAGCAAAACAAACGGACCTTATAAGGCACACAAGTATAAGAAAAAACTGAGCAGCATGGAATGAATGTATCTGATATAGCATCAAGAAGCCCCATGTAACATGCACTTTAGTGTCAAATAAAAATCATTAGGTTCTCATTTATCTTCTGTAATATTTGTAACTTGCATTCATAAAAGTTGTTATCCGAACTAGATTAGAAAAAGTATAATCATAATAATTAACTAGTTTTTCTAAGCTGCAACTTGTCAATTTTCTGTGAAAATAATATAATGTTCTTTCTTTTGGCTTCAGAAATTCCATCAATATAAAAAACTACGAACTTGGCTTTCTATGCCTAGATAAATGTAACTACCCATGTGAAACTTATCAATTATACCATTTCATTTTCAGTTCTTTCAAAGGCAAAATCTTGCCCTCTTCCAAGTTCCAGCCAAATTTAACAACGAAAGCTTAGATAAGGACGACGAGGAAAAATTTGCCCTCTTCCATAATCAACATAAACATCACCAATTAACTACTTCCATATGATCTTTTCTCAAAAAATTAGAACCAAAAGCTGTTGTGCGCAGCGGAAATTTCGGCAGCACTTCGGCAGCACAACAAGAGAGATTAGATCGATAAGAATTCCCGTCTCACCAAGGAAACAAGAATCTAAAGCGGATATCTCAACCAAGTGAGATATCGGTTCTTCCTCTCATCAGTTCTAGGACTGACCTGTCGAGGGATCCTACAAGCTATTACAAATCACGGCAAGAACACAACTTTTACGTGGTTCGGCAAATAGCCTACGTCCACGGGGCAAGGAGGTGGAGATCTACTAATAGAGGGAGAGATACAACTGGGTTTACAATCTCACAATCTAAACCCTCACAAACTCTCAGATCCCTCACAAAATCTCTCTCAAAAGAGGGAAAAAACACTGCAGCCAAAAGCTCTGCCCAAACAACTACAGTCACAAAACAAAACTCCTTGCACAGCGTCGCCCCTTGCAAGTCTGCGCGTTTTGATTCTTCAAGCCCAGCCGCCAATATTTTTTTTTCTTCTGCCTCAACTTCGCACACAGCCGCAGCCAAACCTCCTTGTTTTTCTTCGTAGCCGCCAGCAAAAGGAGATTCCCACCTTGCACTTTTCTTCTGCAGCAGCCGCCAAAAGAAAAACAAACAAATCAACCTCCAGCACCCGCAATCACACGAAAACCTAGGAGACCCTTTTATATTGTGATTGGTTGATTCGGGTGGGCCGCACTTCCTTTTCTTTGCACAATCCTCACGCGGAAACAAAGTTCACGCGGTTTCACACTTCAATCACGTGGTAGACCCCCCCACGTTCACAATTCTCCACCTCGGTGAAGTTTTCCCAAAACTGAGCCGACACCAACCAAAAACAAATGTCTCACTTATTGTATCTAGTACGTCGTGGCAACGGACTCATGACAACGGACTCCATCCACAACAGGTCGAGACCCAAATGGGAGTGCGAACACTCAACCCAAACCAAATAGTGTCTACTCACCAAATCAAACTGAGCCTACACCGACTACACCAAATGCCTCACTTATCAAGTCTGCGGCTGATAGCACCTCCAATGGCCCTAAACTGAAACAATCTAAACACCTCCACCTGAGATAAACCAATGATCATATCCAAACTACATCTATTAGCTGCACTCGAATCAATCAACCTATCATCTGCATCCAAAACAACATGATTCTCAATCTGTGTCACCTCAGCTGGAATCCCAAATGACGCAGTATGATCTGGAGTCTCCACCCAACGTGGAGTAGCATCACTCTCCACCCGCTGCGATGTCCCAATGATCTGATCATCACTCTCCACCTGCCGAGAGCCAAACGTGACATACCTACTCAGAACAAAGCCAGAAGCTAATACCTGATAATCAAACACGCCTCTGAATCCCAAATATGCTATCGGATTAAATCTCACATCCACAATGTGACCAAATGCTGGGTAGCCAAACATCCGACGTAACCCAAAATCTGAAGCAGCTCCACCAGATCCAAAATCTCTATATGCAGCAGTCGGCAACCTATACATAAGACGGCTCAAACATGTCGTAGCCCGCACACCAATGCCAATGCTCGACATCAAATGCCTATCCTCCTCCAGAAAGGAACAACTCCCTAAATCTGCCATCTCATCACGTCGCCTCAAAGTTTCCACACCAATGAAGTGTCTACAATTGCCGTGAGCTTGGCACGAATGCAAACATAGGTCCCTCTTGTACCTCCTTCTAACATCAGACTGAAGTACTTTCACCTTTCTGCCAATACACTTCCTCCATTTGTTGCGGGCTTCTTGGACTTCACACCAACGCAACTTGGTTGCAACCCACCAATGCCTAGAGCAATCCCCAACTGCGAAAACCACATACCTATTACCTCCCAATAATGCTCCCTTGGAAGGCCCCCGAATGCCTGAATGAACACCCCTCAGAAGACCCCTCGAATGATGGATAGAAGTGTCAAACTCCATCTCGGTCTTCTCGCTCATACCAATGAGTTCACAGGACTTCAAACTGCAGGTCACAACACTCCTCAATAACCTATGCACGGCATTACCAATCAAATAACCCAGCATCAAACAACGCCACAGTCTAGCCGAATCTGATGAAGTCGTCATCTCCCTATCAATCGTCGTGCTTCCGAGCAAATAATACAAATTGTTTATTCTGACGCCCTTCATCACAATCATGGACCCCAATGTGACCTTCAAACGTGCAACCTCCAAGGTCACTTTATAGCCAGATGCCACCAAAGCTCCTAGTAAAATGATGTTCTTCAACAACTGTGGAACGAACCTCACTCCTTCCAACTCCTGAATCACTCCGTCATACATCCAAATACGAACGGTACCAATACCACCAATAGAGCATGCATGTCCATTACCCATGAGCACAACATCCTCTCTTTCCAACTTCTGAAAGCTGGAGAACCAATCCCTCCTAGGGCAAACGTGGTATGAAGCACCCGAATCCAACATCCACTCTGTAGAGTTGGCAACACAAACTGATGGTAGTACAGACAACGAATAGCTCGAAGAATCCGAATCTGAATCGTTGCCACTAGTCTTGACAACATTCACCTCTGAAGCTTGTACAGCTTTCCCCTTATTCTTCTCGGCTCGATCTAACTTTGGACATTCGGCTTTCCAATGTTCATCCTCTTTACAAAAGGCACACTGATTCCTACGAATCCCACGATGTGCACCTCTAGACTGCGACCTTCTGCTTCGGTTTGAACCACGGCCATGAACTACTAATGCATCTCCCGATACCTTCCCTTGTAGCTAACCGTAGTTCTTCCATTTATCATAGTGAGAACAAACGTACCAAAATCATCCTCCGGCAACGAACACAATAGTAGCATCGCCTTGTCTTCATCCTCAACCATGATATCCACATTAGCCATGTCTGAAAGTAGCTTTGTGAAGTTGTTAACATGCTCCCTAATGGAAACTCCCCTCTTTATCTTGAACTGGTAAAACCTCTTCTTCAAGTGAAGCCGATTCTCAATGCTCTTAGTAAGATACTTTTCATTGAGTGTTTCCCACATCTTCTTCGCCGACGTCTCGTTCATCACGTCATAAATAAGATCCGGCGTCAAGCATGACCGAATAACTCCACACGCCCTACTATTCATCTTCTTCCAAACCTTAGCTTCCATCTCGGCAGGTTTCTCTTGTAACTCAAGAGTCTCCTCCAAATTCTGAGCGTCCAAGGCGTCCATCACCTGACACCTCTACAATCTGAAATTAATCTTGCCGTCGAACTTCGGAACATCAATCGTCATGTTATTGATGCTCAAACTATGTATCATCTTCGTAAGAGACGATCCCGATGTGCTTGTTTCACCCATGTTATCGATCTAATTCTTCAAATAGGAATCCTTCAGCGAATCCTTCGAACAAGCTCCCAAGTCTAACCCGGAGCTCTGATACCACTTGTTGTGCACAGCGGAAATTTTGGCAGCACTTCGGCAGCACAACAAGAGAGATTAGATCGATAAGAATTCCCGTCTCACCAAGGAAACAAGAATCTGAAACGGATATCTCAACCAAGTGAGATATCGGCTCTTCCTCTCATTAGTTCTAGGACTGACCTGTCGAGGGATCCTACAAGCTATTACAAATCACGACAAGAACATAACTTTTACGTGGTTCGGCAAATAGCCTACGTCCACGGGGCAAGGAGGGGGAGATCTACTAATAGAGGGAGAGATACAACTGGGTTTATAATCTCACAATCTAAACCCTCACAAACTCTCAGATCCCTCACAAAATCTCTCTCAAAAGAGGGAAAAAACACTGCAGCCAAAAGCTCTGCCCAAACAACTACAGTCACAAAACAAAACTCCTTGCACAGCGTCGCCCCTTGCAAGTCTGCGCGATTTGATTCTTCAAGCCCAGCCGCCAATATTTTTTTTTCTTCTGCCTCAACTTCGCACACAGCCGCAGCCAAACCTCCTTGTTTTTCTTCGTAGCCGCCAGCAAAAGGAGATTCCCACCTTGCACTTTTCTTCTGCAGCAGCCGCCAAAAGAAAAACAAACAAATCAACCTCCAGCACCCGCAATCACACGAAAACCTAGGAGACCCTTTTATATTGTGATTGGTTGATTCGGGTGGGCCGCACTTCCTTTTCTTTGCACAATCCTCACGCGGAAACAAAGTTCACGCGGTTTCACACTTCAATCACGTGGTAGACCCCCCCACGTTCACAATTCTCCACCTCGGTGAAGTTTTCCCAAAACTGAGCCGACACCAACCAAAAACAAATGTCTCACTTATTGTATCTAGTACGTCGTGGCAACGGACTCATGACAACGGACTCCATCCACAACAGGTCGAGACCCAAATGGGAGTGCGAACACTCAACCCAAACCAAATAGTGTCTACTCACCAAATCAAACTGAGCCTACACCGACTACACCAAATGCCTCACTTGCTGAGACCCAAATGGGAGTGCGAACACTCACCCCAAATGTCGATGTCGCTCACCAAATCGATCTCACCCCCATCAACTAATCCAAAACCCGGCTGCATCATAAAGACTGCCTACGTATCCTCTTCCTAAGGAATCAAGCCTTCACGTAGTTCACCCAAATGGCCTCCAAAGGCCCTCAATCAAATAGAAAAGTCTGTAACTCTTCTTCAATATCACCAAACGACCTGCAACTGATAGCACTCCCTATGGCCCCAAATTGAGACAAATCAAACACCTCCATCTGAGGTGAACCAATGGCCGTATCCAAATCAAGTCCATCAGCTGCAATCGAATCCAACTCATCATCTGCATCCAAATCCAAATGATCCCCAATCTGTGTCACCTCAGCTGGAATCCCAAATGACGCAGTATGATCTGGAGTCTCCACCCAACGTGGAGTAGCATCACTCTCCACCTGCTGCGATATCCAAATGACCTGATCAACACTCTCCACCTGCCGAGAGTCAAAAGTGACATACCTGCTCAGAACAACTCTGAAGCTTGAGTACCTTTCCCTTTATTCTTCCCGGCTTGATCTGTCAACTTTGGGCATTCAGCTTTCCAATGTCCATCTCATTTACAAAAGGCATACTGATTCCTACAAACTTCAGGATGTGCCCCTCTAGATTGCGACCTCTTACCACAGTTTGGACTTTTTGCTCTTGTGACCAATGCCCCCGCTACTGGCTCAACTGAAGTCTCCTTATCCTTCTTTCGAAGCTGATAATTTACAAGTGCAGCGGTTATCTCACTATACGAAAGAGATGCCTTCCCATTAATAAGAGTAAGAACGAATGTCTCATATTCCTCATCAGGTAAGGAACTCAACAACAACAACGCCTTATCCTTATCTTCAATCATCACATCTACATTCGCTAGCTTCGTGTAGTGGTTCATGTGATCACCAATGGAGGTTCCTTTCTTTAATTGGAAGCGGTAAAGCATCCTCTTCAAATGCAAGCGATTCTCCACACTCTTGGTCAAATACTTACTCTCAAGGATCTCCCAAATCTTCTTAGCCGTAGTCTCATTGATCACATCATATTTTAAATCTTAAGTTAAACAAGATCTAATCACACCACACGCCGTTCTATTTATCTTCTTCCAAACATTTTCCTCAATGTCATCCGATTTCCCGTCAAACTCTAATGTATCCTCCAAATTTTACGCGTTGAGCGCATCCAAGACTTTGCATCGTCAAAGTCCAAAATTATTAGTGCCATTAAATTTCTCCACGTCTATCTTCATAGAGTGGATATTTAAACTTTGGACGGTCTTTACGTTAGAAGTACCACCCACAACTCTTTCTTTCTCGGCCATAATTCTCAAAGCATCAACAAACCAATACAGAACAAATGAAGAATAGATCCAAACTGAAAAAGAGAGATTTTTACCTCCAAATTGAAACCCTAACAAGAGCCTCCGAAAGATCTTACCCCCACACGACGGTAGACAAGATCACAAATAGTAAAAATCCCACCTTTATAACCAACTGAAGCCCTAGACGAACTTTCAAAGTGATCTACTCCTCCAAATAGCCCAAGCGTAGCCCGGCTCTGATACCACTTGTTGTGCACGGTGGCCAAATTGTTATGCTTCGAGGAACCAAACCAAAACGTCGAGATAGAAGGCTAAACAATCTAAGATAACGACACAAATAACCAATTTTTACGTGGTTCGACAAGTTGCCTACGTCCACGGGGCAAGGAGAGGATGAGTTTTTACTAATAGAGAAGAAGAGTACAAACTGAGATTACAAATCACTCAAAACAACCAACTAATCTTACTAACAAATCTCTAATTCTCTCCAAAATAAAACCCTAACCAATTGCTTAAAAAATACCTCTTTTTGTGCTCCAAGTATCCCCCAATCAATGCTTAATCAAAGCCCAATCAAAGCCAAAGAAACCCTAAAAACGTATCTATTTATAATAAAACATAATCCCAAACATATTAGGATTCTAAAAACGAGTCTGCCATACCCGGGGGTGGCAGACACCACACTCCTGAAAACATGACAGATTCTATCACACCTGGGTGTGGCAGACATCACACCCATATTAACAGGGACATATTCTGCCCCCTAGGTGTGGCTGATACCATACCAGGGTGTGGTGGAGTCTGTCTTGCTTATTTTTCATGTTTTTCTCAAATTCCTTCGCCGTTTTCACATAAAAGAGATATAGAGGTTTTGTTAAAATAGAAAATGGTAATGTATTATTTAGATAACATGCAGTTAAAACATCATCGCCCCAAAAATAATTTGGAACCTCTCGATAGTGAGGAGAGGGTTGTCAAGGGAGGAGAAGATGATGGCGAGCTCAGGGGAGATCTTTTCATTATCGTTAGACTCAAACTTGCTAAGAATGCGCTTGAGATCATTGGTGGCGGGAGAGGGGGATGGCGTGATAGAGGGGAAGAGGAGGAAGGTTAGGATTAGGGTTAGGGTTAGGGTTAGGAGAGAAGATGTACGTTAAGGAGTAGCCATGAATGTTAAGGGTAAGGTTAAGGTTAGAGGTAGGAGATAGAAGTGAGGAGGAGAAGATGAGGTAGGGTGGTAAATCGAATCAAACATTAAGAAATTCATATTTGTATTTGCTAAAGTTATTGTATGTAAACCCCTCTTCTCTTTCAACCCCTCCAAACTCAAATTTTCTCTACTCTTTGTTGTGCGCAGCGGAAATTTCGGCAGCACTTCGGCAGCACAACAAGAGAGATTAGATCGATAAGAATTCCCGTCTCACCAAGGAAACAAGAATCTGAAGCGGATATCTCAACCAAGTGAGATATCGGCTCTTCCTCTCATCAGTTCTAGGACTGACCTGTCGAGGGATCCTACAAGCTATTACAAATCACGACAAGAACATAACTTTTACGTGGTTCGGCAAATAGCCTACGTCCACGGGGCAAGGAGGGGGAGATCTACTAATAGAGGGAGAGATACAACTGGGTTTATAATCATCAAGAAGCCCCATGTAACATGCACTTTAGTGTCAAATAAAAATCATCAGGTTCTCATTTATCTTCTGTAATATTTGTAACTTGCATCCATAAAAGTTGTTATCCGAACTAGATTAGAAAAAGGATAATCATTATAATTAACTAGTTTTTCTAAGCTGCAACTTGTCAATTTTATGTGAAAATAATATAATGTTCTTTCTTTTGGCTTCAGAAATTCCATCAATATAAAAAACTACGAACTTGGCTTTCTATGCCTAGATAAATGTAACTACCCATGTGAAACTTATCAATTATACCATTTCATTTTCAGTTCTTTCAAAGGCAAAATCTTGCCCTCTTCCAAGTTCCAGCCAAATTTGACAACGAAAGTTTAGATAAGGACGGCGAGGAAAAATGGACAAACTGCCATAATCAACATAAGCATCACTAATTAACTACTTCCATATGAGCTTTTCTCAAAAAATTAGAACCAAAAGCAACATAAAAAGACATTTTGAAAGTTATTGGGGTTTAGTATAATTTACCAAAAAGATATAGGGTGTTTTCTACAAAATTTATTAGGGGTTTAGTTCGATTTTGAAAGTTTTTAATTTTATACAAAACAATGAAAGTTCTTAGGGGGTTTAATGTAATTTATTTATGAACCTATCTCTAGTGATGTTTACTAAAAAAAATACAGCAAATAACAATTCACATTTAGAAAGGAGAAAAGAAGCTAAGGACCAAGAGGTAGATTCACAGATACTCGACAAGCTAACAAATTTCTATGAGGGCTCAACCACACAATATATCAATCTTTACTGTTTACAGACATAACACTGAGAAAGCAATATACCAGTCTTTAACATTTACAGACATACATTGAGAAACAATTCCCCTTCTGTATCAATAAAAATCAGGTTGACCCCTGTTCTTGTTCCTCGAAAACATATTAAATAGCAAAATAAAAGTGCACTATTCTATTTGAATCTCCCCCCTCTATTTTCTCCATCCGAATTCACTCGTCGAAACTTTAAAGTCAGAACATCAAGAAATTATAATAGATATATATGTATTTAGCAATTTTTTTCACCCAGACCAACTGCTAGTATAATAAAAATTCATACAAACATCTATATATAAAGAATTGCGAGGACAGTTATGTTTGCTCACCCGGAGAGTTCTGGGGGTTTATGCAGAAAGGGTTCACTCCTGTGATCACATTCGACGGTATCGGATCCCCAACTTTCCTCCCCCTCAAGAACTGCACGATTCCATCATCAGTCCATTGCTCAACGATGTCAAGCGACAAAGAATTCGGCGGCAGAGGAAACATCACTCGATCCAAGTATCAAGAAACACCAATCAAATAAAAAAAAACCCTGTGGATTCAGTCAAATTCAGCAAAAAGATTGAAGTAGGGTTCTGATTCCAAAATCCCCAAATATTCAACAGGAATCGGATTCTTTCAACGCGATTCTCGCTGCAAAAGGGTCTCGAGATCCAGTTGCCTAGTCCCGCCAAATTTTCTCTCTACTTCTTTCCCTCCAAATTTCGTTGCCGAACTCCGCTGCCTACCCGCACAAGATCCAGATGAGATTTTTTTCCTAAATTCCACTACTTACCCTCGCGTGAGAAGGCAGAACAAGCGTTGTTCCGCCTTCTTATGAGGAATACTTAACCCATGGTTTGACGGGATAAATGGGATTTTGGGATCACGTGAGGGTTTGTTAACCCTTTGT
This sequence comes from Asparagus officinalis, assembly GCF_001876935.1. NCBI lineage: Eukaryota > Viridiplantae > Streptophyta > Magnoliopsida > Asparagales > Asparagaceae > Asparagus > Asparagus officinalis. The sequence continues at coordinate 123,874,471 of NC_033801.1, read as the reverse complement.
CATTTTTTCCTGTTTGGCAGGCTAATGGAGGGTTAAACCCCCTTAACCCTTCATTTATCCCCTTGCCAAACGCAGCCTAAAGGAATAAAATCAGGGGATCCTTATGTATTAGCAATATCTTCCTCAAATGGTCGGACTTTCTTCTATGTCTGCATTCATGGAACTTCGTTATGTGAATGATTTCACACAAATGTGTCAATGCATCATGAAATAATCGTGTTTGCAAAACGCTTTTGATGACTACATGGCTTTGTTTGCATGACCAAATGGTGCTTTTTAAGTGAATTAAGCACTTGAAAATAATGTGATGGAAATATTATATTGTTGGAGGAGTATGGTGAGAAAGTTATGTCCTCCGTTCTACGAATACATTGCCATTGGGGACTCCTCTAGGTGCTACTTGATGTTTCATGAATATGAATAATGTTTATTTTACTTTTTTTATTTAGAAAATATTTAGATATTGGAGGAAATCAATATACTTGTTTATTGTAAGATATTCATATATCTACAATGTCAAATACTTATCAACTTATTCTCAGGCGTATGTATAAAAGATAAAAGGACAAGAACGCAACACATTTGGCTAAATTTCGGGAAAATGCCAGGTGCTAAGGGTTGTGATTTTTGAACATTTTTATATAGTAAGAGCGCCGAGCCAAACTATAAAAAATATTTTCTAATTATAAGTATATGAGATTGTTTTAGATTCTTCTCACAAACAATTCTAGAATATTTACCCATCAACTCAGATGTATTTTAAATTTGCCCTTCAAATATTTATATTTCTAAATTTATTTTCTTTCTGCAAATTGACTCCTCTTTTTAACTTCCGTTGAAATCTTAGTGCTTCTTGGGAGTCTATTCAAATAGTTTTTAAAAGAAAAATCAACAAATTAAAACTTAATACATTATAATTATAAATCCCGACTGCTTATAAGCTTCAAGTCCCTAATGAGATAGCATGCTTCTTCTTACTCCCGACCCCACTTTGTCCATGACCCTCATGAGAGAAGACAAAAATGTCAGTTGTCTTCTTAAAAAATTAACCCAGCCTCTCCTCGCAGAGTTTCATAAAAATTCCAAGTTTGATAATATCTTCAACCATTACGAAAACTTTGAAGATATTACTATTGTTGTCAGGGTTTTGATATACAACATCCGATGACCCATTTGGGGCTGAAATTAAATGATTTTTCATTTTAAAATTTTGATACTGCTCAAATTTGATTTGGGCCTATTTTTTGTTTTTATTATTTTATTAATTTAGCAAGTTCTCATTAACTGTTGTCAATTGTATAGAACAAATTCCTTGTCGTATAGTATCGTCTAATCAAGTTTGCGTATGGTGAACTTGGAAATCAAATTTCGGTGATCTTGTGCAGATTTTTCAATTTTTCTGTGATTGACTGGCAATACTTTTATTTGAATTATTTTCATCTTTGTAGGCCCTCACTTTTGGTGTTTATTAATTATTAGTTATTTCAATAATACAATTTCATACTCCGAACTTCGACACGAACACGAGGGAAAAGAAATAGGCGATCAATTGAGTACCATGAAAGGCGTATGCATAAAAGAAGCATTAAACTAGAAGCTGCTGCAGAAAAAAACATAGATAAGACATGTTTTGTACATCTAGAGGGATAACTATAGCATTTTCCACTATCTGAGTTAATCATCAACTTGATGAGTGATGTTATCTATGTTAAACACTTCATTAAAAGTAAAGAATATCCACAGAACAGAAAACAACCTGATATTTATATTTTAACATTCAATCATTACAAAGTTGAAAATTTTAGTATATTAAACAAAGACCTAGTTCCAAACATGATAGATTATGAATATCTTCGCTCAATTTTCTTTTTCTTTCTCGCAGCATTCTACGTGTTTCCACGTATCAGTATTCTACATTGCAGCCTCCATGTCAGACATGGTGGGCGACATGTCAGATTTGCGGACTCACCGCAAAGAAATCTCAACTTTCATATGTTATGTCGTTTTTTTTATCCAATATCGGGGATATGTTGGTGAATATCAGAAATTGCGACCGACATTGCAGCCTAAATTCCTAAATAGTGGCCATTTTCTTTAAGGATTACAGCTTTCAAGTTTGGGTTTATATCACTAAATACACCTTATCACATGCATATATGAATAAATTGTGCAAAAAAAGTTATTATTTTGTAATACTTCATGCTTCTTTTGCTTTTAATGTTTAAAAAAATTCAATTGAGCTTCAAGAATGTTATTAACCCATAGTTATGAGACCTATTCTATCAAGAAGTGATTGTTCATGCTTCAACAATTAAAATAGAAGTTCAAATTGATGTTACTTGCTAATTGTAGATTACATTGTAGAACATCATATTATATACCATATCATCCGATTTGACACTCCGATATTTACTACATATCCCTGATATTTTTTCGATATCCGCAATTCTGTATGGATTTTGACCGTCCGACATGTCCCCCACGTCCGTTATTTAAAACCTTGTTTCCACTTCAACATTACCCCCAAATCCACATAGCCAATTAGCTTCCTGATTGAATAAAAAAGTAGCAATACCATTTCCTACTGGTAAACATGATCCTCTTTGACTCTTTCATTTAAATTGCACATAAGAGATGAATGCATGTCCTTATAACAAATCACACGATCTTAAAACTTCTTATAGAAAATATTTTTCATGTTTACTCCCAAGTTCGGATCTACCAAAGACATTTTTAGAGGGAATTATGCACCGCTCACAGAAACATGTGATGCGCCAAGATTTAGTCCCACGTCGGATATTAACTGAGTGATTGAATGGTTTATAATGCAAGTCTAAGGAGTCAAGTACAACATTGAATGGACTCTGTGGGGTCCTAGGGCTTACATCGCGCCAACGGGCTTGCAAATTCAGGGGGGTGATAGAAACAATCTCATGAAGCTCATAGGGTATACTTCAACCAACTCATAATGAAACAATCTCATGAAGACGGCCTCATAGGGTAAACTACAACGAACTCATAACCAAACAATCTCATGAAGACTGCCAAGGCCAATTCTTTTGCGGCACTTCCTCGAGTTCGACCCATTGGTCATAATCAAAATTAAATTCTTATGTTCAATTGCGATAATGTTGCAGGGATACGCTATAGAAATTGCACATTACCATCACATAACACCCCAATGCTCCCATCAACAAAACGCAAATGGCCAATAAATTCAACGAAGTTGAGAATCAAATTGCATTAAATCATTAAAAAGAACTAGTCTTTACAAGTACCATCTACAATTATTATTCACAAACTATATACACGGTTTTTTTTTTTTTTTAAAGTAACATTACCAGAACAGAATTCAGCAAATCGCCGGCATGGGCTCCATCTTCCCTCTCTCTTCCAAGATCCTCCCCAACTTCTTCACCGCAAAATGGGTGCAATTCGACAACGCGATCCAGAGCACCACCTCATACACAAAATCAAACGCCGGATCCAAATTACCATTACCCTCCTCTTCCCAATTTGCCCCTCCATCGCCCCCA
>NC_033801.1:123847932-123870819 GCF_001876935.1 Asparagus officinalis | reverse complement strand
GTTGGCGATCGCCGCCGTGATTTCCATCGGGATGGAATTGGGTTTTGATTCCTAGGGTTAGGGTTTGAAGAGAGCAGGAGAGAGAAGGAGAGAGAATTCTATATAAATAGAGTTCGCGCGGAGAAAGAGAGGCGGACACGAAAAGGTAAATAGGAGGAGGTTTCTCGCTGAAGAGAATTTCAATGCGACTCCGAAATTGGTCTCTTTCCCCGATTTTCTTTTAATAAAGGAAAAATTGCTTCAAGGATCCAAAATCCAAAAAGTCATGTGACACAGCCCCTCATATTTTTGGTTATGTGCTGCAGCCCCAAAAAAGAAAATTCTATGTGATTCAGTCCTTATTACAATTTCCAAGAAAATAAATCCCCAAAAAACCCCAAACTACCCCTCTTCTTCTTTTCTAGATCTTCTTCTTCTCCAGATCTTCTCCTTCTTCCTCTTCTTGCTCCGCTCTTCTTCGTCTCGTCCAACTCCACTCCCTCTCTCTCAAACTCCAGCGCCGCCTCATAAGGTGTTATCACCTCCCTCAACGCCGCAGCCGCCGCCGTCGCCGCTCCAGCACTCGTCGTGCCCCTCCTCAACATTTCGGGTCATCCTCCACAGCCTCCTCAACTCCGCCACCACCGCCACATCGGCCACCCTCATCTTGTCGGGTTTAGTTCTTCGTTTAATTTCACGTTTTTTTGGTTTAATTAGTTGAGTTAGAGAAGGAGATCTCGTGTTATGTCCTGTTATCCAACAAAACCCATGACTGCATTGCCTTCAAGGTATTTCTCATTGATTTTCCAGTTAAATTCAATAAATAAATAATAAATAAATATTAAAAAGAGGGGAAAAGATTGATTGTTTTGGGTTTTTTTTTGGCTTGTTTTAGGTTATGGCATCCACCTGGAATTGCACAATGTGGCCCAACAGAGAGATCCTCTTGTCACAATCCACATCCTCCCCAGACTTCAGATTAGTTGCATCAAGATGAAAATGAGTATCAGTGTATTGTGAAGTTATGGATTATTACACTAATGTAATTCCATCTGGGCCTTTTCCTTAATCTGGTGCCTCAGTAGGCACAATGTTATTTGGCTTTCATCTTGCCTTGAACGTAGATGTAATAGCTAAATACTTTTGTATGTATGTAGTAAATGTGTATATGAACTGAAATACTTTTGTAGGGATGTGAACTATAATGAAAATGTGATATAAAATTGATGCACAAATTTATCCTATTAACTATTAAAATACTTATATAAGTCATTAACTATTGAAATACTTTTGTTAGCTTGTTAAGTTACTCTGTTAGATTGTTAAGTTACACAGGTAACATGTTAACTTTTTTTGGTAGCTTGTTAAGTTACACAGATAACATGTTAACTTTCACAGGTAGATTGTTAAGTTACACATGTAACATGTTAATTTTTATTGGTAGCTTGTTAAGTTACACAGATAACATGTTAAAGCTTCAGGCTTCCTTTCAACGGATAAAGCATCACAAAGAGCTTGCTTTGCCATTTAGATGTCAGTTTGAAGTCTCCTCTCTCATTGCCATGAACCTGAATATAGTTAACAAGCACCGTAAAATAGTTAACATGAACCTGAATATAGTTAACAAGCATCTTAAAATAGTTAACATGAACCTGAATATAGTTAACAAGCACCCTCAAATAGTTAACATGAACCTGAATATAGTTAATAAGCACCGTAAAATAGTTAACATGAACCTGAATATAGTTAACAAGCACCTTAAAATAGTTAACATGAACCTGAATATAGTTAACAAGAACCCTTAAATAGTTAACATGAACCTGAATATAGTTAACAAGCACCGTAAAATAGTTAACATTTTAAGAGCCTTCTCGCCTTCTTCTTTTCTTGCATATCTAGCAATTAGAGCATTCCATGAGATTTCGTTCTTGGAATCCAACCGATCAAACACAAAACAAGGCTCATCCATCTTCCCAAAACGTGCATACATATCCAACAATGAACTCCCAACAAACACATTCAAGTTGCAAGAATATTTAACACTTAAAGCATGAATTTGTTCCCCCAATTCCAATACTTGCAGCAGAACCAGTGGCCTTCAAAAGGCTCGCAAAAGTAAACTCGTTAGGTTTCAATCCAAGTACGAGCATTTTAGGAAGCAACTCCAATGCCTCTTTAGGATGATCATTCTGTGAGTAACCAGTTATAAGCGCAGCCGTGTTGACCACATCTTTAACAAGCATTTCATCAAACGCTTTGTGGGCATTGATCAAGCACCCACATTTGCAGTACATATTGATGACTGAAATTTGGAAGAAAGGGTTGCCTTGAATCTAGAACTCATGACCTGTAGTTGCTCAGTCTGTGCTCGCCTCCCACGATCCTAAAACTCATGACCTTCTTCTTGTCGTCAAAGATTTTGAGGCGCTTGGTGCTGCTGACGACGGGGATGCTGGAGATGAGGCGGACCTCGCGGAGGCAGTCGGCGGCGAGGGAGGAGGAGTCGCCATCGAGGAGGCGGAAGGACTTGACGAAGCGCTTGTAGGAATGGGGGGAGTCGAAGCGGCGGAGGAAGGAGACAGAGGAGGGAGGAAGGAGATGGGGAAGGAAGAGGAGGAAGAAGTGTGATTTTGGGGGGAAGATGACAGTGATTTTGGGAGGGGTAAAATTGGTTTTTTTAGGAAAACATGAGCTGGAGTCATGATAGAGGGGTTTGGGCAAAAAAAATTCAAAATTTTGGGGCTGCAGCACATAACCAAAAGTATGAGGGGCTGGGTCACATGACTTTTTGGATTTTGGGGCATTGAAGCAATTTTTCCTTTAATAAATGCATATAGCAATGCTTATCTTGAACTTCTAAAAAGGCTTCCAAATTTGACAAAACCAACCAACGCTATGAGATCTTTGCCACAATAGCCCTCAATGCTTTGTTTTCCCATTAGGGGCTGTTTGGTTGTTGTTGGTAAAGTTGTGTATTTATGACACAACTTGGAAAGTTGTTGTCCACCTTATCAATTTCACTTTTATACTTTTCTTTGTTTGTTTTTGATTCCATTGGAATCATAAAACACTTGTTTGGTTTGCAAAATAAAACTTTACTTGTTTGTTTGGAAAGTGTAAAAAGTGGTTCCTACTCAAATGATCATATTGGTTAGAATTATTTTTTATTATTTTTTCCTAACTTCAATGTTAGCTTTCTCCTAAAATCATGTCTTTTTTTCATGAAATCACTTTACAAATCACATCAGCATATGAAATCACTTTACACTATTTTTACAACTACAAACAAATAATTGAAAGTGATGAAAGCTGACATTGGGACCCACTTTTTTACACTTTACATCCTTTTACATGGTAAAAACATACAACCAAACAGCCCCTTAAGGGCTTGTTTGGATTGAGGGGAATGAGGGTGAAGGGAAGTTAGGGGAACCATTCACCTCCATTCACCTTGTTTGGGAACACTTAGGAGTTGAAGTTAATTCACCCTAGTTCCCCTTGGTTCACCCCCTAATACTATAAAATTTGTTACCCCCAAAATTGTGGTGTAACCAAGGGGAAGGGAACTCCCTTCCCTTTCCTTCCCTTCCTTTCTCTCAGTTTCCCTTAACTTCCCTTCACCCCCTAGAAATCCAAACAGGCTATAAGTGTCTACGATGCCTCCCCTATATTTTTTAAGTTTTCCCAATTAACCGGGAAATTCTAAAGTGTCTCGGATAACTCTTTAAAAAGTTTGTTAGAAAAGGTAAGAATATACACGTTTATCTGTGGAGTTTTAAGGGGCTGTTTGGTTGTTGTTGGTAAAGTTGTGTATTTATGACACAACTTGGAAAGTTGTTGTCCACCTCATCAATTTCACTTTTATATTTTTCTTTGTTTGTTTTTTATTCCATTGGAATCATAAAACACTTGTTTGGTTTGCAAAATAAAACTTTAATTGTTTGTTTGGAAAGTGTAAAAAGTGATCCCTACTCAAATGATCATATTGGTTGGAATTATTTTTTATTATTTTTTCCTAACTTCAATGTTAGCTTTCTCCTAAAATCATGTCTTTTTTTCATGAAATCACTTTACAAGCCACATCAGCATATGAAATCACTTTACACTATTTTCACAACTACAAACAAACAATTGAAAGTGATGAAAGCTGACATTGGGACCCACTTTTTTACACTTTACCTCCTTTTACATGGTAAAAACATACAACCAAACAGCCCCTTACATTGTTTGTTTTGAATTCTATTGAGAATCCTCAAATGATAAAATTACATTGTTTGGTTTACGTCAGAGATCGTATGAAAGTGATTGTTATATGGACCCAACTCCAATTATCATTTTACCATAGGTAAGTTCACCCTATCAAAATTTAGTTGGGTTACATGCACTTTAGTATCAAAAAACAAACATTATTGGTATTGTCACCCGGTTTTAATGATCAAGTCAATTCATTTAGTGCTTGATAAAACGTAATAAGATATACCATATAAAATTTATAGCTGCCTGCCATGCTTTATGCACCAAAGTTCCATAATTCTTTCACATTTGCCTTAGAAATTTGTAGAGAAAACTCCCTCATAGTTCAATTAAAGTAACTTTGATTAACATGATAGGTGTAGGCGTCAAAAAATGCTAATAGATATCCCAAACATAGAGAAGATCACTCAAAGGGATCTCATATTGAAAATCAAAGCAGGAATGACAGGAATGAACTGTCTCGCCAGCGAGATAGGCTTTGCTGCCTCGCCAGCGAGACAGTATTTGCTGTCTCGCCAGCGAGACAGTGTTGAAATGGTCAAAACTATCTTTGTAACTGCCCTACACGTGTCCATTAACTACCGAGGGACGTGGGAAACATCGTGGGCGAAAATCACGTGAATAACTGCCAAAATAACGGAGTTTGAAACGTGGGAAGGCAGTTAAAACGAAAACTGCCTGCGGTTACTGTTTCCGAGACAGTATTTACTGTCTCGCGGATCCGAGACAGCAAACACTGTCTCGCCCAGCGAGACAGTAAACACTGTCTCGCCGTACTAATGTCGTCATTTGTTGAGTTTTTTCAGTTGCAGACCCCTGAGGCTATAAATACCCCCCTAGGGTCACTTCTGACGAGGATCGAGCATATTTTCGAGCATTCCAGAGCAGAGAGAGCAGATTTGAGTTTTCATACAACGCCTTGAAATTAAGCTTTGACTTGATTTTAAGAAGAACGACTATCTTACTTCGATAAGATATCGTTTCAAGTTCTCACTTCGATAAACGAAGTCAGAATTAGTAAACCCCCTCTTCACGATCTGTGATTCGGCGGTCCACGAACCAAAGCGTTCCCGGCACAGGCAAAGACCCACGAAAACAAAGATCGATAGACGATTTTTGTGTTTGTTTCTCAAAAGTTGTAATTTTTGCTTTGTTGTGTAAAAGAGGTCTTATAAAAAAGACTATTTCTTTGAATTTATTGTAATCGCTTGAAGATATAATGAATTCCTCAACAGAACCGACTTTTGACTCAAACAATAGGTGATAAAGTAAAATTAAGAGGAGGGGGGTTGTGAAAACTTTCCTTTCCATCATCAATTTCGGCCAAACAATGTTCCAACCTTACTTGCTTCTAATACTATTGTCAGCTTTCGGATGAAATCGTGTCAATTTAGAGGGACTTCACTTTCTGTGCGACCTAAGCATCAAGGATGTCATCTCACCATATTTCTTATGCAACTAAAATTATTGAAAGTTGAGAAAGCTGCCAAACCCACATTCTAACAACATTTTCAGCTTTCCTATCTAAAAAAAAACAACCAAACGGACCCTAAGAGTAAGCGGGTGTTTATGTCAGAAAGTTAGTTGTATGGCAAGTAGATAGTTAGAAGACTTTAGGGTCCATGGATCTTCCTTGATAGCTGATCAAACAAGAGGAAGTAGATTCCTGAACAATAAACACTCGTTAGAGGGCTGAAGTTTGTTGCTCTGCTGTGCCCTCTGACGTTTAAGTCAATAATAGATTAAGCAAGTTTGTAAAATCTAGTCTTTGGGAGTTATTTAACATTTTTTGCATACCTTAGAATAATGGAGGTTGCCCACTATTTATGGAGAGTTAGCAAGGGCACATTGGAGATTTGACCGGGTCAGCGTGGTCGGTTGATCAAACCGCACTTTACACTTGTCAGCAATCAGTTGAATAAGTCACATTCACATTTAATACGAAAATGACAGAACGGTTGAAGTGCTGACTTGGTTCGAGGAGTCATAACTTCAGCCCGAATAGTCATAAATGACTTTGACTTAATATTAAATACGATGGTGATTAAACGGTGAAGTACACTGTTGAAGCTGATGGATCACCTTGTTATTTGAGACATTCTTTAGTGAGGGCCTGAGTAGAAGACACATTTCGTCTTGGACTTGGGTTCTTCTAGCGTATCCTAGCTCGAAGATGTCTTTCATCTCGATTTTGGGTTGCCAGAGGGTCAGCAATGCTCACATCCGGGTCGGGCTTTTGGAATAGCGGGACTCTGCCAGTTAATTATGCCACATGTATGACTCTCCAGAGTTCATTAGACTTGGTAATTCTCATGATACAACAAGAAGAAAAGTTAAAAGGTATATGAAGATTATCTGAGAAACTTTTGAGTTCTAAGGGTAAGATGGGAATAGTTTTCAGGTTAAGAGGGTAAAAACATATTAATGGGATCTATTGCGAAAAGCGCCCCCTATTTTTGTAAAATTTGCTCAAATTTCAACTCAATATGTCATTCTAGTACTTTTCTAGTCATGGATTATGTTAACCCATTTACCCGATGAATAACCCCCTTATTGACTTCCGACTCAACTGAACTTTGAAGCCTCCTAATATAAATTGCTTCCCCCCCCCCCCTCTATGTGTCAACTTATTAGTTTGTCTTTTAATTTACACAACAAGTCAAGGATTAGTTGCAATCGTAACATAAAACTCGGCTGTAACGTAACAAATGTCTTAATTTTTGCTGAAGAATGAAAATTAGTAAACATTATATTATATTATATTATATTATATTATACTCTCTTTAAAAGTACGAGTTTGAGAAAATCATTTTATGATCAATATTATCCTTATCTTTTTTGAATATTACGTTATTATCCTGATCTATTCTAATTATCCTATCTTCTTTGATTTGGTAACCAAATGATTTATTCTATTCATAATAAGACTTAACATGTTATTGGATAAAATATATATGTTTTATATAATTCAAATCATTTACTTATTTTAGTTGTAGAGAAATCTAAAAAATATATGCTAGCCAGCACCTAAAAGTTTTTTGATCTTTGTAAAAAATATTTTCCAAGTTTTTTAAATTACAAAAATGTCCCTACAAATTCAAAATTTTATTAAAGCGTCTTGAAAATTACAAATTTTACTTATCTAAACTCAGTGAGAAATCTAAAAAATATATGCTAACTAGAAACTGAAAGTTTTTTGAATTGGGAAAAAACATCTTGTAAGTTTTAACAATTACAAAAACACACCTAAAAATTCAAAATTTATAAAAAACACCTTAAATTTTTTAAACCTATAAACATACTAAAAACCTACAAATAACACAAAAAACCCTCAAATTTTTATGAAATTTGCAATGCACACTATGAACCTTTTATAAATTGCAAAATAAAACCCTCAAAATTATAAAATTTATAAAAATCCTGATAATTTTTGACCTAACAGTACATTAAAAATATAGGAATTATAAATATCCCCTACACAATTTATAATTTATAGAAAAAACACCCTTAAAGTTTTAAAAATTACAAACAAACATTTAAAATTCTAAATTTATAAAAAAACACCCTAAAAATTTTAAAGTCATTAGTAAATTAAAAACATAGGAATTACAAATAGTCTATAAACAATTTACAATTTGTAGAAAAGACCTATAAGTTTAAAAAATTATAAAAAATCCTTAAAATTCATAATTTACAAAAAAACATGAGAATTTCTAACCTATAGACACTAAAATGAATATGCAAAATTATTAACAACCCCTAGAAAATTAAAATTTTACAAAAAATATCATACACCTTTTAAAAGTATAGGTTTAGGAAGAACTTTTCATGATAAATATTACCCATAACTTTTTTGAAAAGAACATAACTAATTAAAAATCTATTAAATTTGAAATATATAAAAAACACCCTCAAAGTTTATTACGTTACAAATTATCCCTCCAAAGTTTGAAATTGTTCAATAATTTTTTTATAATTCCTTGATATCAATGTAATGTTTAATAGTTTTGTGTATTTATAAATTAAAAATTTTAGGGTTTTTTTTACACTTTTTAAAACTTTTGAGGGTGTTTATTTTATAGTTTTTGAAATTTTCATTATGTTTTCAGTGTAATGCATGTATACATCAATTAATGATGATATTGAAGAATAAGTCGTTCTTTAAATTATTAGACCATAGTTAAGTGTGCACATCACTATTCCTAGAGAGTATAGTTTATATATGCAAATATTTTTAGACAATCTATATAGTGGTTAAAAAGATTTTGACATTAATGTACTATTTTTTATAAATTATATTTAATGTGAATCCACCATATAATTTTGATTGTGGTCATCATAAATTTAATATGTTTGATTGATTGCCTATTTACGTTTATAGACCATAGATTATTTTACTTTCTCACATGAGCTAATATTTGGTGCTTAATAATTTAAATTATTTCTTTTAAATTTAATATAAAGAGGAGCTCTAATAACAGTTATTTATTTACCTATGACATAATACAACTCAAGTCCTATTTTTTTGCTGAAGATTTATTCCATAGTTATGCGTATCAAATTAGTAACTAAAATAATAATTATTTATGCTTAAATTATGATGATTGTAGTTGGCCACTCACTATGAACTTTTTATGAAAATATATACCTTACTTTGTATATTTTATAAATTAGTTTTTAATTTGACGTATTAAATTATTTTTTTCGTTGTAGCAATTTTTTCTTTGACTTTTAGACTATGTAATCACTATATCACCATTCTAGCATAGAATGACCTCATTCTAAATAGCTCCAAGCTAATGTTTGAGTAGCACTGAAGTATAAACTATTGGTATTATGCATATATATATTTTAAGAAAATCATGTCAATATTTTTTAAATAGAAGAGAATATTCTAACCTATGATGTTATAAAAATTAAATATAACTAATTGAATTATTAGCAAAAGATAACTTATATCAGAAAAGTGTGAATAATAAGATAAAGAGGAAAGATAATAACATTGCCAACAGTACTACAAATAGCAAACTACAATGTAAAGTTAATCTATTTTGTAGAGCCTAATTGCTAGCTATAAGCATCGAGGTTTTCATATATATACTTTATAATTTATTAAAAAGGGTCATATAATCTTACATAATAAAATTGATTTAATATTGAATAGTAATATCGTTGTAATAATATTGTTATTAGAATTTTTTTCTATGAATCGATATGTTCTTTACGATATATAAGGTATGCACTCTAAATTCTTATGTCTTTTATAGAGCCAAAAAGTTTTAATACGAGCCTCTAATATGTTCCTCTCACAACAGCAAAATCCACTTAGGAGATATGGATATTCCAGATGAGTTATGCATCCTATATAAAATACAATTGCTCTAGACAAGTGAGTTATAATAGTATTTTTTATTTAAAGCGTTTAGGGTAAGATTTGATAGGGACCTTGCATCAAAGAATTTTTTTATATTTAGAGCACGTGACGAAATATATCATTATCTCACTGTTCTAATTCCGCAAGAATTTTTTTTCCATACTTTTAGTTTTACTTCTATGATATAGAGAATGAGCTATAAATTTGAATAAGAATATTAGATAATATAAATATGAGTGAAACATCAACTAAAAGTTAACGTGAATATGAGCCAAACCACAACTAAAAGTTTAATGGACATATTGCAATTAAATTCATATGCAAAATTCCTTTGTGAATTGAATGATCACCCATCTTTTGAAGACTTCAAGATACTAATAAATAGAGATATTGTACTAGATTAATATATTTATAACTCACAAATAGTAGATCACTTGGTCTTAGTCTGGGTTGAAAGAAACAATGACAATATTTTATTTGATAGAGAGATTATCGAGTTGATGATTAATCTCACAAAAAATTTTGTTTTCTTTTTTTACTCTATTTTTTATCAATTTAAATAATCATGATATTCAACCACGTACAATACACGTGCATCTGAACCCATGATATTCAACCACGAATGCACGTGCATTCCAACTAGTCATCCCAAATGAGAGAGGAGATTGCTTCTCCTCTAAATGCCCATACACATCTGTGGCCTTTGAAGCCCAAAAACCCAAACCATTACCTTGGACTTTGCAAGTTCTTTTCTGGTCCATTTCTGACCCGCTCAGGCCCAATAGAACAGAAAAAAACCCTAGCCCCATATATTTATCTATATAATCCCTAATCGCCGCCGCCGTCGTCTTCTTTCTAGGGTTTCATCGAAAGAGAGAAGCAGAGCAGAGAAAAAATGGTTGCTCTCAAGCTCCAGAAGAGGCTCGCCTCCAGCGTCCTCAAGTGCGGCAAGGGCAAAGTCTGGCTCGATCCCAATGAGGTCAACGAGATCTCAATGGCCAACTCTCGTGAGCTCCATTCCACCCTTTTTCTTTTTCTTTTTCTTTGTTTTTGGATTTTTAATTGGTTTATTTCGTTCGAATTGGATCTGCACGCATAAGAAAGTTAAGGTTTTGATCGATAATTATTTGGTTACTTTGGTCATGATGCTTGAAGCGAAGTCCTGTATACATTTTGATTTTAGATTATGGGTCTTTGAAGTGTCTTAAGTGGAAAAGTATCCACTTTCTCTTTTGGATTAATATGCAATTATTTTTTTAGTGGCTATTTTTGTGTATCGATATATGATATTCTAGAAAATTGATATAAAAGAAAGAATTTAGTAGTTGTTTGCTTGATTTTCGTAGGGTTTTGAAGGTTTAGTGATTTTTGAAATCAGAAAGAATAACGTTTTGATTGAGAGTGAGATGTATTGGATGTATATTTTGATAAGATTAAAACAGTCGTAGAGTATGGTATTCTTTTAATGCGGGATCTTTTTTATTTTTATTTTGAGGATTTTTTCGTGCAAATTTTTTCAATGACAATGATGAAAGAAATTGTTGGAGGTGTGTACTTTGAAAGAATATTTTTAAAATTCTAGATAATGTACATTTTCTTATACTATTCATGCTATAATTACTCAGCAACAGCAGCTTCCACATGCTTAATATTTCTGGGAAGAATTTAGTTATTTAAATTACATTTTCGAGCTAATGTTATGATGTATATAAATACTTTCTTGCCCCTTTTGCTAACTTGTATTATTTATTTCTTATTCTTATGTTATAATTCATTGATGTCCAAGCGACTCAACTATTGTTCCTGCAAAGTCTAGATTAAACCTATTAATTGGTGTTGTGCTGTACTGCTAATTGTCAAATTCACCTTCATTATTATGATGTAATGTTGACAGCTAAAACCTTCATGTTTTTTTGGCTTCCTTCCTTTTTGCTTGTTGGAATTTACTTTTCAGATTATGAAAAGTTTAGATTGACATAAGCTTAATATGGCTACTGTGTTCTTTCTAAAAATGGCATTCTGCTCTCTCAAATTGCAGGTCAGAACATTAGGAAGCTGGTGAAGGATGGATTTATCATCAGGAAACCCCAGAAGATTCACTCACGCTCTCGTGCTAGGCGAGCTATGGAGGCAAAGAGGAAGGGGCGACACTCAGGCTATGGTGAGTTGTGTTTAATAATTCAAAATTTTAGGTACATGTCTTTGATATTGCCCTTGTTTTGCTAAATGAACTGAAATGGTCTAGGTAAGCGCAAGGGTACTAGGGAGGCTAGGCTGCCAACTAAGATCCTTTGGATGAGGAGAATGCGAGTTCTTAGGCGTTTGTTGAGGAAGTACAGGGAAGCAAAAAAAATTGACAAACACATGTATCATGATATGTACATGAAAGTCAAGGGTAATGTGTTCAAGAATAAGAGGGTGCTGATGGAGAGCATTCACAAATCTAAAGCTGAGAAGGCAAGAGAAAAGACGTTGTCTGATCAGTTTGAAGCCAAGCGTGCTAAGAGCAAGGCAAGCAGAGAGAGGAAGATTGCTAGGAGAGAAGAGCGATTGGCACAAGTGAGTTGAAAGTTCACCTTTTTCCCCTGCAAAGTTTTGCATGTGCTATCAAAATGTTTGCCTTACATATGATGTGATAATCTGTTAGGCATTGGTATGCTATTAGGTTGATCTAGTGTCGAGACTCCAAACGCATTGAATTCGTAGCGTTATTGGAGACAAAACTCATGCAATGCTATTCATACCATATTAGGGATACACTGAGTAAATTATTGTGTACTAGGTGCCTATCTACTTTTACTTGTGGCTTATTATACTTTTAATTTGTGTTTTGTACTTTGCTTGCGTATAAGCTGGCAGCCTATAGGTTTAGGTGCATTGTTTAGATGGTCTTATGTTACAATTATGTATTATCATCAAGGCTTTATTTATGCTCAAAAGAAGGATTTGAAATGTGAAATGAAAGAAACTTAGGTAAAAGTATCCATGATGCTGTTTAATTTAGTAACAATTACCTGTTTATTGCCAGTTACGATTGTTTGGTCCGGTGATTTCCATACTAAGTGCAGTTTCTTTCATGATCATTGTATTGGATGTATTAATCTCCCCCTTTATGTCTTGAACCTATCAATGACCATATTCCTCCCAATAAAAGGGAGGGAAAAAAAAGTATAACCTATTGGTAGATTGATTGTGTAGCGGTTGTAGCCCTTTCTGTTTTCGTGATTCTGTATGGTCATATAGCGTTGTGGAATGATTTGGAGCATATTTATTTGACATGGAGGAATTTGTCTGGCATGTCAAGTGATTCCATAGTTTAACATCCCTCTACTACTTAGCAATGATATATTTATTACTTTTCTTTCTTTGTCATCCTGAATTCCTCTATAGTTCCTTGACACTGTCACTAATGTGTTGATGCTTATATTAGTCTAGCAAAATTTGTTCATTGTTGTGGTCATGATCTGTCTTTAACATTGATATCATTTTTCCTATGTAGGGTCCTGTTGAAAAAACACCACCATCAGCTCCTGCTGCCCAACCCACCGAGTAAGTTATCCTATCTTTTCTGCTTGTAAATTTTGCCATCAGAGAAAAGCTGATTTACTCTTGAATCATATATATGCAGTGCACCCACCAAAAAGTCGAAGAAGTGAGGAGTTGATCTACTACCACTTGCAGACTAGTTTTATGAACTTAATTAGTTCCTTTATTTTCTGCGGAACTTTGTCAGTTATTTCGGATACTGTTAGATCCAAGAAACTTATTTCTAGTCCTTTCTGTCTGTTTGAATTTATCTTGTTTGCTACATATCAAGCATATGATAGATTTTATTATTACATATGAGCTGAAATTTTGTTGCGTTATCTGGGATTATCAACTTTCATACGAGCTTTGATTTCTAACAGAAGTCGTTTTGACTGCTAATACTATTGTATAAGATGCCATATGCTATACTCCAAATATGGCCTTCCTATGTGCGTCTGTCTTTACTAATTTTAGTTCTATCCTTTGCTGAAATTTGCAATTGTCAATACTTTTCTACCAAAAACCTCAGAAGACCAGTGTTCTCTCTATCTCCAAATGTTTCCCTCTATCTCATCATCCAGTTATGATGAAGGATCGCGTTGATCTCGTGTGCATCGCCTTTGCTTCTTTGTTCCTCATCACCACCTGTTTTGTTCCCTGTTTCTTGCATTGGCGTCGAGCTGCTAATTTTGTCGAGGCCACCCCTGTGAGCTCAAACCTGCAGCAAAATCCTTGCTAGTTGTGTTGATATGTTGCTTTGGCCATCAGTCTCGTTCTAATCGGCCCCTTTGTCGATTGCCTGTGGGACTCGATGACCCAGGTTTTCTCGTTGAATTAAAGCCTATAAGGTTGTTTCTTTGCTGAGGATTTCTCTTTTATTTCACAGGAATATGATAGCTTTAACAAGTCTATTGTACATAGTTTCGTCTGCGTTCCAGTTTCTTCTCTTTTATTTCACAGGAATATGATAGCTTTAACAAGTCTATTGTACATAGTTTCGTCTGCGTTCCAGTTTCTAGTTTCAAAGAAGAGCTACCAAGTAATGATAAATCAATGAGAAATATAGAGGGCGTCTCGTACAAAATTGACTTTGGCTGAAATTGTGAGATAAATAACTTCTCTCCTTTTTTCTTAAGATTGCCTCTACGTTGCTGGATTAATGTCAGGCACGATTGTACGAAAGTTGATTGTTTGGTTTTGAGTCAGATCCTGAAGAGTGATGAGAAAATATAGTCATTTTTTCGGGCGAAAATTTGGAGAAAGAGCGAGGGTATTTTAGGTACAAAAGAAAAGGGGTATTGAGATTGGAGAAGGCGTTTCGTGGGAACGGGTGGCATGGGTCCGAAGTACAGAGCCGTTCCTGCGCGGACCGGCTCGTCGGGTTTCTCCATTTTGCAGCTGGGCCCTCTTTTTTGAAGTTTTGCATATGAAGGTGGAGATTTGTTTATCTTAATTTTCAATGGCAATTTGATTTTTAATATATGTTCGTTGGTTTTTATTGAGTTAAACTTCCTGTCAAGGAAAGATTTTTAATCACATCCGTAGTAAAAATTATGTACTGACTTTAAAAATGGAAACAGAAGCAATTCTTCCTACTCAATCACATAAACTAAGACAAAGATACGTAGAAATATAGAACGAAACCATAACACAAACAGAAAATAAAATTTTACGTGGACTTATAACGAAAGGCTTCAAATTAGAGTCCAAAAACATCATCATAGAAATTATAAATAACCCTGCAAACATCTTATCTTCATCAACCAACAGTAGTACTACTTACTTGCCTTCGATCTCTATAAAAACAGTAGTACTACTTCAATAATTAGCCATTATAGAAAACTCAGCGATACAAAAGAATTTAGCCTATAATCCGCATAAGAAGCTCTAGACTACACCATTAGCCTTCATTTAAAATACTATAGGACATATAACCATGGTTAGCTACAACAACAAGCCAAAATATCACATCAACATAAACTTGCTAAAGAAAACAATATCTCAGAATTCTTCATTTATCCTTTAAAAGTCTTCTCCTTTCTCTCCGGTGCTCCCAACGTCATGCCTCTAGGAACTTGTTCGCCCCTACATTACACAATTAAGCATCAATTAGTGCATGATGCAAAATATACATAGAAAGTATACCTCCGCAATAAAATTAATGGTGAATATAATGGAATAATTACCACACATCTAAACTACTGCTTAAAAATGAACTCAATAAATTCTCTTATTCTTTGTTAGGAAGTGACTTTAGTAAATAAAATTTTTCCATATTGTCGTTCCTTATTGAAACACAAGAGTGGCAATCAAATACATCACATAATAACAAAAAGTTCAAGGATTTTATTGTTGCTTGTTAACTTAGCAAATTGCCACAAAATTCAGTTTAAAATATAGAACAACAAAAGTTCAAACATAAATATTCTGAAAATGGAGAAATTCTACAAAAATAAACGGCTCAGTTATCAGAACAAAGAAAATTCTCCAAGAAGAAATGAAAAATAGAATATAACTTCTTCCTAATGAGGACTACTTATAAAAGAAGATTCAAGCTACCAAGTCTAAGAAATATGGAGTGTTAGAGTACACATCAACAATAACGCCTTGAACGGAGACGTAATACACAGAATAAAGGCACAAAAATTAGTCACAGTATTCACTGATATACGTGGTTCACTCCTTCGGAGCTACTCCACGGTGCAACGACGACGCCAAATTCTTTTATATCCCAAAAGAATAGATCAAAGAGAACACGTTCTCTTGATCAAATACACTCCAAGAACTCTCACAATCTCTCTCTGTGTTTTTTCTCTTACTCTTTTATGAGAGGAGTTGTTTCTGGAATGAGTTTTTCTTTAAGAGTTTAGACCCTATTTATAGTGTTTGGAAAATACTATGCACAAATAAAATATTATTAGTGAGACCCGCAACTAATAATAACTTATTGTGAGACCCACATCCTTTTTCATTTGTCAACAATTTTGGCCACCGAAATTTGATTTGTCAAATTTGGTGGCTGGGGCTGCGGTTGGCAATCTCCCACTTGAAGATTTGATTGAGTATCAATTATATCTTCACACCCTTCTTGGTTGTATCATCCGGATGTCTTGTATCTTTGACGTCTTGCACGGCCCTCAACATTTTTAACGGAGGCCATATGAGGCTGCACACAACCTCACTTTCTTGAGCGGAACTGGCTTGGTCAGCATATCGGTTGGATTGTATCTCGTATCAATCTTCACAAGCTTGAACTCGTTCCTACTTTGCCATCTTCGTGTGACATGATGTTTCACGTCAACATGCTTCGTTCAAGCATGGAATGCGTTGTTCTCTGATAAGTGAATGACACGTTGACTGTCGTAGTGGATGAGTTATTTCTCAAAGCTCACACCAAGCTCGAGAAGAAAAGCTTTCAACCATAGCAACTCCTTTGCTATCTCTGCTGCAGACACGTACTCTGTTTCGGTTGTTGATAAAGCCACGGTATCCTGTAACTTGGATCTCTAACTTATCGTTCCACCATTGTAGGCGTCTAAAAATGCTTATAGATATCTAAATACAGCTCAAGACAAAGAGAAAACAATGAATGTCATTATCTAAATCAGAGGGGGTCATCCAAAGCCAAAAGAAACAAAGAGAGATGTGAAACAAAGTGTATACCCCCTACGGAGTACATTGACGCGCATAGGCACGACAGTGGTAATTGACATGATAGGCACGACAGTGGTAACCGACGCGCATAGGCGAGATAGTGGTCGATATCGCATAAGCGTTTGGGCGTCTTCTTATGATTTGTTGACGGTTTTTTAGCATCTTTGTGGGGTCCACTTGGTTTTATAACTGAGGGAGAACATGTAGCAATGTTGAGAGGCAGTTATACCCTGAAAACACACCCACTACCCACGAAAAATGCGGCCACGAAAAATGCGGCCACGAAGGCAGGGAATGGTAGTTACAAAGATTGAAAAACTGTCTCCTTTGGCCATGATAGTGTCCACTACCGTGCCCAAAGGAGACAGTTAACATCAGTTATTTTGTATTATTTCTAACAGGTATGACTCCTAGAGGCTGTAAATACCTTCCTATACACGCAGAGAAGAGGGACCAGGCAATTAGGGGCAGAGAGACTTGAGCTTTTGGTGAATTTGAGCAAGAGAGAGAGTCTTCATTCTTCACAAACATCCTTAAGAAGTTTTTGGTGATTCCTAAAGATTTAAGCTCTGACTTAATCTTTGGAAGAGTGAACATCTTACATCGATAAGATATTCGCTTAAGATTCTTACTTCAATAAACAAAGAAGAACATCCAAAAGCTTTCACGGTTCAATCAGAATCTGTGAATCGGTGGTCCACGGGCTAACGTACCCCCGGCATAGGCAAAGATCCCACAAAAGCAGGAGTTGATAAACAATTTCTATGTTATTTTTTAGGAAGTTATAATTTTTTTGTTCATTGTGTAAGATAAGTCTTATAAAAAGATTATTTCTTTTAAATTCATTGTAAGCGATAGAAGTTTTAATAGATTCCACAATAAAAACAACTTTCGATGAAAACAACCATCTAAGATGAAGATGTAGCCGCTCATACTCCTTCTCGAGTCTCTGTCCCCGGCATAGTCTGCATCACAAAAGCCCTCTAGCTGCAAATCTGCCCCGCCACACTCAAGTAGTGTAGAAGCCACTTGACCGCACCCCAGTGTTGTTTCCCTGGGTTGCTCATGAAGCGGCTCACAACTCCAATCCCTTGTGCAATATCTGGCCTCATGCACACCATCACATACATCAAACTCCTGATGGCAGATGCGTATGATATGTTGGCCATAAACTCATGCTCTTCAGTAGTCTCTGGTGTTTAGGTCTTTGATAGCTTGAAATGGTTTGCAAACGGCAAGCCCACCGGTTTAGTTTTCTCCATGCCAAACTTTTCAAGAATCTTCTCAATGTAGGCCTTCTGAGACAACCTCAGCCTCTGTGCTAATCTGTCTTCGATAATCTTCATCCAAGAATCTGGTTTGCTGGACCCATATCCTTCATCCCTAAGCACTCGGAGAGACGCCCCTTGAGTTCCTCAATGCGGGCCAAGTCGGACTATGCAATCAACATGTCATCAACATAAATCAAGAGTATCACATAGGATTCGTCATATCTCGTAATAAAGAAACAATAGTTTGTGTCGCATTTGAGAAAACCGTTCTCCTCCATAAAGTTCTCAAACTTCATGTACCACTGTCGTGGAGCTTGCTTCAGACCATACAAGCTCTTGCGCAGGCGACACACGAGGCCCTCCCTGCCTCGTTCCTCGAAACCCGCTGGTTGATGCATATAGATCTCTTCCTTTAAATCTCCATGAAGGAATACCGTCTTCACATCCATTTGTTCTAGATGGAGATCTCGAACTACCACAATGCTCAGCACAGTCCGGATCATGATCAACTTGACGACGAGAGCGAAAACGTCAGAATAATCTATCCTTGCTTTCTACTAATAGCCCTTTTCTACAAGCCTCGCCTTGTAGCGTCTCCGTCTATCGGCTTTATCCTTGACCCGATAAATCCACCTATTGTGAAGAGCTTTTCTCCCTCTTGGAAGCTTTACGAGCTTCCAAGTCCCATTCTTCATCAAGGACTTTATTTCTTCCTTCATGGCAGACTCCCACTCGCCCCGAGCTTTGCTGGTCTGCTGTACCTTCTCATAGCTCTCTGGCTCACCATTGTCAGTCAGGAGAAGATAGTTTATGGTGGAAAGGTGCCTCTCTGGCACCCTCAAATTTCTTAGAGTTTGCGAATTACGATCGGTAGCTCTGCTAGATCCTGCTGATGTGCATCCGGCACGTCTTTTTGGTCTCTATCTTCTATGCTAACTGATACCTCACCGCTATCCTCACTCAGCTTGTACACTGCATTTATGGAACACGACTTCACGACTGCACACCACGTTGCGCGCATCGTGATCTCAGAAATGGTACCCATACTCATCTCCTCCATAGCCGATGAAAGAGAGCTTCTTTGACTTTGGATCAAGCTTTGGCCGGTCTGTAGGATTGGTCATGACGTAGGCGTCACAACCAAATAATCGTAAGTGCTCTATCCTTAGCTTCTTTCCGGTCAAAGCCTCCTCAGGTATCCCATAACTGAGAGTCACGGATGGCTCGCGGTTGATCAAGTATGCAGCAGTATTGACAGCTTCGACCCAAAAACTCTTGGACAATCCGGAGTGGATCCTTATACTTCTGGCGCACTCCAAGATAGTGCGATTCATACGCTCCGCCACTCCGTTGTGCTAAGGTGTGCCTGAGACTTGTCTTCAGTCTCCTAATCCCTTGGGACGAGCAGAAATTCTCGAACTCTTGGATGCAATACTCGCCTCCATTATCAGACTTTAGGCACTTCAGCTTATTGCATGTTTCGTTCTCCACACAGACAAGTCACTTCTTAAAGATGATGAAAATATCTGACGTGTGCTTCAAGAAGAACATCCATAATTTTCTAGTAGCATCATCAATAAAAGTGACAAAGTAAAGAGAATTTCTAACAGATGGGACTTGCGCAGGTCCCCACACGTCGGTGTGCACCAACTCCAATTTCTGCAGTTTAAGAGTCGGTCTGGTCATGTTGAAGCTCACCTTCTTTTGTTTGCCTAGGATGCAGTCCTCACAGAAAGTCAGATCGATCTTGCTCAGACCCGGAAGCCTCTCTCCCGCGGTCATAATCTGCATCCCCTTCTTGCTCATGTAGCCAAGTCGTCGATGTCAAGTCATGCAGTCGGCGGATGATGATGATGATGCTTGTCCTGCGGCAAGCAAGTGGTTGATCTTCCCATTGGAGATGTAGAGAGACCCCTCGCGTTTGTCGTGTGCCACCACCAGGGCACCCTTGGACACCTTCCAGCTTCTCTGCTCGAAGGATACTCTGTAACCGGAGTCAGTCAGTTGCCCGACTGATATAAGATTTCGCCTGAGATCCTATACATACTGAATGTTGTTCAGCGTCAAGGTGGTCCCGCCTTCCATGTTGAGGGTACAATTTCCCTTTCCGAAAACCTTACAAGGTTGATCGTCACCAAGATAGACTGTCCCCAAGTGCTTCTTCACGAACGATGAAAGCAGCTTTTGTTGTGAGGTTGCATAAAAAGATGCGTCAGAGTCGATGACCCACGCATCGCTTTTGTCTTCTAGGGATAGGAGAAGCGCATCTGAATTCGTTTCGTGCATGAGACTGGATGCACCGTCAGCCCGATCATCCCCTGCTGATGCTAGAACAGAAACTCTGCAGTTCCGTGCAAAGTGAACCTTCTTTCCGCATCTGAAGCACTTCCCTTCCTCGTAACCATTCGGATTCTGCCCTTTAGACTTCCCTCTAGATTTCGATTGGTCTCGTCGTCCCCTACCCTTCTTCTGCGCACGCCCTCGTGCCTCGACATGCATAGCACTCCCACTGCTAGAGGGCTCAGCTCTTGAGACTTTGTAGCGAGATTCTTCATTCAGAATTACCCCAATCACTGTGTCGAGCTTTATCTTATCATTGCCATTAGTGTTGCTCACCGTCATCACCATATTCTCTTATGAATCTGATAGACAAGAAAGTAGCAGAAGAGCTTGGATCTCATTGTCAAACTTGAGATCTACTGCAGCAAGCTGTTGCACCACAGCTTGAAATTCGTTCAAGAAATCTGTCACATAAGCTCCTTGCTGTATCTTTAAGTTGAATAGCTTCTTCATCAGGAACATCTTATTTGAAGCAGACGGCTTCTCATACGGCACCTCCAAGGCCTCCATCAACTCCTTGGTGGTGGTCGCATGCGAGACGTTGTAAGTCACATGCTGGTGAAGGTTGAGCTTGATGGTGGCAAGTGCTTTACGATCGAGCACCTTCCACTTATCGTCATCCATCTTCTCAGGTTTCCCCGACTCACCTTGGAGGGGTAGGAAGAGATCCTTCTGGTACAAATAGTCTTCTATTTGCATCATTCAATACCTAAAATTTTGGCCGCCGAACTTCTCAATTTGAAGCATATTGTGTTCAACTGTAGATCCCATTGCGAAAGATTACGTCTTTCCCGTATTTGTAAATAGTATCGTATTTGTGAATAGTGTCATACGCATGAATAGTGCTTAGTACATTAAAAGAGTAAATAATAATCTAACTTATTTTCTGATGTGGAGGATCCATTTTTAGTGGCAGCCGCAGAGTATACGATAAGCAGATATATATATACTCTAAGTCAGGCTCTGATACCAGTTGTTTGGGTACACACCAACTATAACGCCTCGAACAGAAATGTAATACACAGAATAAAGGCATAAAATTAATCACAGTACTCACAGATATACGTGGTTTACTCCTTCAGAGTTACTCCACGGTGCAACGACGCCGCCAAATTCTTTTATATCCCAAAAGAATAGATCAAAGAGAACACCCTCTCTTGATCAGATACACTCCAAGAACTCTCACAATCTCTCTCTGTGTTTTCTCTCTTACTCTTCTATGCGAGGAGTTGTTTCTGGGATGAGTTTTTCCTTAAGAGTTTAGGCACTATTTATAGTGTTCGGAAAATACTATTCACAAATAATATATTATTAGTGAGACCCATCACTAATAATAACTTATTGTGGGACCCACATCCCTTTTCATTTGTTAACAATTTTGGCCACCGAAATTTGATTTGTCAATTTTGGTGGCCGGGTTGCGGCTGACATAGAGAACCAATTGGTCAATATTTGCATAATTCATCAATATTAATTAAGTTTATTCGTGGATTTATGGTAAAGACATCTTGTGAATACATTTGCATAATTCATGAGAAAATAGACTAAGCACAGACATACAGTTTTTAATTGAGTAATCGATCGCAACACAAACTCTAAACAAAACCTGCAGGCAAAACTATGAATTACCTCTCCACATCACTATTTTTTTTTCTCTCTCTGCTTATCCTCGCGCCGCTTCCACGGTCTAAAAGTTTACAGTAGATCTCAAATATAGATAAATGAGAAAGAACATTCATGAGGCATTGATCCAAAACTTCTGTTCTCAGTTGACACAATGAAAATATGAAATACCGAAAGCATATAAGATTAATTAAAAAAAAATTAGGGTGAAAAAACTGGTGTTATCCTACTTATAAATACTTTCCTAGCAATCTGATGATTTATCTTTAAATTTCCTCCTTTTTCAAGCAAGTTGACATGAGCACATGAAATTGTAATTATCTTATCTAAATTTCAAAATTGGATAAATGGGATATCGAAGACATTATCAACAGTTTTCTTTTCAGCGCCAACTGTTAGGAGTAGCTTTAAGCATAATTTCCCGAGCAAAATTAGAGGACAAATACGGATAGTTTACACAGACTGGCCCAAAGGCCAATCAGGCCCACAAGCCCAAGTTTACTTGATGGGCCAAGGCCCGTGATAAGAAGGAGGAATTAACATGGATTCATGACAGTTCAGTTTTCATTCAGACTTGATGACGTGAATAACAGTAGTAGTAGTATATCATTAAAGATTAATTTGGGAGAAAAGATAAGGTCATTAGTCCTCATCATTTTGAATTCCTTGATCACGACTAGGTAAGGGTCTAACTTATTTCTACTTGGCGGAATAAAGTATTCAACATAACAAGAAGTAGGAGTCACATTTAAATTAATTAAGGGTTAATGCGAACAGACCCTTATCATATCACCCAATTGCAAAGAGACTGACTTTAGTTCTATATGTTTCTCCTTGTCGTTCTACTTGTTGTGAATAGACCCT
>NC_033801.1:123801689-123847922 GCF_001876935.1 Asparagus officinalis | reverse complement strand
TAAAAGTAAAAAAATAGCAATTGGGTATCTATCATCACTAATAGAACTATAGGAAATCTATCTGTCTCCTCAAACTTTTTTTATTATTTCAGAGGAAAAACATTCATGATGTATATTCGCATGTATTCGCAGCAAGTAAAACTACAGGGGGCTTATTTTGCAACAAATAGAACTGCGGAAGGTCTCTTTGCAATTAGTTGATATAAAGGGACATGTTGTCAATTAACCCATTAATCTATACTACTTATAAAAAGAATACCAATATCAAAACTTTTGATTTCCTTATTTACCCTCTCCATTTTTTATAACTCACAATTATACCATTATTTATAAAATTAATGATCCATAACCTCTCACTAACTATGCACCTCTTCATTTTTTCAAAATATTTGGTCATTCACTAGAATATACTAATAACTTATAATGCTAATAAGATTCATAAATATTTATAATTTACTATAAAGAATTATTAATTATATAAAGTAATAAAATTATTTATTTAATAAATTATTGTATATAATTAAAATTATTAATTATAGTATAAATAGGGACAAAATTCTTTATGTTGTAAACAATATTACCTTGTTCAATAGTTAATATCATCTTAGTAATAAAAATTTGGAAGTTAAAAATGATAAATACTTTTATTTAGAAAAATTCCTTTATATAAAAATATTAGATCCTTGAAATTTATGAGACATATACTTTTCTCTTCATTTTTCCAAAATGTATTTAGTGATTCTCTAGAATATATTAATAATTTATAATGATAATAAAATTCACAAAAATATTACAATTTATTATAAAGAATTATTAATTGTATTGAAATAGTAAAATTATTTATTTAATAAATTATTTTACATATTTAATAATTATTAATAATATATAAATAGGGAAAATTGGACATTATAATATTATAAGAAATATTACCTTGTTTGATGTTATAATAACGTCTTAGTTATAAAAATTGAATGTTATAAATTAAAAATACTTTTTAGGAAAATTATTTAATATAAAAATATCGGATACTTGAAATTTATGAAACATGCACTTTTTGTTGAAAAGTAAATGTCTCATAATTTCAAGGATCTAATATATTTATATAAAGTGTTTCCTAAATAAATTTAATTTATAACGTCGAGTTTTTTTATTACTAAGACGATGTTAATTATCGGACAATGTAATATTCTTCACAACATAAACTCATATAATATTAAGAATTATTGCCCTTATTTAATTAATTAATGTTGTAATAAAATATCTACATAGCATTTATATTTAATGATATAAATTACTTAATTATTTCTATAGTGTTACCTAAACTAATGATTGCATTGTTACTTAATAATTATACTCTTAAATAAAATGTTTAAAAACAAAATAATAAGCAAATTTAAAGAACTATTAAATGTATGTTAATAATAGTATAAGTACTGATAATAGTATAACTTAATTTCTTTAATGATAGCGTAATAAAATAACTTTATAAATTATTTATGTATAACTTATTAGATACTATAATATTAGATATAAAAATATGTATTTTTGAATGTGCATTATACTAGTTAATAAAAAGGATGTGCATCACGTATTTTTTTTGTAAATTCAAGTTGCAGCCTTGCAAGCTAACTTATACTAATAATGGATAGTGAAACACGAGTTAGCTAATAAACATGATGGCACACTTGATATTGAATATGTTTTAGTTTAATTTTTATGGGATTGGATTACTTTTGTAAATGGGATTAAATTAGTTTTGTAAAACACAAAAAACGTTTTGAAATAATATGCAACCTAAAAAACGTTAACAAAGTTATTAGTCACTGCGTTCTCCTTATCTCTCGCAATTAGATGGTCTTAATTGCTCTCTTAGTCACTCTATTCAAAGAAACCATACTGAACCCACCACGGATGATCTGGACGGTTCTGAGGTTCTAATATGATTTTCACGATATTAGGTTCGACCACGAGTTGGGTTATTGAGTTACTTTCGGAGGAAAAAACAAAAAATCAAACTCAAGACAATCTATTCCAAGGGCCAAGTTGCAGTAGTAAATGCGTCTTTGGCAAACTAAGTCCAACCTATTAATTTACATAATCTAATCAAATGTTGGACTTTTACTTAAAACATCATTTCTAGACTTCGCCACCAACCAAGAATTGAAAGCTTCATTTGGTCAAACAAAAGTACCACCAAAGCTTGTACTCTATATAGTATATTAGCCGCTTTACCAAAAATAGAGCCATCTTCACCGAGTTGGGCCGCGGTGGGCCAAAATCTGCGGATGTTTGCTGTGTGCTGATAAATGCGGCCGCACGTCACATTGATTATGGGCGTCCTCCACGATTTCGTTAAGATTGCGTGAAAGGGACAGAAATTATTATTTTTTTGTTCTACTTTCTTTGCCACGGACTGTAACCCAACCTGAAGGTGGGTCCCAACTTCTGTCGGGTCTTGGTTATGGGTGCGGCTGCTTATAGCGTTATTTCGTGCTTTACAGCCTGACGGCATGACTACGTGGCCTTGTACTACAATGCCTTGTACTGCATTAAACCTCTCAGAAAAATCCTAATTTGGATGACTTTGCTCTCTACACAGTCTACTCAACAACTCTAGACTTGGAATTATGATGAAATTCAAAATGAACCCCAATGCTCAAAGGTTCTATATTTCAAATACGGAAGACTTTAAAACTTTTATTTGAGTTGGAGCCTCTTGGGATCAAAATAGTAAAGATTCTATCAGAGCAATTCGTAGAATACTTCTTAATAAAGAAACTTCTAGAGTCTATAACAAACCGGATAAGCTCAACATTCGTTATAACTAATGAAAATATAATAAATAAAATAATAACCCTACGCGATAATAACAACTCTAGTCTCGGAACCTTCTCTCTTCTTGCGCTCCAAGCCTCCGCTGTCAAGCCTCCGCTGTCAAACACTGAAAAGCCCAATAAGCCCACACCTATAAAACGCCCATTCCTTCAGCGAGTCCCTCTCATCGCCTTCAAACTCAAATTTCTTATTACCTCCAAATATTATTTTCTCTCTCTCTCTCTCTCTCTCTCTCTCTCCTCTTTCTTCTATACATTCCAAATCCAAAATCGGGAATCTCTGAGCGACGATAATAATGTGTGGAGGAGCCATAATTTCCGACTTCATTCCGCCGCGCCGGAACTCCAAGTATTCGATATCCGCATCCGATATCTGGCCTGATTCTGCCTTCGCTTGCCACCCGAACCCGCCTAAAGGTGAACTAATTGCTTATGCCTCCTCCCATTATGTTTTATTTTTCACCTACCATCTCAATGCGTTTTTACAGTGGGGAAGGGGTATCATTTCTCCTACAGTAACACTAAATTGCAAATAGGTCCTTGAAATTCTATTTATGCAATAAATGAATTTTTTATTATTATTTAAGATCGTTAATAAGATGTTTGAGGAGTCGGATAGAATCTCTATAGCTCTATTGAGCATCCAACTGCTAAATTTCTTTTGACGAAAGGAGGTGTACTCCCACTTGCACCGATACTATAGGGGGTTTATTTGCACAAACAGAACTACTTGTAGGGTCTATTCCCAATTAACCCAATCCTGATTTTGGAACATTTTAGTTTTGCTGCAAGAAGGAAGTGAAGCAAATGTTACAATATAAAAACGTTTATAACGTGTCTATTTACATTTTTTTAACCAAAAGCGGTAACATTTGTTACAATCAAAGTAGTTGCAATATAAAAGTAATGATATTTTCCTGCAAATTTTGACTTCGCTACCATTCCAGATTTTACAGCGTTTGAAGTTCATTTTGTTCTTCTCGATGAAATTAAATCAATCTCTCTTTAGCTGCTATCTATAAATATGAATAAAAGAGGTACTAAAATGCGAAAGATAGAGATTCTTATCGGATCCCTAACGGACCTTTGTACTCGCAGCGAAACCGAAGCGAGAGCGCAAGAATCTCTACCGCGGGATCCGCCGTCGCCCCTGGGGCAAATGGGCGGCGGAGATCCGAGACCCGACAAAGGGAGTTAGGGTTTGGCTCGCACTTCAGCCACCG
The DNA here is from genome assembly GCF_001876935.1 of Asparagus officinalis. NCBI lineage: Eukaryota > Viridiplantae > Streptophyta > Magnoliopsida > Asparagales > Asparagaceae > Asparagus > Asparagus officinalis. The sequence continues at coordinate 123,843,865 of NC_033801.1, read as the reverse complement.
CAGGGACGCGCCCGCGCCTACGATCGCGAAGCTCGCCGGATCCGCGGCCGCAAGGCCAAGGTCAACTTCCCCAACGAGGGACTTCCGCCTTCTCTGCGACGGCTCCGCCACAGGAGAGATCCGCTCCGGCTCCGCCGCCGCCGGCGGAGGTGAAGGCGGAGGTTGATGAGGTTAGGAGGCTGAAGGAGGAGCTGATGGCGTACGAGAATTATATGGAGTTGTTTGGGTTACGGAGTTTGGCGGGCAGGCTGCGGGCGGCCGGCGCGGTCTTGACGGTGGCGGCGGAGGAGGGAGGGGAGCAGGGGCTGTGGAGCTTTGATGATTTGATGCCGGTGGTGTTTTAGGGCTTGAAATTTGCGAATATTTTTATGCGGGGTGTTGTAATTTATGTGCTTGTTTTGGGCTTAATAGTTATATATGTCAGTTTGTTAGGGTTTGATTTGTAATTTGAGCATCAGTTTTGGTGTAAATGTAACGTCTCGTTTTTCTTATTTCCTGTAACAATCTGTTAAGTAAATGAATCTAATTTCAATTGTTTATATCCAAGTATTTCCCCAGTAATTTGTTAGCTAGTAATTTCAATTGAGTCTCCATTATCTGCTCGCTGTCAAATAATGCAATTGAATGGGATAGGTACTCAATTCAAAAATTTTCAACAGAAATTCGGATTTAAATAAAAAAAATTGCTTTGGTATTATTTGATCTTCTAGCTGAAATGTGTCATTTGACTTGTTTTTACGATTTATGAATTATATAATTATTTTATTAAAGAGATATTTACATTTGATTAAGAATTCATCCGATACTTCACCGGAATTTTTTTTTTTATCTAATGCTATTTAAATTTATATCAACGATATAATAAAACTATAATCTGATATTTGGTAAAATATTAATTCAAGACTAAATAAATATTGAGACTGTTTCTTGTAATAAAATTTGTATTTTATTTAAAAATCTAGAATAAGGAGAACTAATGCCTACCATCATACATGCATAACTGTGTAGGATGTAAAGAATGCTCAAGAAAACATCCACTCAAACACAGTGATCTTCTATCTACATGACTGCATCTTAAGGCCATGATGCAGCCCTCAAAAATTATCATCAGAAACATCTTGAATGCAATCAAAATAACATGCAAATGATTTAGCAAACTCTGTACTGTCTCAATCAAGGACTCCAACTCCTTCACTTCAACACTATTGCCCAATATAATATTAATATTACACTATGCACAACTGAAGAATCATATAAATTCCTCACTCAAGGCATGATGCACTGTTTATACAATAGATCTTTACCATCAGCAGGAGAATACCTACTAGCAATCCCTCTTTCATCCGTCGCTTCTGCTGGCGCTAGAACGTCGTCAGCATTCCAATACCAAGGATTCAAATGGGGAGCCGTCGAAGGAGAAGGAATCATTACAGAGCCCCAATCTCTGAGGCCGGACTTGACTTCTCTCATTCTCCTCCGAACGAGCAAGCCAGCCACATCGTCCCTCGTGACTTCAGATATTGTGCGTGCAATGGCCGTGCATAAGAGTAGCATGAACACGGCGTCCTCTTCTGGCAGGAACTCGACTGCGAGCAGCTTCCAGTTGAGGAGAGCAGTGGCTTTTCCTTCTTGGCGTGCAGGAGAGTATCGGATGAGTGTGATGTAATGATTTTCGTCTTCCATAGTTGTCTTGGATGAACCTTCGGCCTTTGGTTGGTACTGTAATTGTCTTCCTCTCAGCAATTTTGCCTATATGAGACGTGTCACATATTAGCGTAATCACACCAATAGACCTATATCTTTTGTTGAGTTAAGCTTTAGTATACCATTTGGATGTATAGAAAAGAGGCCAAATATCTTTAAACACAAGTCATCAACAAAGAGAGAAAAAAGAAACAATTGTCTGCTTTTTCGGTTATATTAATATTCTGTCAAAAATGTTAAATTGATAAGGGTATCTTAGAGGAAAATCTTAGACATTTTAATATTACCGCCTAAATATTCATAATTGCTAACTTAACCTCCAAATCATTGAGAAATCGTTCTCACTAACGTTAGCTTTATTTAGGACAACATTGAGAGTATTAAAGAAGTTCAGGATTAGATATCAATCATACTGTTTCAGCAGAATTCTCATTTTCAAGCTGAAAGTCTGGTCCATTTTCCCATTGTATCTTTAGGGCATCTCCTGTTGATAGGCACCAAACAAATTTCTCTTGGTGTCCGGAGGATTCCCTCTTAGGTGTCGCGGTTCCGACGACCTTCTCTACAATCACAGGGGATTACCACCATCAATTAGGAGGGATATAACTATACAAGACATTATGTTCACAGTCAAATAGAAGTACTTCGATAAATGGAAACGAGATAAAACTGAAATGTATGATGTAACCTCCGTTACTAAAATAAATCCTTACCAGGAGCATAACCAACAGAACTGGCAACATATGACCAAGGGCCTTCTCGTACTTCTATAATTCTATCCTCCCATTTCACTGCCAATGGATTTTCAGCCCCTCTCCTCCAAATTCCTCTACCTACTCTACACATATCATCAAAATTTGGTTAAACACATACTTTTTGTGTTTCTATATTTTATTTAGAACACTAATCTTATCTAATAAATCACTTCTTCTCAGGATAATAACTTCAGAACATGCCCCAATTTCTAAGGTTTGTATAGATAGAGAACCAAAATGAAAATATGAAGGCTCAAAGGTGTAAGCAAGCTAAAAGAGATTTCACTGATCTTCAAAGAAATTCACGATGTAAATCACATAATAAGACGAGCACTGGAAAGGAGCTTACCGTATTCGAACCACAAAGCATTCCTTTCCACCACGATCAAGGACAGTCCGAGTTAACCAACGACCCTCTTGAGGTCGATATCTGTTCATCCGAAGGATCACATCCGAAATCATAGCACCGCTGTCATCAGTCACTCTATCCGGAACACACTTCAGTAAGTACGGGGCCTGAACAGGAGGCGTAATTGACGCCATTGCTCTCAAATTCATCCGCACTTCTTTAGTTAGGGTAAAAGAAGTGGAGCGTAACAAGTCATTCCATGAGAAGGATACAGTGTCCAGCAGTTTGCTGTTTCTAAAACAGCTGCTTACATGTTCTCGAATATCGATCAGAATGCCTCTTGTACCAAATTCACAGTATAGATGCCAAGCCTTTCTCCAAGATTCAGAGGAGAGGTTACAGACAGGTTTATCAAGTTTTAGTAATTTATGGCATCTTGCAGTTCTCAGCCGAAGCAGTCTCTTGCTTCCACTCTTCAGTTCTCTTTCTTCTAAGCTTCCCTTGAAGAATATACAAACCTGCAATATGGAATTGTTACAGAGGAATAAGAATCTTATGAGAACCATCCCCAGAGAAGTACAGTGGTTTGCACCGTAAAATGAGCAGCTAAAATTCCCTAACTAATCCTCAACCCACCCAATTGTATACAGGTGTTCTGAAAAAATTCTCTGCTCGTTACAGAGGGTCATTAACTGTAAAGCTAAATGAGAGAGGCTAAATTTGGTTTTGTCAAGATCAAATTGGACATGAACTTTGACATTAGAATGGAGTCTTTGATCGATAAGATGTGTTTCTTTCCATAATTTTTGGCAACTTGGAAAGTGTGAAAACGACGAAAGAATTAAGAAAAACGTGAAGAATAAGCAAGACAGGCTCCACCACACCCTGGTGGGAGCTACACCCTGGTGGTGTCTGCCACACCCTGGTGTGGCAAGACAGACCCTGGTGTGGCAAGACAGGCTCCACCACACCCTGGTGGTGTCTGCCACACCCTGGTGTGGCAGAATCTGCCCTATTTTTTAGGGGTGTGGTGTATGCCACACCAGGGTGTGGCAGACTCGTTTTTAGAATCCCAATCTGTTTGGGATTGTGTTTTGTTATAAATAGAATCATGTTTTTTAGGGTTTCTTAAGCAGAGAATTAGCAGTCTTTTGAGCATTTTGAGAGAAAGATATTGTGAGGGAGTTGAGAGCTTCGGTTAGGGTTATATTTGAGTGATTTTGTGAGTTGTAACACGTTGTATTTCTCCTCCATATAGTGAAATCTTCTCATCCTCTCCCCATAGACGTAGGCAATTGCCGAACCACGTAAATTCCTGTGTTTGGTTTGATTCGTGTCGTAATTTTTTAAATTACACCCGTGTTTGGTTTTGGTTTTCTTCTCTCATCGCTCACCGACTCGTTTGGTTGTCGAGCACGCTTCCGCACGACGCGTAACAATTGGTATCAGAGCTCAGATTTAAGATCTAAGGTTTTGGCATTGGGTGGAGGAAGATTAATTGTGGAAGCTTGGTTCTTGGAGTTCTAAGCTTCGGTGGAGATAGCGTTGCAGAGTTGCCGTTGGGATCTCGCTTTCCTTGTGTGGTTAGGAGATCTATTTGGAATCTAATCTAGGGTTCAGTTGGGTAATTTCCCAATCCTATCAAAGTTTAAATTTTTCTCTATAATTTGGAGTTTGTGAGTATGAGTGAAGAAGTTGGTGAAAACAACAAGATGGCAGGTACAGTTCAAGTTGATTTTCAGAACACTGAAATTAGTGTGGTTAAATATGACGGTAAAATTAATTTTGGTTTGTGGATGAGCGACGTACAGGATGCGCTCAATGCTCAAAATATGGTCCATGAAAGACCATCAAAATACGAGGAGGCGATATGAAAAAAAATGAATAGGAACGCTTGTGGGGTGATCAGGTCCTGTTTGGAACAAGAGCAGAAGTATGATGTGATTGGGGTGACGTCTGTAATGAAGATGTAGGAGATTCTCAATAATAAGTATCTTACGAAGAGTGTTGAGAACCGATCGTATTTGCTGCGTAGATTATTCAGATTTCAGATATCCAGGGGAACCTCACTAGCAGTTAATGTGAACAACTACACTAAGTTATTGTCGGACTTGGTAAATATTAATGAGAAGATATCGGATGAATATAAGACGATTATTTTGTTGGGCTCCCTACCGGATGAGGAGTATGATACCTTTGTACTTTGTTGAATGAGAGATCTTCTATCAGTTATAGTGAAATAACTAACATTTTGACGAACTATGATTTGAGAAGAAAGGAAGAAGACTTCCCACACTAGTACTTCAAGAGAGGTCTTGTCGACGAGAGGTAAAAGCTCATATCCGAGAGGTGGTAATAGGAACAGGTCAAAGTCTAGAAGCGATCACCAGTTAGCTAAAAACCAGTGTGCATTCTGCAAGGAGCAGAGACATTGGTGTTTGGGGGAAAATTTGTAGTAAAAAGAAGAATTGAAAGAAATATATTTGATTTGTATTCTCTCGATCTCAATTATAATTTGGATTTTCTGATTACAAAAGAGAGGAGAATTGATCTGAATTCTCCCCTTTGTTTAATTCTGGGTTCTTCACGGTAACAATGGAGTACCTCCCTCGAATGCTTACGTCGAGTTTACTCTCCGTTGACGATCCGAACGTCTTGTGTCACTGGAACGTGGTCTCTCCTCACGATTTGACGTTATGGAGAACTTACAAAACAAGTTTGAAACTCTGAACGAGTTGATAACTCAGAGCGAGTTTGAAACTCTATGAAAGAGTTGATTTAACCAAAATGGGTTTGTAAGCCAAGGGAATGCTCCAAGAACTTTGTTGCTGCCGGAAGCTCGAAGAGGATCTGCTGCCGAGAAGATGATCCGAAGAAGCCGATCTCTAGATCTCCAAGATACTCCAAGATCCAAAGCCCCGAACTCAATTGAGTTTTTCGCTATTTATAGGAGGATTAAGGGGTACACCGCCCCCCTTAATTCGTTCCTAAGTGGGACTGAATGGGATGTAACTGCCCCCTTAAACAGCTCCCCAAATCGTGAGGAAAACGGTTTTGAAACCGTTCAGTTCATGTTTTGAACGAGTCAAACGTCCAAGTTGACGTTTAGGACCCTAACTCCGCGTTTTAGACTGTCGGAGTTGGGCACTCGCTGGATGTTGAAAAACACAAGGGTCGTCCGCATTTTGTTTGCTGAGGGTTGAAAACGCGGGGGTCGTCTGCATTTCAAGAACTGAAACGCGAAGGTGAATTCCGAGTTTAGAAGGGGCTAGTGACTTATAACCTCTTCCGTAGAGCGTTGTAAAGATCATTATTGAGTGATCCTCGTCTTGGCTGTTTGAAAATATGAAAGTCGTCAGATTGTAACTCCCGATGTTAATTGTAAGGGCTGTTGATTAGAGCTTTCATCAGTTATTTGTGAAGATTATTATATTATAACATTCATCGATCTACGTGAAAGTCTTCAAATTGTAGCCTTCTGAAAACCGTCGAATTGTAACTTCCATCATCGATGTTTGATGAGGATTGGTTATCTGTTGTGATTTTTAGACAGCCAACAATTGAAAGAGAGACTGTCCAAAGATCAAGGAGAAGGAGAATAGCAAGAAAAAGGACCCGAAGACCAATAAGGTGAATATTACGAAAAACGGTGATTCCAGCTTTTCTCTATTGATTACTCCAGAGGTGAACCATATGGATGCATCAGATTGGATGTTTGATTCTGATGCTACTTATCATGTGACTCTCATGCGAGATTGGTTTACATCATTTGAGAGACTCAATAAGGGTGTTGTTGTCATGGGAAAAATAATCAATCATGTGGCATTTGTGGGATAGGTACCGTGAGGATTCGGATGCACGATGGAGTAGTTCGTGAATTGAAAGATGTGAGATTTGTTACTCAGCTAAAGAAGAATCTTATTTCTGTTGGAGTTTTGGAGGCAAAAGGATTCAAGGTGATCTTTAAAGACGATGTAGCAAAGATTACTAAGGGATCTTTGGTGGTAATGAAGGGAGTCCGCAGTCAAAACTTGTATTATCTGAAGGGGAGCACCGAGATTGGCTAGGTAGTTTTAGCTATTTCAGAGGCGGACATAAGTAAACTTTGGCACTACAGGTTGGGACACACAGGAGAGAAGTCACTATAAGCGCTGTGCAAACAAAGACTATTGAAGGAAGCTAAGAGTGAAAAGGTTGAGTTCTGTGAGCACCGTGTTCTTGACAAGAAGACAAATGTGAAGTTCGGGACAGCTATTCATAGGACTGGTATCCTAGATTATGTGCACACAGATGTTTAGGGTCCCATCAAGACTGTATCACTTGGTGTCACGTTCGTTGATGACTATTCTAGACGTTGTTGCATGTACACCATGGCGAAGAAGAGTGAAGTCCTAAATATATTTGTGGAGTGAAAGAAAATATTGGAACTACAGACTGAGAGAAAGATCAAGACATTATGATCCGACAACGGTGGTGAGTACATATCAGACCCCTTTCAGCAGCTATGTCGAGACGAGAGCATAAAGAGACACTTCACAGTTAGTCATACACCGTAGCAGAATAGGATGGCAGAGAGGTTAAATCGGTCTTTACTGGAGAAGATCTGATATTTATTGGCGTATAGTGGTTTGGAGAAGATCTTTTGGGCTGAGACACTTTCTATGCGAGCCACCTCATTAAAAAGTTGTCTTCATCTGCGATTGAGGGGAAGACCCCTATGGAGATGTGATCGGGAGAGCCAACACACGACTATGACTAGCTTAAGGTATTTGGATGCCCTGCATACTATCATCTTAAGACTAATAAGTTAGAATCTCGAGCTAGGAAGACCATATTTATAGGATTCAAACGTGATGTCAATAGATACAAACTATGAGATCCAGTTGATAGGAAGATTATGCTGAGTAGAGACGTCACTTTTGATGAGGCTTCGGATTTGAAGCTTTCCAGCTCTCATCAGGTGGAGAGCACCCCGACGGAGGAGATATCGCAGGTGGTAGAGATCGATGCAGCTCCATATTGTTCAGATGGTATAATATCCATTAGAGTGCCGACTGAAGTGATGCCAGGCAAGCACGGCGACGATGAGGATACGGGTACAGATGTGCACGATCAGGGACCGACGGCTCAGGTAATATACGGATGTCAGCACGGTATACCGACACAGTAGTTGTATATGCACTTCCGGTGGAGAGTATCGATGAATTAGTACCTACTACTTTCAGAGAGGCCGAGCAAAGTTCGGAGGCTGATTCGTGATAGGTAACTATGCAGGAGGAGATGGACTCTCTTCATAAGAGCGATACATGGGAGCTTGTTGAGCTTCTAAAAGGGCGAAAGACGATTGGTTGCAAGTGGGTATACACGAAGAAGGAGGGCATTGAAGGCACTCCAGTGAGGTTCAAGACTAGGTTAGTTGCAAAAGGCTATGCACAGAAGGAATGTATTGATTATAATGCGGTTTTCTCTCCGGTAGTAAAGCACTCTTCGATTCCGATTTTGCTAGCTTTGGTGGCACAATATGGTTTGGAGTTAGATCAGTTGGATGTGAAGACGATATTTCTGATTTTGCTAGCTTTGGTGGCACAATATGGTTTGGAGTTAGATCAGTTGGATGTGAAGACGATATTTCTTCATGGTGATCTTGATAGTGGCACAATATGGTTTGGAGTTAGATCAGTTGGATGTGAAGACGATATTTCTTCATGGTGATCTTGATAAAGAAATATATAAGACTTAGCCATTGGGATTCCGAACTGTAGAGAAGGATAAGTTGGTTTGCAGGTTGAAGAAATCATTATACGGTTTGAAGCAGTCTCCCCGACAGTGGTATAGGCGATTCAATGGATTTATGATCGGTCATTCGTACACTCGGAGCCAGTTTGATCCTTGCGTGTATTTTTGCAAGTTGAAAGGATGTACGTATATTTATTTGTTGCTTTATGTCGATGACATGTTGGTTGCCTCTATTTCCAGGTCTGCTATAGATAAGTTAAAGACACAGCTTTCAAGGGAGTTTGAAATAGAAGGATTTGAGTGAAGCTAAGCGCATTTTAGGGATGGAGATCGATAGAGACAAAAAAAAGAACAGAATTTGTTTAATACAGGTGGTTTATTTAAAAAATGTTCTATAGTGATTTCATATCAGCATGGATACAAAGTCAGTTAGTGTACCTTTGGGAGCCCATTTGAAGCTTTCAGTTGATCTTTCACCGAAAACAGTTGAAGATAGAGAGTTAATGTCGAAGATTCCATATGCGAGCGCGGTTGGGAGCTTGATGTACGCGATGGTATGTACGAGGCCAAATTTATTACAGACGGTGAGCATGTTTTCGAGATAATGCACGATCCAGGAGTGGGTCATTGGGACGCCGTGAGATGGATTTTGAGGTACATTCAAGGTACTCTCAATGTTGGTTTAGTTTTTGAGCAGGACACTAGAGATGGACAGTTGTGCATTGGTTATGTTGATTCAGATTATGCTGGTGATTTGGATAAGCGTCGGTTTACGACGGGGTATGTGTTCACTTTGATCCGTATGTCAGTGTGTTGGAGATGCATCTTACAGTCTATGGTGGCTTTGTCGACGACGGAGGTAGAATATATGGCGATTACATAGGCTGTGAAGGAGGCTATTTGGCTTCGAGGACTGTTAGAGGAAGGCTGTGAAGGAGGTTATTTGGCTTCGAGGACTGTTAGAGGAACTTGATATATCGTAGCGATCCATCACTATTCATTGTGATAGCATAAATGCTATCTATTTGGCGAAGAATCATGTTTTTCATGTGAGGACGAAGCACATTGAAGTTCGTTATCACTTCGTTCGAGATATTCTTGAAGATGACGATGTGGAGATTGTAAAGATCCACACGAATGATAATCTGACGGATATGCTGACTAAGGTGGTTCCGAGCAACAAGTTTGATCATTGTCAAAAATTATTGCACATTCGTGATTGTTGAGGCCGTTGACGGCCATTTGGATGAACTACGGACGACTTGATCCCTTAGGAAAGGAGTACGTAGGCAACCACATTGGTGCAGGCGAGTTTGGAGAAACGATGCATTGGTGCTCATGTTGGTGTCGGCTCAGTTTTAAGAACAATTCGCCAAGGTGGAGAATTGTAAAAACGGCGAAGGAATTGAGAAAAACGTGAAGAATAAGCAAGACAGACTCCACCACACCCTGGTGGTGTCTGCCACACCCTGATGTGGCAACTGACAAGACAGGCTCCACCACACCCTGATGGTGTCTACCACGCCCTGGTGTGACAAAATCTGTCCTGTTTTTCAGAGGTGTGGTGTGTGCCACATCAGGGTGTGGCAGACTCGTTTTTAGAATTCCAATCTGTTTGGGATTGTGTTTTGTTATAAATAGAACCACGTTTTTTAGGGTTTCTTAAGCAGAGAATTAGGAGTCTTTTGAGCACTTTAAAAGGGAGATATTGTAAGGAATTTGAGTGATTTTGTGAGTTGTAACCCGTTGTATTTCTCACCCATATAGTAAAATCTCCTCATCCTCTCCCCGTGAACGTAGGCAATTGTCAAACCACGTAAATTCATGTGTTTGGTTTGATTTGTGTCGTATTTTTGTGAATTGCACTCGTATTTGGTTTTGGTTTTCTTCTCTCATCGCTCGCCGACTCGTTTGGTTGTCGAGCACGCTTCCGCACGACGCGCAACAAAAAGAACTTAGAGGTCAGAAGGATTTTGAAAGAATTGATTATGCATACGCAAAGTGAGAAGCAAGAAGTGCATTATAGTTTCACAAAAATATCATCAGAAATAGCTATAAATAAATGTTTACAGAACATATATAGTTAATCTTTTGACGTAGGCCCCGTCCTGCACCATTGCATTTAGGTTTCAATCAAATGTGTTTAAGGCGTGCAGATTCTGCAGGGCTGTTAGGCCAGTCTTGAGTCCACTTGGCAGTGCAATCACTGAATTTGCTTTCATCTAATAACAGTCAAAGAAAACTAGCCTATCTCTTAGCTCTCAGCCTCTCACCGACTTTTGTCACTTCAAAATCCTCCATTCCTTTACAAAGATCACAAACCATCAACTCACAACACAGTGACTCCAACAGGTAACTAGACAAAAACATCTAAGCATGCGAAAAAGGATAAGATACAAGGACCTTTTGCATATACCTCCAAAACTCCTTCAGCAATTTCTGGTTTTGTCTTGAACATTTGAACCCATAATCACTCCCATCACAAGCAAACAAATCTATTGAAAATGGGTGCCCCTCTTCTTTTATTAGAACATATAATTGGAGAAGGAAAATTGAATTAATACTTTGGAGTAGAGAAAATGTATAGAAAGAAAAGAGTTCTTTATAATTAGTCGATATAGATTTATCATGAGTAGGTGCTTGTATAGTCATTCTTTGAAACTTTAAGCTTCGGGCACATAAACCCTGAATCTAAATTTGGACTTCACGTCATATGAATGTTTAATAGTTACCACGTTTCCCCCAATGAGAGAATTTTTTTTCTCCTCATTTTGAAGGCATGCCTTGAACATGTAACCTCATGACCCAAGAGTGTACTTACCACCCTCCTCAACTAGCGCTTAAGTAAAAATATCATATTGTTCTTCTGAATCCTTGTAACTGCACCAGCGATGCAAGAAGTAATTTTCCCATGAGGGCAGCTTAATATACTTATAACAAGCAAAGGAGGAGCAATTTGAAGGGAATATTACAGGTTAGTGTGAGAAGGGCTTGGTTTGTTTTGTAAGACCGCTATTATGAATAACGGAATATCCACATTTACAATACCCAGTGAAGAAACTTCGAAGGAACTTTAGAACAATGCCACGTTCTAATACTTCGGATGACATCTACCAAGAGAAAGATCTTTACCATGGCCAGTTTGGCAACGCTTACCCGATTATTTTGATGGATGCCAAATAGGAATGCTTCTAACATATTATAATATTATGAGGCTAACCACAGTTAAGAATATTAACAGGAAATTGCATTCCAACCTAAATATAATGAAACATAAGGTTTCATGCATTAACAAAAAAAGAAGAAGAAATTGCAACTCACCTCAAGTAAGAATCTGGGCTGTAAGCCCTTGTACACTCTGTTGACATTGGCATCAGAAGCATCCCAATTGAAGAAAACTCTCGATGGTGAGCTCATGGGATTGAACAAAGCTCCTGATCTCTCATAAGGCTCGTCAAATGCGTCCTCCCAAATTCTTCGTGTTTCTTCTAACTCCTCTTCACTCACTTGATCAGCAAATCCAACTATCTTTTCGTCTAAGTTCCCATATTCATCCAAATCTTTTGCATAACTCAATGGAAAGCTCTGAGACCATTGCGAAAATAAGTTATCTTCACCATATACTAACAAGTTTAGATTTTTTTTTTCCTTCAAAAAAACTTGGATTATAAATTTATATCCACTAAAAGTCTAAAACTTTGTAATTCGGATGATTTATCACTATTGAGGAAGTCTTCGGAACCAGTGGATTCTTCTTTGTTAAAGAGCAAGGGGTTCTCATTTCCACGTACAGAAACACTCAAGAAACTATTTTCTATGATAAAGCGGATTTTAAGCTAAATTACCGACCCAAATTTAAACTGTTTCCTCACAAAAGAAATAGAACTTCATGTAAATTTAAAAAATCAAAACATAAAATCTAGTATACGCTGATAACAAAACTAAGCAAGAATCCAGATTCAATTTCCCGCCAATTATGAAAATAAAAACCTCAAGTTATTTTCTCCCCAAAAGAACAATTCTCGATAAGAAAAATTGAGGGTGATTTCAAAACCCAAACTTTTAACCTGATTTACTTCATGGCTCACTACCTTCTTAAACCAAAATTATTTGCAGTGAATTATTTCAAAACCCAGTATAACATCTTAAACCGCCAACAATTAGACCCAATCTAGCTTCTTTCACTCAAAGAATAGCAAGTTAGGCATCAGTATAACAACTAATCAGAAACTGGGTCTAAAAATAATTCAACATGAACATTTTGGGCCTATAGAGAAAAAAACTAAAAATTTAAAAATTTTACCTTGTGGGTCGACCACATGAGAAGAACATCAGAAGCCGGCACCAATCTCCCACTCTCATCCCCAAATTTCCTCGCCAAATTCAAAAAATCCAAGTACCTGACTCTCGCCGACACTTGATAAACCGTCTCCGATACGAAAACGTCGGCGAAATACGACACCAGGCCCCGATACTTCACCGCCGCCATCGATATCTCCCCATCACCATCTCCGATCTCGTCTCGACCGTCCGTTTCAAGATCGAACGGCTCCGATGGATACCTCGCTTCCCAAATTTCTCTACAGCAGAGGATGGCGTACTCCTCGTTCTCCTCGTCGAAAATGGCCGGCCGATCGATCACCGCCCCGAATCTCAAAGCGCAGTACTCGCGGTACCCAGCCTGAATGCGAATAATTCGGCGAATTATTAAGGGTTAATTTAAGGAAAAACAAGAAACACTAGATAATTTACGAAAAACGAAAGACCGTATCAAAACATGAATTATGCGTTAACTTCTCCTGTTGCTCTGAAGCTTCGGAGTGTTTGCGGATTTTCCGGAGGTCAAGGAAGGGGTTTTTACAAAAAAAAAAACCCCAAAGCTGGATTTGGCAAATTTACCCCTGATTCCGCTGATCGTGGGGTCAAATTTCATTAAAAAAAGAGGGTAATCTCGTCAGTTCCGAGGTTTACCGGATCATGCAAACAGTGGCAGTACCAGATCCAGTTAACGTCAGCAGGCGGCAGAATCATCAACGGAGAGTCGATCAAATCCGCGATCAGAGGCATCCACAGCTTCTCATACCTAAAATAGTAAAAATCAAAACGAAACCAGTTCAATTCCATCTCAGCCGTTGATTAACTAGCAAGCTAAAAGCGCTGGAGATTTTAGACCGTTGGATGGAGCGGCGAGAGGTGGGAAGAGGAGAGCCGGAGAGAGAGCGGGGAGAGGGTGGGAAGAAGAGAGTAAGCGGTGGAACGTGCTGCTTTTGGTCTCATCACGTGACGACGTAGTGCTTTTCTTTTCTTTCCTTTTCTTTTCTCTTCTCTTTTTATTTTCCAGGGAAAAGCTATAACTTGCACGATTCATTTTCAATCCTTCAAGCGGTCTGTGAATCTGTGATCAGTAGGCTCGTAGATGGCATGATTTTATCATTTTGGACTCTCATCTCTCTTTTCCTTGTTGCGTGGAGTACGCCGTTTCATTTTCGTTAGCAACTTGGAATAGTGAGGCGAATTGGCTTAAAATAGGGGTGTTAAATAAGTGGGTTTGGGTATTAAATGGGCGGGCATATTTTGCTCATTTACCTATTTATTGCCCATTTAAGATTTTCTAAATGGGCGGGTTTTTGCCCGCCCATTTAATAAACGGACCGTTCATTTGCTCATTTAACTATAATAGCTATATATATAATACTTTTGGGGTGTTTCTGTAAAATTTTAGGGTTTTTTGTAAACTATAATAGCTATATACAGCTTCCACAAAGTCATCTTACAAAAGAAAAAGATAATCATGCATCATGATCATGTTCCCTCGTATGCAATCAATTATACATGAAATTGGAGGTAACTAAAAAGAGTATACACATCATGATCAAGTTCCCTCGTATGCAATGAAAAAGTTACAACAGTAATGAAGCGTACATCTTGAAACAAGATAGCTGCATCCAGGCTTGAAGAACATCAAGAACTGCAAAAAGTAATGCACATCCAGACTAACATAACCAGATTGAAAACAAACATTTCATAAGACCAACACTGAAAAAGTTAAACCGACATAGACGTAATATTCAAGTCCAAAAAAAACAACTTCCTTCACGGTCAAGCACTCTATTCTTCTACAAGACGGAGATGGGAAGATGGAGAGACATCGACAAGCTCCTCGCTCGACCTAGAAACATAATCTCCCCTGGCATTTCTAATAAGTTTGTGCAATGCACTCTGCAAACTTCTTTTTTCTTCCAGGAGGAGGAGGGATTGGGGTCGGAGGCTCGGGTTCGAGAGGCGGTTGAGGAGGAGGAGGAGGAGGATCGATTGGCGTCATAGGCTTTGGGTTCGAAAGGCACTTGAGGCGACGGAGGAGGAGGCGGAGGAGATTGGGATCGGGATTGAGGCGGAGGAGAAAGAGGAGATTGGGATTGGGTTTTGTTTGTTTTGGTTTTGGGAATACGGGTGGACGGGCAAACAAGCGAATAAACACTGTCCATTTAGTGCCCATTTAGAATAATGTAAAATGAACTCGCCCAATTAGGCCCATTTAATTAAATGGGTGGGCGTTGGGCGGGCCAAATGATGGACGGACCAGGTGGGTAAATGGGTATGAGCCAAAATTAACATCCCTAGCTTAAATAGACAAAAATAGAAAACATCCACAGAAAATAGTCAGATCATGATCCCACTAATAACCAATAAAGACTACAACCAGTCTCTTGAAATCTAAGCGTTTGGCTACCGATGTGTTTTTTCTGTTTCCGTTTTTTTTTTCAAAAAAACAATGAAACTTGTTTGGGAACTAGGATGTTTTTTTAAGTTGCCCCTTTACAAATATGAAAATATCCACGCTTTTCCTAAAACACCTTTTAGGTGTTTTGAGATCCCCGTTTATTTTCCCCAAACCAACGCGATCCCCCTTTTCTCCCCCTCAACCATTCGACACCATCGTCGCCTTCACCGCCTTATCGTCGCCTTCGCCTCCTCGTCGTCACCTTCGTCGCTGCTGCCTCGTCGTCGCCTTCGCCTCCTCGTCGTCGCCTTCACTGTTGCCACCTTCGCTGTTGTAGGCGTCAAAAAATGCTTACAGACATCCAAATACCACTCAAGGCAAAGAGAAGACGATAAACGTCATTCTCTGAGTATCGATTTCGCTTGGTCGATTTCGATTACTAAAGGCTATTATTTCCTTAGCGAAATAGTACCCCCTGACTATTATTTCCTTCGTGAAATAGCACCCGTTATATCGTGTAGATCCGACCGGATCTAGATCGCGCGGTGGTTCACGGATTAACCCCGGCGCAGGTGAAGAACCCACAAAAGCGAGAGACTGCAAAACAGGATCTCGTGATTCGTTCGACAAATAAGGAAAGTTGCACAAAAGCGAGAGACTGCAAAACAGGATCTCGTGATTCGTTCGACAAATAAGGAAAGTTGTAATTTTTTATTTTTTTCTTTGATTTTGTTGTAACCGGATCTTATAAAAAGACCGGATCTTTTGTAATCGAAAAACTATTACTTGAGAGTGCAATGACATCAATGAAAGCAACTTTCACCGCGAACAGAGGGGATCATTCAAAGGAAGCGAAACAACACAGAAGATCAATGTACACACCAACAGGCAGTACATGGCGGCGCGACTGAGGCGTGACAACACTTGGTGCCGCGGCTAAGGCGCGGCAGCTCATAGTGCCGCAGCTATAGCGCGGTAGCATATGGTGCCGCGGCTAAGACGCGGCAGCCTAGGGTGCAGCGACTATTATAGGGGGTGCTATGGTGGTTACAAGGCAGTTATACGATGATTATTTGAAACCCACGTGGCGGCATATCAGAGGTAGAACGTGTGCTGACGTGGACAAGCAGTTAAACCACGAAAAATGTGGTTAAAGGTCGTGGGAGAACAGTTTCAAACACGAAGGAACGTGGGTGTAACTGCCCCTTTAACCGCGGCAGCCCACACTACTGCGCCAATAGCCGCGGTAGTATGGACTAACGCGGCCAAAGAACAGTTGTTTGGTCAGTTATCTCGCCCCCATTTCCACTGTTATGCACTGCTACCCCTATAAATACCTCCCTAGACACGAAATAAAGGACAGAGAGCATATTGGAGCATAGAGCCTTGAGTTTTTGGTGAATTAGAGCAATAGAGAGAGTCTTCCTTCTTCACAAACATCCTCAAGAAGCTTTTGGCGATTCCTAGAGATCTAAGCTTTGACTTGATCTTTAGAAGAGTGAACATCTTACATCGATAAGATATTCGCTTTAAATTCTTACTTCGATAAACGAAGGAAGAATTCCCAAAACCTTCACGATTCAATCAGAATAACGCACCCCCGGCACAGGCAAAGATCCCACACAAGCAGTGATCCAAACAACGATCCTGCGTTTGTTTCTAAAAAGTTGTAATTTTCTTTTTGTTGTGTAAGAGAAGTCTTATAAAAAGACTATTTCTTTTGAATTTGTTGTAATTGAACGAAGATATAATGAATTCCATAACAAAACCAACTTTTGACGAAAACAAGCTGGCGATCACAGTGGGAGCCAACGGTCTCGCTACCGAGACCGTCGTGTCGCAGCCGATCAAGATTCTAGTTGAATCCACGGTCGAATACGAATTTGACCAAACCAAGTTTGAGGAATATCTCCCATCATCCTCTTCAAGATCTTTATTGTCTCGCAAGTACAAGAGGATCCCACTATTGAAGAAGGCTTATACGCCAAAGAAGGCTAAAAGTGAAGACTCTCGCCCAATCGTTGTTGAGGCTGTAGGCGTCAAAAAATACTTACAGACATCCAAATACCACTCAAGGCAAAGAGAAGATGATAAACGCCATTCTCTTAATCAGAGGGGATCATTCAAAGGAAGCGAGACAACACAGAAGAACAATGTACACACCAACAGGCAGTACATGGCGCTTGGTGCCGCGGCTCAGGCGCGGCAGCTCATGATGCCGCGGCTATGGCGCGGCAGTATATGGTGTTGCGGCTGAGGCGCGGCAGCATATAGTGTCGCGGCTGAGACGCGGCAGCCTAGGGTGCAACGGCTATTATAGGGGGTGCTATGGCAGTTATATGATGATTATTTGAAGCCCACGTGGCGGCCTATCAGAGATAGAACGTGTGCTGACGTGGACAAGTAGTTAAACCACGAAAAAGGTGGTTAAAGGTCGTGGGAGAACGGTTTCAAGCACGAGGGAACGTGGGTATAACTGCCCCTTTAGCCGCGGCAGCCCACACTACCGCGCCAATAGCCGCGGCAGTGTTGACTGACGCGGCCAAAGAGCAATTATTTTGTCAGTTTTTACGCCCCCATACACTGCTATCCCTATAAATACCTCCCTAGACACGAAATAAAAGAGAGAGGGCAGATTGGAGCAGAGAAGGCTTGATCTTTTGGTGATTTCAAGGAAGAAAGAGAGAATTTTTACCCTTTGACAAGCATCATTTGGTGATTCCTATAGATCTAAGCTCAGACTTGATCTTTGGAAGAGTGAATATCTTACATCGATAAGATATTCACTTCAAATTCTCACTTCGATAAACGAAGGAAGAATCACTAAACCCCTCACGATTCAATCAGAATCCGTGATTCGGTGGTCCACGGGCTAACGCACCCCTGGCACAGGCAAAGATCCCACGCAAGCAGCGATCCAAACAACGATCCTGCGTTTGTTTCTAAAAAGTTGTAATCTTCCTTTTGTTGTGTAAAAGAAGTCTTATAAAAAGGCTATCTCTTTTGAATTTGTTATAATCGATCGAGGATATAATGAATTCCACAATGAAAACAACTTTTGACGAAAACAAACTGGCGACCACAGTGGGAACCAACGGTCTCGCTGCCGAGACCGTCGTGTCGCAGCCGATCAAGATTCCAGTTGAATCCACGGTCGAATACGAGTTTGACCAAACCAAGTTTGAGAAATATCTCTCATCATCCTCTTCAATATCTTCATTATCTCACAAGTACAAGAGAATCTCATCATTGAAGAAGGCTTATACGCCAAAGAAGGCTAAAAGTGAAGACTCTTGCCCAATCGTTGTTGAGGCCTTGCCTCGCAACATTATCCTGGAAACCCCCAAAGCCGGAAGCTCTGTCCATAATGATTCCACCCTAATTAAGGAGTCGTTCGATCGAAGTTCGTCAACTCTGACGAAGAGGGCTCGTCAGAGGCGACGCCAACGCCGCGCTCGTCAATTGGCTAAGGCCTTGGAACAAACCGATGGAGTTCGTTACTATACGGACTTAGAATCGAGGAAACATCAAGTGGTTCAGTCGCGTCAATGTCAAATCACTCACATCTCAGCAAAACTTACGTCGGAGGAATGTATTCTTGTCAAAAGGGCCCGTTCGACCCTCAAAGAACACATACAGAAGCGTCGTGCAAACGCTATTCGTGTTCGTGTCCTTCGTCAACAAACGCAAGAAGGGAAGAAGAAAATGGTGTCTAAGGAAACACCAGAGAGTCGCAAAGTGTGGATCCCTAAATCCAAATTCGTACAAGAATTGGATCAGCAGGACCCATCTTTCAACCGCGATAGTGTAGACTGCCGCGGCAAATTCATCAACCGCGACAGTTGTAGGCTGTCTAAAAATCACAATAGATAGATGATCCCCCATCAAAACACCGATGATGGAAGTTACAATCTGACGACTTCCAGAAGGCTACAATCTGACGACCTTCACGACAACTGATGAAAGCTCTAATTCAACAGCCTTCACAATCAACATCGGGAGTTACAATCTGACGACTCTCATATTTTCAAGGAGCCAAGACGAAGATTACAAGAGGACGATATGTGCAAAGCTCTATCAAAAGAGACTACAAATTGACGGTCTCTTCATATTAGAATGCAAATATCTCTCAAACCGTGAGGAATTTGGCGAAACGGAGGAAGCGAACCGAAGCCTTTGGCTCGGTTCGGATGGGCCCGTCTCGTCGAGATAGCCGATTTTCATATATAATTCGTCCAATTCCGACGTACGGTTTGAAAGTTATGACCTGTTCTTCGTAGCAAGTTATGTTCTGAAGTCCGTCTGCAAGACTGGACTTCGTCAGAACATTGGACTTAGCCTGAAGCTCGCCAAGCCCGCCTAAGGTTCGCCTCTGCATTACAGAGTCAAAACGCAGAGGTTATCCTCGTGATATAACATCAAAACGCAGAGTTTTCAGGCCAACTGTGCGTTTTCAAGCCAACTGTGCGTTTACAGGCTCAACTGTGCGTTTTCAGCCTGAAACAGGCTAACTGTGCGTTTACAGGCTCAACTATGCGTTTTCAGCCTGAAACAGGCCAACTGTGCGTTTTCAGGCCAACTGTGCGTTTTCAGCCTAAAACGTCCCAACTGTGCGTTTACAGGCCAACTGTGCGTTTTCAGCCTAAAACGTCCCAACTGTGCGTTTACAGGCTCAACTGTGCGTTTTCAGGCCAACTGTGCGTTTGCAGCCTAAAACGTCCCAACTGTGCGTTTACAGGCTCAACTGTGCGTTTTCAGGCCAACTGTGCGTTTTCAGGCCAACTGTGCGTTTTTAGGCCAACTGTGCGTTTACAGGCCCAAAACAGGCCAACTGTGCGTTTACAGGCCCAGCTGTGCGTTTTCAGCTCCAGCTGTGCGTTTTCAGCCCCAGCTGTGCGTTTTTCAACCTCAACTGTGCGTTTCAGGTCCAGAAACGCACAGTTCGAGCCCAGAACGCTGTTTTCAGCGTTTAACTCGTTCAAGCACGATTTGAACGGTTCCAGAACCGTTTTCTCCCCAAGATTTTAGGGGATCACTACCCTATCATGGAGAGATTTATGGGGAGCAGTTAGACCCCATTAAACCCAGCTCTTGAATCATTTTGGAAGGCTTTTATTGAAGCCTTTGAGATTATTCGGCCTTGGCTTATTAACCGAATTTTCGGTTTAAATCAACTCTTTCATAGAGTTTCAAACTCGATCTGAGTTATCAACTCGTCCAGAGTTTTAAAACTTGCTCTGCAAGTTCTTCTAAAACTCGTTCAGAGTTATCAACTCGATCAGAGTTCAAACTTGCTCTGCAAGTTCTTCTAAAACTCGTTCAGAGTTATCAACTCGATCAGAGTTCAAACTTGCCTTGCAAGTTCTTCTAAACTCGGTCAGAGTTTTAAGATTTGCCACACAAGTTCTCCACAGCGTCAAATCGTGAGGAGAAGACCACGTTCTAGTGAAACAAGACGTGCGGATCGTCAACGGAGAGCAAACTCGACGCGAGCATTTGAGGGAGGCACTTCATCGCCACCGTGAAGAACCCAGATTTAAACAAAGGGGAGAATCAAATTCATTCTCCTCTCTTTTGTAATCGGAATCCAAATTGTAATTGATTTTGAGAGAATACAAGTCAATTTTTCTTTCATCGTCTTTTTACTGCAAATTTCCTACGAACAAAAGATGGCGACTCCGCTGGGGACTAGCTTCTCTGACGAAGAAGTAGTGGTGCAATCCGACGTTCATCTCACTGGAACGACCGTTGAAACTCTGATTATCGAGTTTGATCAAGCCAAGTACGAGGAGGCCATCTCCTCCGGATCCCTTAGCCCCAAGGCTATGCGCAAGATCCACAAAGTTTCCGAGGAGACTAAAGCTCCAGTTGTAGCTAACTCATTTAAAGACTATCTCCCATGGGGGTTGTACTGTTCATACAGTCCCCTCTCTAAAGGAGAAGACTCGATTTCAGCACAACGCCAAAAAAGCCGATCCTCTAATCAACGCGAACTCCGCGTTTGCGAGCCTCAATATGAGCTCTGCATAAGCCAAGCTAAACGCAACCCTCAGGTGTGTGTTTTCCAGATGGAACGCAGCCTTCAGAGGCGTGTTCCAACATCTAAACGCAGACATCAAACCTGCGTTGATCTGGCTAAACGCAACTCTCAGGAGTGCGTTTCACAAACTGAACGCAACTCTCAGGAGTGCGTTTCAGAATCCGAACACAGATCACAGAACTGCGTTTCACTAGCAAAACACAGACTTTGGTCTTGCGTTAATCAGGCTAAACACGACCCTCGTGTTCCTTCTTTGGAACACGATGTGATTCGTCATGTTCAAAATGATCAACATGGATTTAAAATTCATGTTTACCAAGAACCAGTCCCATCCTTTAACGGACAGGGGGTTCCATCTTTACCCTCACGCTCCGTGAGAGGTTCATCCCAAGTCTCTGACTTGCGGGAATTGCTGTCGATACCGACGAATGTCGTTTTGCTCAATAATCGATAACATCCTTATAGGAAGAGGACTTTAGAGGATGAATACCTTGGAGTCACTTCTAACATGGTTGGTAGAGGGAGATCATCAACCTTTAGTTCTGACGAGTCAGAGACAGATCATTCTCCAAGTGTCAGAGAAATCACTAACGAGTTTGAAGGAATCTACCAACGTACTCGGACTCGAACAGGAGCCATTCCCCCTGTCAACTATCGGAGTTTAGCCAGAGGAACTAATTCCGATGATGAACACTCAGCCATTGCGGAGTCCCAATCATCAAGCTCTTTCGTTGGGCATGAGAGCTTCGCCCACATGGCAGAACATTCTGAAGATCTTTCAAAGAGGGTTGATGAGCAGGAGGCCATGCTCAAATCACAGCAGGAGGCCATCAATGAACTCATGGCCATGTTGACTCAAATCGTCGCAGACAAGGCCAAATCTCAAGAGACAGATTCGCCGCTTAGGCAAGAATCTTCCCAGAGAGGAAAAGCATCTTCATCCCGACCTCACACAAGCAAAGGGAAGGGAAAAGTGGTTGATGATGCGGCTTCTGACCAAGAAGCCCACAGCCTGGAATCTTCTTCTGATGAAGGAAGAGAGACTAAGAACGAGCAGAATCTTCAGTCTGCCAAAATGGAAGAATTGGAAGCCCGCCTCAAAGCCATTGCTAATAGAAGCGAGCTCCAAGATGAGAGAGTTATCAGGACCTATCCTGCCGAATGGGATGCAGCCCCTTATCCTCCAAAGTTCGAGATCCCAACGCTACAAACTTTTGACGGCACGGGATCACCAAACCAACATATTTATCATTTCAAGTCACAGACTGGAAATGTAATATCAAACGATGCCATACTGGCTCGATTGTTCATTGGCACCCTCAAGGGAATTGCCTTTGAATGGTTCAAGAAACTGCCCGCGGGTTGTATCCAAAAGTGGGCGGATCTAGAGAGACTCTTCCTGTCAAGATTCTTTGAAGAGGATACAGAAGTCTCCATCCAGACCCTTCTCTCTACTAAGCAGAAGAAGAGGGAATCAGTCAAAGCCTTCGTCAAAAGGTTCCGAACCATGGCTCTCCGGTGTTCGTCAGGTATGACACAGTCTACTTTAGTAGAGACCTGTCGACACAACTTGCAGACCGACCTCCTAGCCCGAATAGGAGTTGCAGAATGCCGTTCTTGGAGACAACTAATCTCTCAAGGCGAACAGGCTCAAAAAATCATTGCCAGGATCAAAGCTAAAGAACGAAGTAGGCAGGATCAGCCCGAGCAATCAGACCAAGCTCAATCTTCTCCTGAGCAACCGGACCAGGCTCACTCTTCCCAGTCAGAAGGGAAAGATACTACGGCCACTGAAGTCAATCCTCTTCAGTAGGATGGCGGGTCCAACAACTATCATGTTAACAGTTACCTCTGATAGTCAAACTCATCAGATAATGGCCTACCTGGTGATGTGATTCTATTCCGACTTCATGGATAGTGCCCCACTAGGTGATGTGCCTTGTCTACCTCTTTTTCTTTCCCTGCTAAGTCTTCATCAAGACTGGGGGTTGGTTACTTGGAATCCACTGGATTAAGAGTAACGAATCTTTCACATCGTCGAGTTAACATTACACTTCTGACGATCATCATCCCCACAGAGTATGCATTCAATTTGCATCCACAAATTCTTGTCACGTTAACAATACACCTCTGACAAAACCCACTTATCAATCCTCGTCAATAGGATGATAAGTCCCCAAAGTTGCTCCAATCGCAACACAAATTCTTGTCACGTTAACAATACACCTCTGACAAAACCCACTTATCAATCCTCGTCAATAGGATGATAAGTCCCCAAAGCTGCTCCAACTGCAACACAAATCCTGTCACGTTAACACTACACCTCTGACAAAAATCCACTTATCGACTCTCTCCAATAGAGCGATAAGTTCTCAAAATTGCTTCCATAGCAATATCTTTCTTGTCACGTTAACACTACACCTCTGACAAAATCCGCTTATCGACTCTCTTCAATAGAGCGATAGGTCCACAAACTCGTCAAGTTAACACCACACCTCTGACGACCAAATCAACTTATCGACTCTCTTCAATAGAGCGATAGGTCCATAAAATACTGTTATGTTAACATAACACCTCTAACAGTCAACCCCCCAATGAACTTGTTAATTCTTTCGGTGTTTCAAGCTACACAGGAAGAAATGACACCAAAAATCCATGCCTTCACGCATGGGGGACTTTATCTCGATCCCTAATTAGAGATAAGTCTGCATCTAACACATGCTGCCGGGTAGCCTATTCCCGTAATAATAGCAAAGCCTACGTATTCAATATCGTAGCAGGTCGTTATTTAAAGAAAATTTTTGAATTTCACTTTAGGTGAGAATTCATGCCAAGTTAATACTATACCTCTGGCACTTCCAATTTTCTTTCGGTGTTTCAAGCCACACAGGAAGAAACGGCACCAAAAAATCCATGCCTTCACGCATGGGGGACTTTATCTCGATCCCTAATTTGAGATAAGTCTGCATCTAACACATGCTGCCGGGTAGCCTATTCCCGTAATAATAGCAAAGCCTACATATTCAACATCGTAGCAGGTCATTATTAATAACGCCAAAATCCATGCCTTACACGCATGGGAAATTTTATCCTGAATCCTAAGTAAGGATAAGTCAATGTCTAACACATGTTGCCGGGTAGCCTATTCCCGCAATAATAGCAAAGCCTACGTATTCAATATCGTAGCAAGTCGTTATTAATAACGCCAAAATCGGGACTTTATCTTGATCCCTAAGTAGGGATAAGTCAATGTCTAACACACGTTGCCGGTTAGTCTTTTACCGTGAAAAGGATATCAAAATCCATGCCTCACACGCATGGGGGACTTTATCTCGATCCCTAATTAAAGATAAGCCTACGCCTAACACGCGTTGCCGGTTAGTCTTTTCCCGCCAAAATGACAAAGTCTATGTATTCAAAATCATAGCATCAAGACTAAGAGAGTTCATTCTCTTAGCACAACGTTACATGTAGAACGGACTTAGACAATCCACATGCTAGCCCGCCTCAAACGGTAGTCGGTAAAGGCTTATCAAATCCGTTGATGGCTGAGGGTTTGCCAAAAATCCTACGCACATTTGCAGGCCCATCAGCTTAATAGATGTGAGTCGAGACTTAAAACAGATGCGCCAAAGACAAGTCTCAAAGACTTAGTCAAAAATGCACGGAAGCCACTTCCATGTCTTAAGTCAAAACATTAAGGTCAGACCCGCGATGCAAAAACCAAACGCCGAGGTCACACCCGTATTCCAAATTCAACATGCAAGGGTGAAACCCGCATCTCAAGTTCAAAATGCAGGGTCCACCCCCACATTCCAGAAGCAGGATTATGGCACATACCTTCACACAGGCCCTACTTCAACCAAGCTGCCTTCGAAGCGAGTGCAGAGAACAACTCTTTTGTGACAAGGAATCAACAGCTCCAAGATCAGAGTTGAGATCCAAAGTATTCCGAAAATTCGTCCCAGTCAACCGTGAACTTTCGAAAACTTTGGAGGGGGTTCTGTAGGCTGTCTAAAAATTACAATAGATAGATGATCCCCCATCAAAACACCGATGATGGAATTTACAATCTGACGACTTCCAGAAGGCTACAATCTGACGACCTTCACGACAACTGATGAAAGCTCTAATTCAACAGCCTTCACAATCAACATCGGGAGTTACAATCTGACGACTCTCATATTTTCAAGGAGCCAAGACGAAGATTACAAGAGGATGATATGTGCAAAGCTCTATCAAAAGAGACTACAAATTGACGGTCTCTTCATATTAGAATGCAGATATCTCTCAAACCGTAAGGAATTTGGCAAAACGGAGGAAGCGAACCGAAGCCTTCGGCTCGGTTCGGATGGCCCCGTCTCGTCGAGATAGCCGATTTTCATATATAATTCGTCTAATTCCGACTTACGGTTTGAAAGTTATGACATGTTCTTCGCAGCAAGTTATGTTCTGAAGTCCGTCTGCAAGACTGGACTTCGTCAGAACATTGGACTTAGCCTGAAGCTCGCCAAGCCCGCCTAAGGTTCGCCTCTACATTACAGAGTCAAAACGCAGAGGTTATCCTCGTGATATAACATCAAAACGCAGAGTTTTCAGGCCAACTGTGCGTTTTCAGGCCAACTGTGCGTTTACAGGCTCAACTGTGCGTTTTCAGCCTGAAACAGGCTAACTGTGCGTTTACAGGCTCAACTGTGCGTTTTCAGCCTGAAACAGGCCAACTGTGCGTTTTCAGGCCAACTGTGCGTTTTCAGCCTAAAACGTCCCAACTGTGCGTTAACAGGCCAACTGTTGCGTTTTCAGCCTGAAACAGGCCAACTGTGCGTTTACAGGCCAACTGTGCGTTTATGGGCTCAACTGTGCGTTTTTAGCCTAAAACAGCACAACTGTGCGTTTTCAGCCTTTAAACAGGCCCAACTGTGCGTTTTCAGGCCTAACTCTGCGTTTCAGGTCCAGAAACGCATGGCCGAGACACCTAGGGGTGTCTCGGCCATGGCCGAGACACCCCTGGGGTGTCTAGGCTTTTCCTAGACACCCCGGGGTATTTCGACTGGCCGGGACTCCGTTTAGGTGTATTTTGTTTGTTTCCCCGTAGATTCTTCGTCCGGACTTGGATTTGAGTGATTCCGGGTGCGTTGGATGCGTGACGAAGAGTTCGATCCGCTCTGGTGATTGGATTATCTGTAGAGTGGTCGAGGCGCGAGGGGCGTTGTCCTTTTTGTGAACAGTGCCGGGTTCCCGATTGGTCCGGGTCTTGGTTGTTCCGAAACCCTATCAGCTTACGTAGCTCGTCGATTCACTTCAGTCGTTCGTCGACGTCGATTAGACTCATGTGGATCGGATAGTGACGTTCATCGTCGCTTTTTAACACTGAACCGTTTGTGGAGACCTAAAGGCAATTTTCGATGCCTACATCCATAATTTATGAAAATATGCAAGCAAGATACAAATGCAATCAAAAAAAGATTAGCATAAAAATATAACTTGGATCTTTAACTCAAGGCGATTAGACCTTAAATCAAAGAGCACCAAGCTCTGATACCAATTGTTAGACCCTAGAGGGGGGTGATTAGGGTCTTATGCTAATCTAATCCGATTTAAATGCCAATTAAAATTAATTAACAAGTATATAATATATATGAGCTAGGATAAGCAATATGAACAACAAGATATATCCTAATAATGAGATATAGGCAATGTATGTGCAAGGATATATAAACAACACAAGGGTAAATAATCTAAACAAGATAGTGGATGAAATAATAATGAGCAATGCACAATGGTGATATAAGATATTAACATAAATATAAATGAACGCCAAAGCACACTCAAACACAATCAAATGATCACAGAGTTCGGACCTTCCGTCCTACGTCTCCGCTCCCCACTCCCGGGGAGAAATCCACTATCACAACCGGGTTTTCTACGCTCACCCGAATAACGTTTACACCTCACAGTGTCGGTTTTCAATGCTCACTGAACAACGTTCACTCCTTACACTCGGTTTTCTAGTTAATCGAAATCTTCACAACACACTCGGTTTTCAAGCTCACCGAAAACCTTACACCACTCATAATGTAACAAATATAAATTTGTTCTCTACAATAGATGAGAACTCAATTAAGCATAACTCAATGTTACAATCTCTCACAACCCTATTATACTATGTATGCAAATACAATAAGCTCAAGTGGGTGTGTGTAACAATGAGTGAAAATAAAATCTAACTCAAATAGCAAACTAGCAATAAGAATATGAAAGCTAGAGTAGAGTTTAGAAAACTTCTCAATAGATGACAAGATGGAGAGATGAAGATTGAAGCCCAAACAAGAAGATAATCTCCTCCACTTGTGAAAACCAAAACAGCTTTAAACCAAACTCAAACCAACCATTAACCTTTTGTTAAAAACTTTCTTAAACTTGTTTAAAACACTCTCATGGTTGTTTTTAGAACTGAGATCAAGAGGGTATTTATAGCCTCCCAAAACCTCAGCCAAAAACCCCAAACAAAAGACCAAAAAGCCCCAGCCAACGGTAACAAGAAATAGCCGTTGGAACAGAACTGACAGAGCGGCGGTCGACCAAAAAAATTCGCTGTCGACCGCGATCCAGATCCCAAACTGAGAAAACGAGCACGGTGCGGTCGACCGTGGGAAGTCTCGAGCTCTCAGTTGACCGCGGAGGTCGACCGACAAACTCCTCTGCTGCCACTGACGAATGAACACAGGTGCGGTCGACCGGTGCGGTCGACCGAGGACTGATACATGAAAATGAAGTTCTGAAAACTGTTTTTCTGATTTTAAAACACTGTTTAAAAATATCAAATAAATTCTAAAAAATATAAAACTTTGGGGAATGATTGTAGACATGATAATAAACATGATACAATGACTGGTTTTCAAAAAGGACTTCCCAAATGAAAAATATCATCATTTTACAAAATAGGCCAAAACATGAAAATGTAAACATGTGAATTTTGACATTTAGGTTAAACCATGTTTTGAAACTTTGCACAATGATTTTATAGACTTAATAAAATATGTATATGATTGTTATTAAGTCCATAAACTGAGAAATCAATATTTTCACAAATACAATAGAAAATAAAACCATTTTGCTTTCACAAATACTCATATGTTTCATATCTAAGTAGTTAAACCAAATCACAATAATAAATATGAAATATGTAATTTCATATTTGTAAACATGAAAACCCAAAACCATACATGTATATATATAACTATATATATATAGAAACCAAATACCTGTGTGTATATGATATTGAGCTTAGAGTATCTAACACGCATAATATAAAATCTAAACTAGATTACCCAAGCTTGATCTTGATCTTCATTGTAGCTTAACTTGGTACACTGTGCGGATGAAGCTGGACTGGATCTTGAACTTGAATTGCATAAGCTTCACCGACATTCCGCCAACCTCCTTTGGATATGATCGTTGAAGCTCTATTCCATCCATCCTCCAACATGTTGTTTGCCTAGAATAAATACGAAAACACAAACACTAGACAAACAACATTAGAAGTAAATTGTTTGTTAAACATCATTAAAACAAGAAGGCCAACATATGCACAGTGTGGGTACATGGCAGGTTTGACATCTTTAGTTTTACCTTGGACTATAGCATTGTGTGAACCTAGGGGCATCACAGTTGGTATCAGAGTTCTAGTTCCAGCATCCTATGATCATTCATGTGTCGAGTCATGGAGCTAGGATAGAGTTTCCTAGGAATCATGTATAGAGTCCGCTAGAAATTCTTAGAATGAGTGAGGACGTTACATACGTATATTCGAAAATTACAATTTTTTTGTGACAACTACCTTACTTTGATTGAAAAGTAATTGCATGAATGATAAGTAATACGATTTTTTCTATCGGTATATGTTATGTTATTTATGATTAGGATCTCACTTACTGTGTCAAATAAGCTCTCCTCTTGGTAATATAAACATTGGAACAAAGAAGTGGTCGAGGTAAAGCTTGTACCCAGAGAGCTGGGCAAGTAGAGCCCAAGCCGCAGCAGGCTCCACAGTATCTAATCGACTTGGTAACATCGATTGCAGAAGCAGAGACTAACAATACTCGAGGAGTGAGTAACAAGCCAGATTTTACTATCTAAAATTTCACCACCAGTTGTACCAGCCGTACCAGTCGTACCTATTGAAGAGGTAATGTCAAAGGTCTTACCATCGCCACATTCAGCTGTTAATAGAGTCGCAGAGCATGAAGCTTGGCTCGGTAAGATTGCGGAAGATATTAGAAGTTGGGAGCACAGAAATTCTAGGGCGCATCGAATTCAGTTACAACCTATAAATGGAGAAAATATGTGGAAAATACTTTTAGATTTACTTAATGTTGACTCAGCATATAGGCGGAGATTAGTTATATTCATCTTAAAGGATGACGCCGGAGGATAGCACCGATTCCAGTTATACCGGAGCAGTGAATGTTAATTTTATAAAAGGATTTCATCTACTATTTCAAAAAGCAGCTAGATCTACCCCGATTGGGGTAGGGAGACGTACTAAGAGTTAATTTTGGAAGCAGAATTATCTGGAGACCAGGGCAATGACAATAAACCTTTTGCAAGACCGGGAGGAACCCAGCAATGGGGTAAGGATTTTTATCACCATCAGCAGATTAGTGGTCAGGATCAGCAGTCGTAGGGCCACGGTTACGACCAGTAGCAGAAGATCTGGGCACCACCTTCCATTCCGAGGATAGAGGGACTAGTTGGCAAGATTCGCGCAATCCAGGAGATTCCTGAGGGATAGATAGTCCCATAAATTCTACCAACAGTAGCACAATAGTCGTCAGCCACCAACAACGTTTATGCAATCATACCACGTGATCATGGTACGAGCGGAACTTTCTTAGTGATTATTCATTTCTAGATCGGATCTTGTTCGATTTAGGAGCTTATCATTCTTTATGGATAGGTTTCAGCTAGTTGCATATTCTTTAGATGTACTGTTATCCGTTTCTACTCCTTTAGGAGAGGTGTCCCTATTAGGGAGTGTCCATAGGAGATGTGTCATCAGTCTAGATGATTTCTACTCCTTTAGGAGAGGTGTCCCTATTAGGGAGTGTCCATAGGAGATGTGTCATCAGTCTAGATGAGTCCGAGTTTATCATAGCCATAGGAGATGTGTCATCAGTCTAGATGAGTCCGAGTTTATCATAGATCTAATCGTTTTACGGATGTCGGTGTTCGACGTCATTGTTGGTATGGATTATCTATCTTCCTACCATGTTTTATGTTAGTATGGACTGTTTTGCTAAAATAGTCAACTTACGAGCGTCCAATAGGTCTGAGTTGATAGTAGCGACCTTATAGGGCAACCAGTTTGTGGAGTCATTTCTAGCGTACATCGAGGAGGTGATGCTGCGGGATCGTGGTGCCGTTTTGAACGAGACGTGAGTGGTCTCAGAGTACTAGGATGTCTTTCAGGACATACCAGGTTTACCTCCAGTGAGAGAGGTCGAGTTTTTGCATCGAGTTGTAGCTAGGTACGATACTAATATCCCGAGCACCCTATCGTATGTCACCTGCTGAGATGAGGGAGCTACAGACCCAGTTAGATGAGTTATTATCTTAGGGTTTTTTCCGCCGGGGTTATTCTCCGTGGGGAGCGCCGATCCTTTTCGTGCCGATCCTTTTCGTGAAGAAGAAGGACGATAGTATGCGCCTATGTATAAATTTTTGTGAGTTGAACAAGGTCACTATCCGGAACAGGTACCCATTACCGAGGATTGACGACTTGTTCGACCAACTGCAAGGAACACAACATTTCTCTAAAATTGATCTTTGTTCTGCTATTATCAGTTGTGGGTTCGGAAGATGGATATTTCTAAGATCGCCTTTCTGACTCGATATTGGTCTTTTGAGTTTCTCGTCATGCCATTTGGGCTAACCAATGCACCCACAGTATTCATGGATTTGATAAACCAGGTTTTTCGTCCATACTTGGACCAGTTCGTGATCATTTTTATTGACGACATCCTTATATATTCGAGATCGGAGGCAGAGCACGAGCAACATCTTCGTTTGGCATTGCAGACAATGCGGGAGCATCAGTTATACGCCAAGTTCAGTAAGTGCGAGTTTTGGCTTTCTAGATTGCAGTAGACCCAGCTAAGGTGGAGGCTGTACTAGATTGGGAACCGCCGAAGATAGTTAAAGAGATTCGTAGTTTCCTGGGAATAGCAGGCTATTATAAGAAGTTCATTCAGGACTTCTTGAAGATTACGATGTCGCTTACACGTTTTACAAAGAAGGGTGTACAGTTTGTTTGGGGCACGAAGTGCCAGGAGGCCTTTAAGACTTTGAAGACTAAATTGACTATAACGCCAGTATTGGTTATTCCGAGCAGTGATAAGACCTTTGTCATCTACACGAATGCACCATCGTCGGGTCTAGGGGTATTTTTATACAGACCCGGAGAGTAATAGAATACATTTCACGTCAGTTGAGAATGCATGAACAGAACTATCCCACACATGACTTGGAGCTAGCAGCAGTGGTCTTTGCATTGAAGACATGGAGACACTACCTGTACAGAGTACAGTTCGAGCTATTCATAGATCATCAGAGCTTGAAGAACCTCTTCTCTAAGAAAGAACTAAATCAGAGACAGAGATGATGGGTTGAGTTCATTAAGGATTATGAGTTCGCGATTCAGTATCATCCGGGGAAGGCAAACGTTGTGGCAGACACGTTGAGCAGGAAGCGTCGACATCGGATTTCAACTTTGAGATGCTCGTTGTACCGAGATCTTTACACCCTCAACCAGTTTGATTTTAGACTGGAGATTGGTGGGAGCATTGCAGTTTTGGGAGCTTTGTCTGGACAACCATCTTGGAGTGCAGAGTGGTTAGAGCTCAGTTGGACGACTCTTGGATTCAAACCCAAAAGAGGGAGATTTCCAAAGAGCTAAAGACTGATTGGACCGTTAGAGCAGATGTAGGACTTTAGATGAAGGGCCGATTAGTAATGCTAGCTAATGCTCAGCTGAAGAAGGATTTATTCGACGAAGCACATCGTACCAGGTATACAGTGCATCCAGGAACAACGAAGATGTACAAGGATCTGAAGAGATATTTTTGGTGGAGAGACATGCATAGAGAGATTTTAGAATATGCTGCTAAATGCTTTACATGCCATCAAGTAAAGGCAAAACATCAGAGACCAGTAGGAACCCTACAACCTTCACCCATTCCGGAGTGGAAGTGGGTAGATATTTTTATGAACTTTATTATAGGATTACCAAGATCGAAGAAGGAGAATGATTCAATTTAGGTAATAGTGGATCGGTTGACAAAGTCAGCACATTTCATACCAGTAAAGACAACTTACACGACAGAGACTTATGCGAGAATATTCATCCAGGAGAAAGTGAGATTACATGGAGTTTCAAAGAAGATTATATCAAACCGAGGCTCAGTTTTCACTTCACACTTTTGGAGAAGCTTCCAGAATTCTTCCGGTAGCCAGTTGTCATATTCTTATGGTTTTCAGCCGCAGACAGATGGCCAAATGGAGAGAGTCAATCAAGGGTTGGAGGATATTTTGCGGGCTTGTGTTATAGATTTCCAGGGTAGTTCGGAGGACCACATCCCATTGATTGAATTCGCTTATAAAAATAGTTACCAAGTAACAATTGGTATGGCACCGTATGAGGCGTTGTACGGGAGGCCTTGTAGATCGCCTAGTTGCTGGGCAGAACCAGAGGATAACCTATTGCTTAGACTGGATTTAGTGAGACAGACTATAGAAACAGTAGCAATAATTCGGGAGCGCATTTTGCAGCGCAGGGTCGTCAGAAGAGTTATACAAATCAGAAACAACGACCATTAAAGTTCCAGGTTAGGGACTATTTATTATTGAAAATATCTCCAATGAAGGGAGTTCAGCGGTTTGGTAGACGGGGGAAGCTTTCCCTGAGACATATTGGTCCATTCAGGAGAGTGAAGCGCTTTGGAGCCATTTCATACCGGCTAGATTTGCCAGCATCGATATCAAGTATACACGATATCTTCCATGTTTCGATACTTAAGAAGCATCTACATGACGAGGAGCAGCAGTGAGTGATAGACACGCCAGAGGTCGAGATTCTTGATGATATGACTATTATTGCAATTCCTGTGTGTATTCTTGCCAAGGAGGACAAGAGACTTAGAAACAAAGTGATATCTTTAGTTCAAGTTCAATGGAATCGGAAAGGATCTGAGGAAGTTTCTTGGGGCGCGATGAGGATATGCATCGCGACAACTTGCACCTATTTACTTGCACCTATTTGAGCAAGTAAATTGTTTGGATATGATTTGTCTATGTTTATGATTATCTATATGCTCATATCTATACTTAACGCTAGAATGGTGGTATTATTAGCACTTAGCTCCTAATTATTTGGAACATATGGTATATACATGGGGGGTTCATTGTTTGGATTTTTTACCCAAAGTACTTGTTCTTCTTAGTTAGGGGTTAAGTGGGAGTATTTGCATTCTAGATAAGTATAGATATCGAGGAAGATTCTTGGGAGCGTGAAGATGTTATGCATCGTGACTACCCGCACATGTTTGAACATGTAAATTGATTGATTTTGATTGGTGTTCATGATTACACATATGGTTATATTTATATTTAACGCTAGAATGAGGTGTTAACACTTAACTTCTAATCATTCGGAATACATAGTATATATATGGGGGGTTCCTTATTTGGATTTTTCGCCCGACGTACTAGTTTTGTTTAGTTAGGGGTGTTCGCGGGGAAAATCGTTTTCATTGAAGTCATTGTTCTCTTGAGCAACAGTTTATCGGTTACAAAAGATCCGGTCTTTTTATAAGATCCGGTTACAACAAAATCAAAGAAAAAAGATTACAACTTTCCTTTCCTGAACAAATCGCAAGATCCTGTTTTGCGGTCTCTTGCTTGTGTGGGTTCTTTGCCTGCGCCGGGGTTAATCCGTGGACCACCGCACGATCTTGATCCGGTCGGATCTACACGGTATGACGGGTGCTATTTCACAAAGGAAATAATAGCCGAGGGGATTATTTCACCAAGGAAATAATAGCCCTAAGTAATCGAAATCGACCAAGCGAAATCAATACTCTTCTCGGGATCAAAAACCAAGTTTTGATCCGGAGGATGACCGTGTGGATCTCAGATCTGATCTCTCTCGAACTCCTGCCTTGTTTGACGTGGATGATCGCCAAGAACCAGATCTAAAAAGTCCGAGTCTTCAAAGCTCCAAAACTCCGAAGTTCAGTTCTCAATCCAGCAGAGTTTCGCCTCAAAAAAGTCCAACCCTTTGAAACAATGAGCCTAGGGGTTATTTATAGGCATTTGAAACCGGATCTGGGTCCAGATCTGGGCCCAGGAGCTCGCACCTTGGATTCGCACGATCACAATTGCTCGGCCGTCCAGCTAGTGCTCGCCGCCACCTACTGTCGCCACCTATCGCTCCCACCTAGCCGGCACCTAAGCTCGCCACCCGACACAAAAGGTGCTCGTCACCGAGCCACCAAGAGCTCCTTGCTCGGCATCGCCGGACCAGGTGGCCGCCACGAACACACTTTCTCTCTCTGATCCAGCCACCAAACTCGTTGCCGAACTAAGGTGGCTCGGCATCACCACCTAGAGGTGGCTCGGTTTCGGCCGAGTCCTCCAGGTGTTTGGTTTTGTCGTTTTCCGGTCTTGCGCTTCATTCGAACTCGATTTGTTGATCTGGACTCTGATTTGGCAGTCCGGATCCTGATTTGGCAGTAAATCCGCTTTGGTGTTCGAGTTTGAGTCCGCTCCCGATCTTGTTTGATGTGGTGGACTCTACGGTTGGATGGCTTATTGTTTCATCGACCCGTTAGCTTGATTTGGGCACGCAATTGGATATATTCCGTTGCGTACGGTTTGTTAACCTCGTCGCCTCGTTAATCCGCTTCGTCGCGTGTCACTTGGCTTCGGTGTTGTGGTCTAACGATCATGCTTGGATTTATCGCCCGATGGTTCGTTGGTTTGTCGAATCACCGTGCCGAGCTGTGTTAAGGGACCTATAAGCAGTTTTATACGCCTACAGATACCCCCTCCAAAGTATTTCAGCCTCATTCTTTTATAGGAGAGTCTGGAATACTTTGGATATGATTATCCCAACCTTCAATCGGTATGACGGGACTTTGGAATGGCTTCTATTCTTGATTCCTTCAATCCTCCAGGCTATTCGGTGCTTTGTCGAATGTCTGCAAGGGTTCCGGTGCTGCATTTATTGTCTGACCGTTGTCGGAATTTTGAACTTGAAGTCAATTCCTGATTTTCTGATTTTTAGCTCGTGTTTGCTGTTTCAACATAGAACCGACCATCGATTGTTGGCGTTGAGTCTTTATTTGCAACGCGTTGTCCGGCGTTTGACACAGTTTATACTCATACGTCTGTTGGAGTCTTGAGAAGCAGTTTATACTCTTATACTTTTCGGAGTGTTGTTGAGTTATCCTTAAGAATATTTTTAGAAAAATACTCTCCAGAAACTTCTCAACAAAAATAGGGAATAGTTTATACTCGTATACCTTATTGGAGTATGGCGAATGAGCTGAACCGGCCTGATAATAACCCAAAAAAGGCAGTAATTAGGCTCAAAAAATCTTCCGACCCTTCCCAATATATGGGAGAAGAATGAATAAATAAGGGACTGAACCGTCGGTCGATTTGAAGTCGTTTCGACACTCGGTTCATCTCCAATTTGAATTTTGGTTCAAATCTGGCTCAAACTGGTTCAGAACTGGTTCAACCTGGTTCAAGACTGGTTCAGGACTGGTTCAGGACTGGTTTAACCTGGTTCAGCCTGGTTTGGTCTGGTTCAGTCTGGTTTGGCCTAGTTCAGCTTCCTTTGAACTGATTTAGCCTGGTCTGGTCTGGTTTAACTTGGTCTGATCCTGTTGAGCCGGCTGTGAGACCAACTACATCAGCTGATACATCAACAGTGGTTACACCTCCACTACCCCCAGTGACTCAAGGGGAAGGAGGTATAAATTAAGCAACTGAGAAATGTTATTTATTTCCTCATCAAGGTTTTTGACGGATTTCTCCTTTTTGTGTAGGGCTTTCTTCTCGGCTTCATGTCCTTGTGAAGGAGTTGTTATCAGACAACGACCCTGAGAAGATCGTCATCTGTATAGAAGTCCGCTCCTTCTTCTCCTTCGTGAATACTATGATTGGCAAACTCTTCCACGGCGGACTTTTCCTTCACCAATTTAAGCTTTCCTTGATCCCAGAATAAATTCAATAAGGGATGCAGGATATCCGGATCTGGCGAAGGCTATAATGGATGACCTTGATTGCCTGGAGCACGAGCTTCAGATGTTACGTGAGCTCCGGATGTAGGTGCCTCTTCATTCATTGCTGCCGATTTGGATACTCGCTTACAGACATGGCGCGATACTCGAGTTCTTGCTGAGCTCGAGATTCAGGTGCAGCGGGATCGGGTAGACCGAGTTGAGGCTAACCTTGCTGTTAGATCATCTTCACTTGATGATCTTGACTTATCTATTGCCTCTTGCGAGACTAAGATAGAACAGTTCCGAAGAGGACTTCGTGAAGAAGAGGAGACTTTGAGTATCCTTCAGATGACGAAGGTACAGGATCAGCAAGCCCACACTGCCTTATCTGAGGAGTTGAAATCCTTGAAGCAGAAGCTGGTCGAGACGGAGGCAAATCATGAGACCAACTAATGAAGCTGATGCGTCAGTGACTCTCGTATTTATAGGATTTTTGGCAAATCCTCAGCCATCAACGGGTTTGATGCGCCTTTACCGACTACCGTTTGAGTCGGGCTAGCATGCGGATTGTCTAAATCTGTTCCGCATGTGACGTTGTGCTAAGAGAGTTAACGCTCTTAGTGCTACGATATTGAATACGTAGACTTCGTCTTTCTCACGGGAATAGACTACCCGGCGACGCGTGTTAGGCGTTGACTTTAGGATTTTTGGCTAACCCCAAGCCTTTAACGGATTTGATTAGCCTTTACCGACTACCGTTTGAGTCGGGCTAGCATGCGGATTGTCTAAATCCGTTCCGCATGTAACGTTGTGCTAAGAGAGTGAATTCTCTTAGACTTTCTGCTACGACTTCGAATACGTAGACTTTGCCATTGTTACGGGAATAGGCTACCCGGCAACGTGTATTAGACGCTGACTTATCCCTACTTAGCCTTCAGGATAAAAGTCCCCAGACTCAGGTTCTGGTGTCTTTTTGGCCAGTAAAAGACTAAGCTGGCGACGCGTGTTAGGCGTCGACATAT
Organism: Asparagus officinalis; assembly: GCF_001876935.1. Classification (NCBI taxonomy): domain Eukaryota; kingdom Viridiplantae; phylum Streptophyta; class Magnoliopsida; order Asparagales; family Asparagaceae; genus Asparagus; species Asparagus officinalis. The sequence continues at coordinate 123,806,248 of NC_033801.1, read as the reverse complement.
CCTTTCTTAGGATTCAGGATGAAATTCCTTATGCGTGTAAGGCATGGATTTTGGTGTTATTAATAACAACCTACCACAATGTTGAATATGTGGGCGGGTGTTCTTTTTAACGGTTAAGAACTAACCGGCAGCACGGATTAAGCGCAGACTTATCCTTGCTTAGGTTTCAGGATAGAATACCCCAGAATCAAACTCTGGTGTCTTTTTGTACGGAAAAAGACTAAACCGGCAGCGCGTGTTAGGCGCAGACTTATCCCTGCTTAGGATTCAGGATAAACAGAGGGGATTTTGGTTTTGGTCCTAACTGTAGGAAGGTTTGACCGAATGGGAGGTTTAAGACGATCCTAACTGTAGGAAGGTTTGATCGCTCAATTTATGGGCCTCTCGTTCATTGAAGGAATCGAGAGGGGAATTTGGTTGTGGCCCTAACTTTTATAGGTTTGACCTGAAAGCAAAGGGAGTGGAATACATGTAGCAGTAGAAATACTGGTTTGTACTGGCCACTCGATGAAGGGTTTTGACGTTAAGTAATCAGGACTTAACACGTCAAGCTTTGGAAATTGCCATGAATTGGCGGACAGAAAATTTAGTGGACCCACCGTCAATTGACTTGATCAGTGGGGGATTTTTGTGAGGAAAGATTAATCTGTCAAAAGGATCGAATCTCGTCTCAACAAGATAACTCATGAGAATTAGTGAATTTGATAACAATAATAGAAAACATTCCGACATTTAGAGTTTAAATGTGGATGTTTTACTTATCACTTTTATAGTGATTGGGTTATCCCTAAGAATATCACCCGTGGTATTCTTTCGAAAACTTCCCGATACATCAATAATCCACCCCCAGCTTCCCTTGTGGAACTGGGTCCGACATTGTACTCAGTTACATGACCGGGTTATCCTTAAGAATATTACATATAAAAATTCTCCAGGAACTTCCCATGAAAGAAATGAAACAGTTTAGACTCATATACATGTTGGAGTATCAGGGAGCAGTTTAACCTCTTATACCGGTCGGAGGATTGAGAAGCAGTTTATACTCTTATACTCGTCGGAGTTTAGAAAGGAGCAGTTTAACCTCATGCACCTGTTGGAGGATTGAGAAGCAGTTTATACTCTTATACTCGTCGGAGTCTTGCCGTTCTCATTTGGCTTATCTCAGCGTTATGACGCCGGCTTCAACCAAGGTTTGGATGCTATTCTTGAGAGCGAAGCAATCCTTGGTGGGATGAAGGACCCTCCTGTGGTACGCACAGTAGAGGGATTCGAAGATGGCTGGAACGTCTTCGTCCTTGAATGAGTACTCTATTTGGAGCCTCTGATCCGAAGTCTTCTGCTGTCTCCGGGGCTGCTGTTGCGACGTTTGATTAGCATCAACAGCCGCTGCAGGTGCCTTGCCCCTACCACGGGAGGCGAAGTTCGAGTTCGGAGGATTAGCCATCGGTTGGCTCCTCTCGGCCTTCTTCCTTTTGAGGAGTCGCTCGGCTTGCTCTTCTTGGACCTTCAAATCCTTCCATGTTTTGGATGGTGCTGTCCCCATTGCTTCCAACACGTCCAATGCGAGGTTGTTGTGGCAAGTCTGGAGAATGAACTCCTCAGTGATCGGGTCCCGACAGTTCATCGCCTTGTTCCGGAACCTTTTGACGAAGGGATCAACTAATTCTCCGTCTTTCTGTTTCTCGTCAAGCAACGACCCGATGGATATCTCGATGTCATCGTCGAAGAAGTTGGTTAGGAATTTAGTCTCCATGTCGTCCCAGCTATTCACACTTCCTGGCTTGAGGCGGCGATACTAATCGAAGGCGGCTCCACGAAGAGTGCCAACGAAGGACCGTACCATCAGAGGCTCATTACCAGAGATAACCCCTAGGTGTGATTTGAAGTAAATCAAATGCTGAGTGGGTGAACCATTCCCATCAAATGGCGTGAAGTTAATTAGATTGAACTTCGCCGGATACGGGATTGATTCCCATTCTCTTGGGTATGGACAAGGAATGCCCGTCTTCTTCATCTCTTGAGCGGAAATCAACGTATTGATTTTGCTCTCGAGGTTTTTAATCTTCAAACTTTCACCTGTGTTTTCGTTAGCATTCTCGTTACCACCCCCTGCATTGACGGGAGGATTATTGGCATTATGAGCTTCATCTGCACCCGTGTCCTCATCTTCTTGATTGACCTAGTTACGACGACTTGGTTCGCCTTGCTGGTTTGTCAGTGCTTGGGTTTGTTGGTCATGCATTTCTCTCATATTCTGCATGGCCATCTGCATTTCGAACTTGAAGCTCTCCTGTTGTTTAGCCATGGCTTCTTCGAGCATCTTGGCCACTTGTTCCGCACTTATCATAAGTGACTCGTGGGGTTGTCCCTCGCTGGATACTGTATTATCTGATGCGACCGTAGAGCCGACATCCGATTCTTCATCTTCTGAAGGTAATCTTGTCCGAATCCTACCATAAGTTGCTCGTATGATGGCTCCAGACTGCAGACGTGTTATACGTCGGGATGCTCCCGGAATCGACTCGGGATTATTCCGTGTCGATGTCCCTTTCCTGGTCATATTAGTGGTGACCCTCGGAAATTCTCCATCTTCAACCACCGTTCTTCTTTGTCGGAAACGCCTAGGCCTTGGTTTTGGCGTTTCGGTACTGAGCCTTTCGAAAACCGAAAATTTTTTGGGGACTATATTGGTGCAGTTGCACTCAGACAATACTGCCCGAATGAGTTTGGAACAGGGGCATTGAGTCTTTAGTTCTCGAGAACTCCTTTTCCTGGTTTTACTTGTACCCTCAACACGATAGTACAACTCGTCGGTTTGAAGGTCGGAGTAACCTATCGTGTGTTGGCACGACTTCTCAGGTATAAAGCTATCGTCATCAGACGACTGAGGGTGAACTGCCTTCCTTGGGCTTTCAAGAGTCACGCGCCTCGAAACATGCCTTTGTGGGCGTGAATTCTCAGCTGGCTCCTGGACTTCAATGCGCAAATTGGTGCGCCTAGCTGCCATGATCTCTTTGTCATGTTGAGGGTGACGGCGACTCCCAGCATGTTGAGTCGTTCGGGGCTTTTTTATCGGGCCCAAACGTTCTTGAACTGGAGCTTTGCATCGCTCATTGGGAAGTGGACCGAGGCGCTCCAAAACTGACTTCTTTCTTCGGGATTATTCTGCGGGATCTCCCGGAGTAGCTACTGGAATTACTTGCGTTGAAGGCTACAATGATTGTTCCTTAGCCTGAATCGCCGCTTCAGACTTCGGCCTCCATACTTGGCGGATTGATGGCGACTTCTTGGCCACCTCCTTCTGCAGTCTTTTGCAGGCTTCTTGGACTTGAGCCCGTGCCTGCGCTAAAAGTGCGCGGCGCTTGCGAATGCGCTCATCAAGTGTTGAACGGTTCCGTTTGACACGGATCCATTCATTAGTTGGCGGCTTGGAGGAGCTGCCATTCATTGTTTGTTGAGGCTGTTTGCCTCTCCTGTTCTTCAGATCCGCGTTATAGCGGATTCCGTCATTGGACTCCATTGCCTTTGCGAGTTGCCACGCCAGGCGTTGACGTCGCCTCTGGCGGGCTCTCTTTGAGAGAGTCACTATGCCCTCAGCGGCGAGAACAGATTTGACCTGGTTAGAGGTCGGTGGAGCTTCACCCGATGCAACTTCGGCATCAATTGGGGTGAGATCTTCGTTGGCATTCTGCACTTCTTCGTACCAACGGACTTTTCTCCTGGAGGAGAACTTCTTGGACTTGAGGGGGGAGGTGGATCCGGACGAGGATGACAGATACTTCTCGAACTTTTGTTGGTCGAATTCGTACTCGACCTCCTCCTCGACCGGGATTGAGATCCGCGGCTACGACGCAACGATCTCGGCAGCGAGATCGGTGGCTCCCACTGTGGTTGCCAGATTGTTCGTAGGGAAAATCGTTTTCATTGAAGTCATTGTTCTCTTGAGCAACAGTTTATCGGTTACAAAAGATCCGGTCTTTTTATAAGATCCGGTTACAACAAAATCAAAGAAAAAAGATTACAACTTTCCTTTCCTGAACAAATCGCAAGATCCTGTTTTGCGGTCTCTTGCTTGTGTGGGTTCTTCGCCTGCGCACGGTATGACGGGTGTTATTTCACGAAGGAAATAACAGCCGAGGGGATTATTTCACCAAGGAAATAATAGCCCTAAGTAATCAAAATCGACCAAGCGAAATCGATACTCTTCTCGGGATCAAAAACCAAGTTTTGATCCGGAGGATGACTGTGTGGATCTCAGATCTGATCTCTCTCGAACTCCTGCCTTGTTTGACGTGGATGATCACCAAGAATCAGATCTGAAAAGTCCGAGTCTTCAAAGCTCCAAAATTCCGAAGTTCAGTTCTCAATCCAGCAGAGTTTCACCTCAAAAAAGTGCAACCCTTTGAAACAATGAGCCTAGGGGTCTATTTATAGGCTCTTCAAACCAGATCTGGGCTCAGATCTAGGCCCAGATCTGGTGGCTCGACCCAGGTGGCTCGGCCACCTAGGTGGCTCGGCCGGCCACCTAGGTGGCTCGGCTACCGAGCCACCTTGGTAGC
>NC_033801.1:123789934-123801402 GCF_001876935.1 Asparagus officinalis | reverse complement strand
GGCCACCGAGCCACCTAGAGGTGGCTCGGTTTCGGCCGAGTCCTCCAGGTGTTTGGTTTTGCCGTTTTCCGGTCTTGCGCTTCATTCGAACTCGATTTATTGATCTGGACTCTGATTTGGCAGTCTGAATCCTGATTTGGCAGTCTGAATCCTGATTTGGCAGTAAATCCGCTTTGGTGTTCGAGTTTGAGTCGGCTCCCGATCTTGTTTGATGTGGTGGACTTTACGGTTGGATGACTTATTGTTTCATCGACCCGTTAGCTTGATTTGGGCACGCGATTGGATATATTCCGTTGCGTGCGGTTCGTTAACCTCGTCGCCTCGTTAATCCGCTTCGTCGCGTGTCACTTGGCTTCGGTGTTGTGGTCTAACGATCATGCTTGGATATATCGCCCGATGGTTCGTTGGTTTGTCGAATAACCGTGCCGAGCTTTGTTAAGGGACCTATAAGCAGTTTTATACGCCTACAAGGGGTTAAGTGGGAATATTCGCATTCTAGAATGTTAAGTTTAGATATATCAATATTTTATCTCTGAAGATTTATGGTAATGTATTATTAATCTCTAAGATACGTTTGCGGAATTTCGGGGACGAAATTCTTTTAAGGGGGGAAGAATGTAAAACCCTAAAAATTTGAATATTTTGAATAAATAATAAATGTGTTACATTATGATAAATAATGTTTATTAATGTTTGAGTATGCTAGGAATTTATTTGAGATCAATTCAATGTATATATGTGAATATAGTAGTGATATCATGCACACGTGCACGGGCCTGAATGTGGAAAAAAACGACTAGTTAAAAGTATATGTATTTTACACACTGAAGAGGTTGGAATATGGAAACTTGTAAAAGACCAAAGTTGTAGGTATCTTCAAGAGATTTCTAACAAATCTTATATCACTTCATTCCAAGGTCGTACGTGAATGTTATGGTCAAAATACCAAAGGTTGTTTTCCTAGTCAGACTAGGTTTCCTGGTACGGGTCAAATAGGTTTGTTTCGGGTTTGCCTCTATAAATACTTGTGTTTCTCACAAAAATTCCTCTCATTTATCATATCTATGAACCCTAATAGCTGCCCTCTCCCCTCAAAAATGCTAGATCTTTTTCTTCTGAATTTTGAGAGCTTTGTGAAGCACAATACCGACACGAGGGCAAGATCTTCGACGTGTGATAAGGGAGAACAGGTTGTTTGTGCTTGTAGATTATTTGCTATTTATTTTAGAGGCTTAGAATGATGTTTGAGGAAATATCTTCATCCAAACTTATCTCCATAGTTAAATAACTAGTTTAGATGTTTAATGTGTGTTTTCATGTTTAAATCTTAACTTGTGATGTTAAAAATCAGATTTCTTTTTGATGTTAAAACTTAAACCAATGCTAGATTAGTAATTTTTTTTACTGTTTATGATAGTATCATGATCATGATTATTAGGGTTATTCATAATTTCATTAATATATGAGAAATTTAAGATATGTACTAAATATATATTTTCTGTAGAAAACTACAACACTTATATAATCTTTAACTGGGATTTTGAGATACCAAATTTAACCAAATTAGTTTCAAATGAAATCTATATATATCTAGTTTCTAAAATAGAAAACTATTCTTAAAAAGAGTTTGTATAGAGAAAGATATGTTCTTTTTACTAACAATATGTCCTGCAGAAAAAATGCTACACATGTATAATGTTTAACTAGAGATTTGGGATAACAAATGAACTTCAAACTGAACCAAACTTATGCCAATTGAAAGATGTGTGAATCTAGTTTTTAAAAAAGAAAACCATTTCTAAAAATAGTTTTCTTAGAGAAAGATATGCTCGTTTTACTGACAGAAGTCTCGTCTGTTTTCCTGCTCGTTTTGTGGAGCTGTGTTGCGCCGTTTTGAGATGCGTTCACAGAGTTTTGAGCCACTTGATATTACACGTATAGTCATAAATATATTGTGTTACACACTGTTCGCGGGGAAATTCGTTGCCTTCTTCATTATTGTCATTGCTATCTTGAATAACAGTGTTTACGTTACAAAAGATCCGATTTTTTTTAGATCCGGTTACAATGAAAATCAAAAATAAAGAAAATCAAAAATTACAACTTTTTCTCCTTGTGAACAGATCGCGAGCTCCTGTTATTCGGTCACTCGCTTTGGTGGGTTGTTTGCCTGCGCCGGGGTTGTTTGCCGTGGATCACCGCGCGATCTAGATCCGGACAGATCTACGCAGTATAACGGGTATTATTCCACAAAGGAAATAATAGCCGGGGAGGATTGATTCACCAAGGAAACAATCGTCCAAGTCTCGGGATCTAAGACCAAGCTTACATCCAGAGTGTAACAGCGTAGATCTGAGATCTTGATCCCCTCGAACTCCTGCCTTTTTTGTGATGCGGGTGCTCGCCGAGAATCAGATCCGAACGTCCAAGTCTTCAAGCCTTCACAAACTCCGAGATGAGGTCTCAATCCGGCAGAGTTTCGGCTCTCCAAAAGTTCTTCCAAAAGTCCTCCAAAATGATGAATGACCCCGCCTATTTATAGGCAACCAGATCTGTGCATTTGGCACAGATCTGGGCGGCCACCTCAGGGTGGCTCGGCTCATGCCGAGCCACCCTGAGGTGGCTCGGCCTTGGCCGAGCCACCCCGGGGTGGCTCGGTTTGAGCCGAGCCCCTCCGGGTGTGTTGTTCCGTCGTTTTCCGCTCTTGATTCTATCTGTGATTCGATTCTGTGGTTGATTTATCCAGATTTGATTCGTTGACCTGATTTGGCAGTATGTGTTGAGCCGTGTTAAGGGACCTATAAGCAATTTTATATGCCTACAGATACCCCCTCCAAAGTTTTCCAGTCTCGTTCTTTTATAGAAGAGTCTGGAATACTTTGGATATGACTGTCCCAACCTTCAATCGGTGTAACGGGCTCTTGGAATGGCTTCTATTCTTGATTCCTTCAATCCTCCAGGCTATTCGGTGCTTTGTCGAATGCTTGAGAGGGTTCCGGTGCTGCATTTATTGCCTGACCGTTTGTCGGAATTTTGAATTTGAAGTCGATTCTTGATTTCTTGGCTTTTTTAGCTTGAGTTGGTTGTTTCAACACTGAATTGACCATCGGTTGACGGCTTTGAATCTTTATTGTGACGCGTTGTCTGGCGTTTAACACAGTTTATACTCGTAAGTATTTTGGAGTCTACACAGTTTAAGCTCTTAAGGAGTTGGAGCGGGGAGGTCTAGTTTATACTCATACACTCCTGGGAGTTATGTTAAGTTATCCTTAAGAATAATTTTTAGAAAAATATTCTCCAGAAACTTCTCAACAAAGAGGAGGGAATAGTTTATACTCGTATACCTTATTGGAGTATTCTTTAGGTTCGAATAATCTGAACCGGCCCAAAAAAAAATGTGCCAAAAAGGCAGTATTTGGGTTCGAAAATTTCTCCGACCCTTCCAAATATATGGTAGAGGGGTTAAATAGGTGAAGGACTGAACCGTAGATTGATCACAAGTCGTTTCAATACTTAATTCAGTTCCAATTTGAATTCTGGTTCAAATTTGGTTCAAACTGGTTCAATTTGGCTTGGTCTGGTTCAACCCTGGTCTGGTCTGGTTCAGCCAGATCTGGTTCAAGGCTATAAAAGGGGTTTTTTTCTTTATTTTTTTCTTTTTCTTCCTCTCTTTCTAGGGCCGGCCACCTCCTCCCTCTATTCATCCATTCTCTTTCAAACCTTGATATTTGTCTTAGATCTAGCTTTCCTTTGGATCTTGGACTGAGGAATCTCCCAAAATCTCCAAATAAAAAGTTTCTCTCAGGCCCCTCGAGCGTGTGGTTCAAGTTTCCTTAAAGGTCTCGCCTTTATTGGATTTTGGGCTTTTCTTCAGGTAAATCTTCCGCCATCTTGATCTATTTCATGTTTGATCTAGTATATGGAGTCGCGGGATCACATATAAGGGTTGAGGGTGTGATTTGATGCCTCAAACTTGCCTTTTTTGGGGTAAAAATGGGATTTTTCCTTTTCTAGATCTGATCCTTCAATTTGAGCTTTTCTTCAGGTAAATCTTCCGCCATCTTGATCTATTTCATGTTTGATCTAGTATATGGAGTCGCGGGATCACATATAAGGGTTGAGGGTGTGATTTGATGCCTCAAACTTGCCTTTTTTGGGGTAAAAAATGGGATTTTTCCTTTTCTAGATCTGATCCTTCAATTTACCTTGCAGGTTTCTATGTCCCGTATGGCGAGGGGTCAATCCTCTACCGTGCCGACTGATGGCGCGCCTCCCTCTTATGCCGGTGAGCCACTTTTTTCTGGAAATTTACAAATTAGTCCATTTTTTCTTGGAAATTTGCAAATTGGTCCTTTTAACCCCACGTTGTTCTCCTTGGTGAGGCAATCGGGAAGAGCCTTGATTCTCCTTGGTGAGGATCGACGCTTCAAAGATATGTTTTGCTTGGTCAAAACACTATCTCATAAATAAAGGGGGCGTTTTGTCGCTGCGTTGTGCCTTATAAGGCAGGGATATATTATCGATATACCCTATCTTATGAAGGCGCAACGTGGCCAAAACGTCACACCCTTTATAAGGCAATGACTCTATCTTACCCCTTCGTAAGATGAGTTCAATTTCCTTTTATAACTGGAATTAACAAACGTTTAATTGCTTGTTCTCAGTTGAATACCCTTCTGGAGCGTTCTCATCTCACGCAGTATACGGGCGTCGTGGCGAGTATTATTCGACCTCCGACGATGTTTCCCCTATCCCAGTCACTCCTCAGTTCGTTTTGGGCACATCGACTGAGGTTGACTCTATCTTACCCCTTCGTAAGATGAGTTCAATTTCCTTTTATAACTGGAATTAACAAACGTTTAATTGCTTGTTCTCAGTTGAATACCCTTCTGGAGCGTTCTCATCTCACGCAGTATACGGGCGTCGTGGCGAGTATTATTCGACCTCCGACGATGTTTCCCCTATCCCAGTCACTCCTCAGTTCGTTTTGGGCACATCGACTGAAGTTGTCCAGGCGGTGAAGGAGGGTGGGCACCGAGCTCTTCGACAGTTGATTACCGATGCACCTCTTGTGAAGGACGCCAGTTCCGTTCAGTCTCTTAGGAAGACTGATTTTTTGTTTGGTGATTCTGTCAGAGATCCCGATACAGCATTTATTGACGCTGAGCAGTGGCTTCATAAGGCCGGCAGTAGTTTCCTGTATTTGCCGAAGATTCCTCGACATCGTTCTTTGACTGAGCTTAGGCGTCAGGCTGTGAAACGGGAGATGTCGTGGCGTTTGACAGAGGAGCATGAGAGCGTTCACTGCGGCTACATTACTCATCAGGCAGTTCCTGGTTCGAGCAGGAATCATATTGTTGGACTGCGTCCTGGAGTACTGGGGCTAGATGCACCGCCTCGTAACGAGTTCCTTGCCTCTGCTTCCACTTTGAGGAATCGCCTCGCTAACTTAGGACGGGAGATGCCTGCGCCGCGCCACAGATTCTATGGTTGGGTCCATTCTTTGGACAAGTTTTGGTGGGCTCGTATGACAAAGTACGTCTTGAGCCGATGGAGCGAGGAGTTGCACGCTTGCGGTCTTTATGCAGCCATTCGTGCCACCATGCATGGTTTACCTGTTAGTGCGAAGCATTTCTTTGCCTTATGCGAGCTCTATAATCCGGATTCGAACACCTTTCTGACTAGGCATGGAGAGTTGGGCTTGGCTCTCCATGAGATGCATAAGATTTCTGGCTTGCCCATGGGTCAGATGTTATATCAGGAGTATTTTCCCTCCACGCATGCCCGACCGCTACGAGACCTTATGGGACCTCACTTGTCACTATCACATTGCTTTGGCGCAGTCTAAGCCCCTAGCGAAGAGGACCAAATCAAATGTGAGCCTGAAGCAGTTCGCATCATATTTGTTCAGGAATCTGGAGAGCCATTCTGGCCAATCTATTTGTGAACTGGCACCGCTGACTCCTTCAGAGGTTAATGAGCTGCTGAAGAAGACTAACGCCCAATCCTATACCATTAGCAGTCCTGAGAGTGGCTTTCCTGCAGGGACTAAATTCAAATCATTCTTATGCCATGCGACCGCACCGATTCGTCCAATGACTCTTCTTGCCGGCTACCTCGCCATCTGGTTAAAGAAATGCGTAGTCCCGTATCAGTCTGGTGACGCTCTGCCACTGGAAGTGCTCTATCCTGCAGTTCAGCTTGCCTACAAGAAGGAACTTTCGCTTCTTCCGGTGATGGTGGCTAACATTCATCGAGGGCTTCGACAAATTTCTGGCGCTTTTACACGGGAGGAGAAGGAATCGCCGACTCAGATTCCTACCACTAAGGTGGAGCTTCCGTATGTTTATTTGATGGCTTGGTTCGTCCTTCATCGTTCCGATGTGATGTCGGTACCGAATGCCATAGACCAGTCTGTTCCCTTTCTACAGCTGCTTGAGAATGGCGAGTGGGAGGGCCGAGGATTCCCCGATATCAGGCGTCAGCTACAAGTCCACAAGTGCTGGGCATTCTCCACTTGCTTTCCGCAGTTCTCCATTCGGTATGGCGAGTGTTTGATTGATGAGGAGAAGCCGAGGGAGTATAGGACTTATTTGGATATGGGCTGCTTTAATTGGCTAGTGAACATTAGGCCGGGTTACCTGACTTTCCGGGTGGGGAACCAGTGCTTCATAGAGCCGTATCTACCTTGCCGATTCGCCCGTTAGGGTTTTGAATTGTCATACGTTGACTTTTGTCGCACGCGTTGACTGGCGTTGACCTAGGGTGACGCGTCGACCGGCGTGGACCCTTAGGGTTTTGAATTGTCATACGTTGACTTTTGTCGCACGCGTTGACTGGCGTTGACCTAGGGTGACGCGTCGACCGGCGTGGACCCTTAGGGTTTTGAATTGTCATACGTTGACTTTTGTCGCACGCGTTGACTGGCGTTGACCTAGGGTGACGCGTCGACCGGCGTGGACCCTTAGGGTTTTGAATTGTCATACGTTGACTTTTGTCGCACGCGTTGACTGGCGTTGACCTAGGGTGACGCGTCGACCGGCGTGGACCCTTAGGGTTTTGAATTGTCATACGTTGACTTTTGTCGCACGCGTTGACTGGCGTTGACCTAGGGTGACGCGTCGACCGGCGTGGACCCTTAGGGTTTTGAATTGTCATACGTTGACTTTTGTCGCACGCGTTGACTGGCGTTGACCTAGGGTGACGCGTCGACCGGCGTGGACCCTTAGGGTTTTGAATTGTCATACGTTGACTTTTGTCGCACGCGTTGACTGGCGTTGACCTAGGGTGACGCGTCGACCGGCGTGGACCCTTAGGGTTTTGAATTGTCATACGTTGACTTTTGTCGCACGCGTTGACTGGCGTTGACCTAGGGTGACGCGTCGACCGGCGTGGACCCTTAGGGTTTTGAATTGTCATACGTTGACTTTTGTCGCACGCGTTGACTGGCGTTGACCTAGGGTGACGCGTCGACCGGCGTGGACCCTTAGGGTTTTGAATTGTCATACGTTGACTTTTGTCGCACGCGTTGACTGGCGTTGACCTAGGGTGACGCGTCGACCGGCGTGGACCCTTAGGGTTTTGAATTGTCATACGTTGACTTTTGTCGCACGCGTTGACTGGCGTTGACCTAGGGTGACGCGTCGACCGGCGTGGACCCTTAGGGTTTTGAATTGTCATACGTTGACTTTTGTCGCACGCGTTGACTGGCGTTGACCTAGGGTGACGCGTCGACCGGCGTGGACCCTTAGGGTTTTGAATTGTCATACGTTGACTTTTGTCGCACGCGTTGACTGGCGTTGACCTAGGGTGACGCGTCGACCGGCGTGGACCCTTAGGGTTTTGAATTGTCATACGTTGACTTTTGTCGCACGCGTTGACTGGCGTTGACCTAGGGTGACGCGTCGACCGGCGTGGACCCTTAGGGTTTTGAATTGTCATACGTTGACTTTTGTCGCACGCGTTGACTGGCGTTGACCTAGGGTGACGCGTCGACCGGCGTGGACCCTTAGGGTTTTGAATTGTCATACGTTGACTTTTGTCGCACGCGTTGACTGGCGTTGACCTAGGGTGACGCGTCGACCGGCGTGGACCCTTAGGGTTTTGAATTGTCATACGTTGACTTTTGTCGCACGCGTTGACTGGCGTTGACCTAGGGTGACGCGTCGACCGGCGTGGACCCTTAGGGTTTTGAATTGTCATACGTTGACTTTTGTCGCACGCGTTGACTGGCGTTGACCTAGGGTGACGCGTCGACCGGCGTGGACCCTTAGGGTTTTGAATTGTCATACGTTGACTTTTGTCGCACGCGTTGACTGGCGTTGACCTAGGGTGACGCGTCGACCGGCGTGGACCCTTAGGGTTTTGAATTGTCATACGTTGACTTTTGTCGCACGCGTTGACTGGCGTTGACCTAGGGTGACGCGTCGACCGGCGTGGACCCTTAGGGTTTTGAATTGTCATACGTTGACTTTTGTCGCACGCGTTGACTGGCGTTGACCTAGGGTGACGCGTCGACCGGCGTGGACCCTTAGGGTTTTGAATTGTCATACGTTGACTTTTGTCGCACGCGTTGACTGGCGTTGACCTAGGGTGACGCGTCGACCGGCGTGGACCCTTAGGGTTTTGAATTGTCATACGTTGACTTTTGTCGCACGCGTTGACTGGCGTTGACCTAGGGTGACGCGTCGACCGGCGTGGACCCTTAGGGTTTTGAATTGTCATACGTTGACTTTTGTCGCACGCGTTGACTGGCGTTGACCTAGGGTGACGCGTCGACCGGCGTGGACCCTTAGGGTTTTGAATTGTCATACGTTGACTTTTGTTGCAACGCGTTGACTGGCGTTGACCTAGGGTTACGCGTTGACCGGCGTGGACCCTTATGGATTTTCATTCTCGAACGTTGACTTTTGTTGCAACGCGTTGACTGGCGTTGACCTAGGGTTACGCGTTGACCGGCGTTGACCCTTAGGGTTTTGATTCGTCAAAGGTTGACTTTTGCTTAGGGTTTTGGATCACCGTATGTTGACTTTTGTTGCAACGCGTTGACTGGCGTTGACCTAGGGTTACGCGTTGACCGGCGTCCACCCTAGGGTTTTGATTCGTCAAAGGTTGACTTTTGGTGCAACCCGTTGACTGGGGTTGACCTAGGGTTACGCGTTGACCGGCGTCGCCCTTAGGGTTTTGGATCGTCAAACGTTGATTGGTGTGGATTTTCATCCTCGAACGTTGACTTTTGGCGCAACGCGTTGACTGGCGTTGACCTAGGGCTACGCGTTGACCGGCGTCCACCAGGGTTTTGATTCGTCAAACGTTGATTGGTGTTGACCTAGGGTTACGCGTTGACCGACGTTGACCCTTAGGGTTTTGATTCGTCAAAGGTTGACTTTTGGCGCAACGCGTTGACTGGGGTTGACCTAGGGTTACGCGTTGACCGGCTCGAACGTTGACTTTTGTTGCAACGCGTTGACTGGCGTTGACCTAGGGTTACGCGTTGACCGGCGTCGCCCTTAGGGTTTTGGATCGTCAAACGTTGAAGGGTTTCGAATCGTCAAACGTTGACTTTTGTTGCAACGCGTTGACTGGCGTTGACCTAGGGTTACGCGTTGACCGGCGTCCACCCTAGGGTTTTGATTCGTCAAACGTTGATTGGTGTGGATTTCCATCCTCGAACGTTGACTTTTGTCGCAACGCGTTGACTGGCGTTGACCTAGGGTTACGCGTTGACCGGCGTTGACCCTTAGGGTTTCGAATCGTCAAACGTTGACTTTGCTCACAACCCGTTGAGTGGGGTTGACCTAGGGTTACGCGTTGACCGGCGTCTACCCTAGGGTTTTGATTCGTCAAAGGTTGACTTTTGGAGTTCATCAATATTCAACCATTGGCGAAGAATCGGAGTGATTTGGGGTTCAGAAAACAATTTAGGGGTCCGTTGACCTAGGGTTACGCGTTGACCGGCGTCCACCCTAGGGTTTTGAATCGTCAAACGTTGATTGGTGTGGATTTTCATCCTCAAACGTTGACTTTTGTTGCAACCCGTTGACTGGGGTTGACCTAGGGTTACGCGTTGACCGGCGTCTACCCTAGGGTTTTGATTGTCGAACGTTGACTTTTGTCGCAACGCGTTGACTGGCGTTGACCTAGGGTTACGCGTTGACCGGCGTTGACCCTTAGAGTTTCGAATCGTCAAATGTTGACTTGTAGAACTCATCAACGTATGCAATGATTGGTGAAGAAACGGAGCTCCTAAGAGGATCGGTGGGGTGTCTCGGTTTTGCCGAGACACCCCTAGGGGTGTCTTTGGCTCACCGTGGTCCCCCCCCTCTTTTTTGGGTTTTGTCTTTTTCTATTTTGGTTTTCCCCCTCTTTTACTTTCTTCCTTGATTCAAATCTGTTGCCTCTTTTGTTTCCCTCCCTCCTTTCAAATTTCCAAGAGAGAACCTCCTCCTCTTTGGCTCAAAACCGAACCCCTCCCCCTCTATTTTCGGTTTTGGTGTTCTTCCTCCCCAAGAACTCTCCTTCAAACACTCATCAAACCCCAAGCAAAGGTCGGGTTTTGTGGGTACCCTATTGGCCGAGATTTCTACTCTCTCAAAGCTAGGGTTCCTCTCCCTTCAAGCTCAAAAGAAACTTCTTTGATTTGGTAAGCTTCCCTTCACAATCCTCTTATTTTCTTGTAAAGATTGCATCTTTAGGCTTGTAGTTGGCAAAGGGGTTGTGTATGCACAATGCCTTGGGGGGTTTATGCAAAAGAGGCCATATGGCCGAATCTTTGGGGGTTTATTTGCAAAGCAGCCCATAAATGTCTTAGAGGGGCTTATTTGCAAAAGGCAGTGAACTTATGGCTGAAATCCAATGAGTTTTGACCACGAACTCATGATCAAAATTTTGATAAGGCATGTGGAGCCCAAACCAAGATTTTGTAGAGGGGCTTTTATGCAAAATTGGCTAAATTCTGCAAAAGGGATCATTTGCAAACTTTAACCAAAATTGTGGGGTACCGGGGTGTTATATGATTGAATGTGACGATCATGACCCGGGTCACGCGTGTCCTTGACCTAGATTTTGGCATTGAACACAAAGGGTATTTTGGGTATTTCACCAAAATTCACCGTGAAAGATGACAATCATCGTGCACGAAATTTGTAGGTTTAATTAGACTTCAATTATGAAATCCTATTTGTGTATAGGATTTTAATTAAAGTTCTTAATTTCCCTTTTAAATTTCGTATATTCATGTTTTAGATTGTACCTGACTTGCTGCTTTTCGTTGCAGATTTGCAATGTCTCCGCGTCGATCTCGACCCCGTAGGAGTCGTTCTCATTCACAGCATAGTGAGGAGGAGGTTCCTACGACGTCTCCTCCCGCGGTCTCATTCTTCGGGGGTGAGGCTTTATGCAATTTTTTTCTTCTTGCATCCCTGATTGACCTCTTTGCGGGTCATGAAGGAAGAACCGATACCTCTCTC
>NC_033801.1:123781323-123788934 GCF_001876935.1 Asparagus officinalis | reverse complement strand
TAAGAGCCCTTTGTTTGATGGGGAGAGTGTTTTGAAGATTTGGAACTTAAATAAGGTAAGTGAGAATATCTCATTTCTCCGGATATTTGATTATAAGAAGGGTTGTTTGTGTTTTTAATACCCTAGAGTTTAGCTTTGATTATTTCCTGAAGTTCTGCTTTGACAACTTGATACACTTTTAAGTTCTATAAATTTGACAATTTGACAATCTAATGCCCCCATAGCCCTAACTTTGAGGGTATTTGGGAGGGCTTATTTCTTGAAGCTTATAAGTTATGTTGACTTTTATTGGTTTTTGTGATAAAAATCCTACAAACATTATTTGGGTATGACAGTAATTTATTTGGTCAAACCTAGCTTATTTCGGTGAGCTTATAAGCTAGTTTTTGAAATGTTGGGGTGTACTAGTTTTTTTAAATGGAACTTATAAGCTTAACTTATTTGATATTATACCAAACATGTAGATTTGAAAAAGCTAACTTAAAAGCTAGTTTGTGCCCCCCCCCCCCCCCCCGGGCAACCACCCTTTTTATTTCACTTTCCCCTGGCACAAAAAAAAATAAAGTTTGGTTTTAAAACAAAATGTGATTCTCATTGTTTTCAACAGTTTGGCGGCGTTGTCGGAGTTTTCAACTGCCAAGGAGCAGGATGGGATCCTAAAGTACGCAAATTCAGAGGCTACCCTCAATTCTACAAGCCAGTCTCAGACTCTGTTCATCCAAACAACATAGAATGGGATCAAAAGAAAGAAACATCTCATATGGGCGAAGCTGAAGAATATGCAGTACATCTCAACCAAGCAAATAAACTTTTCCTAACCACCCCAAAATCCAGCCCTACCCAAATCACAATTCAGCCATCATCCTTTGAAATCTTTAGTTTCATACCGATAAAAAATATAAGTCACCGAAACTTAAAGTTTGCACCGGTTGGTTTAGTGAACATGTTTAATAGTGGAGGGACTATTGTTGAGGTCGAGCATGATGGGGATAGTGCAAGAGTTAGGGTTAAGGGGAAGAGGAGTTTCTTGGCGTACTCTAGTGGGAGGCCGTTAAGGGGAATGGTGGATGGAGATGATGTAGGGTTTGATTGGTCTGATGATGGGAGCTTGGAGATGGAGGTTGACTGGGAGGAAGATAAAGGTGGCATGTCTGAAGTTTGCTTTGTCTATTGAGTTTGTCCTTTGTTGTGAAACGGTTGTACTTAAAAGAATGATCAAAGTTGTGTTGTTAACATTTGAACAATTTGCCAACCTCTTTTAATGTGGCTATATTCAAGGTTTAGATTTGTACCATCAGCTTCATAGACATATTATGAAGATTGAGCAGGCATCAACTATCCTTGTGTATCAGTGTAACCTGGCTCGACTTTTGTCAGGAAGAATTTGATGATATTTTCAGGAGCGTCCATCTGGTTCATAAAAGAGAAGGCAGTAAAACATTTATTATGTGCAACAAAACTATGTGTATTCTGTCTTGTATTCTATTGTAGCCAGTGTTTTAAAAAACGCCATGGGCGCCTAGCCCAGGGCGTCTCGAAACACCCTGAGCGCTGTTGTTTAGGCACTGGGAGCGCCTAAACGCCCGCCCAAAGCTAAGCGGGCCGCTTAAACGGTCCGCCCAACAATTTCTAAAAAAATTCCAAATGGGCGCTGAAATAAACAAAACCCAAGCCCAAGTCCAAACCCAAACCCAACTAAACAATAACCCTAATTCTCATTTCTCACTCCTGACGCCGCCACGAATTTTTCTCAGCTCTGTACTTCCGAAACCTTGTTCCCCGTCGAAGTTCCCCGTCGAAGTTCCACTGACCTCGTCGAAGCCTCTCGGAGCTGTCGAAGCCTCTCATGGCCTCGTCGACGCCTCTCGAAGTTGTTGAAGCCCCATCAAAGCCCTGTGACCCCGTCAACTCTGTCAAAGCTCCCCTGACCTCGTCAAAACCTCTCGGAGCTGTCGAAGCCTCTCATGGCCTCGTCAACGCCTCTCGAAGCTGTTGAAGCCCCGTCAAAGCCCCATGACCCCGTCAACTCTGTCGAAGCCCCGTCGAAGCTCCCCTGACCTCGACGAAGCCTCTCGGAGCTGTTGAAGTCTCGTCGAAGCCTCTCGTGGCCTCGTCGAAGCCTCTAGAAGCCTCGTCGAAAGAGTTCTTTGCCAGAGGAAGGGGCAATGAGAAAGGAAAAGGTAAGAGAGGAAAGTCTAGATCAAAATCAAAACCTCTTGCATAAAGACCGTGTTTCAAATGCGGTGAGCTAGGGCATTTCAAAGTCAATTATCCTAACAAGAGAGTAGGTGGGAAGAAGAACAACAACAAGACTGAAAGACGAGAATGCAAGGAAGAAGCGAGCTACGTTTCAGGGGAAGGAAGCGATAAGAAATGCTATGTCGTCACGGGTGGCGAGGATACCTCTGGGAAGTGGATTCTTGATTCTGGTTGCTCTTATCATATGTGTCTAAATAGAAAGTGGTTTACTACCTACAGGAGCATTGATGGTGGAACCGTATTGATGGGGAACAACCATGCTTGTAAAACGGTGGGGCTAGGTGATATCAAGATCAAAATGCATGATGGAGTGATTCGAACCTTGACGGATGTAAGGCACGTTCCCGACTTGCGGAAGAATCTTATCTCAGTTGATGCTTTGGACTCCGAGGGTTGCAAGATTATAACAAAGAACGGAGTGAAGAGGGTTGTTCGGGATTCCTTAGTAGCGATGAAGGGCATTCGTCACGGCAACCTATATACTCTCTTGGGTATGACGGTGACAGGAGATGCAACGGTTAGAACTGATGGAAGTGGTGGAGACCCATGTGAGCACACACGGTTATGGCATAGGCGGCTTGGGCACATGTCAGAGAAAGGTCTGGATCTGCTTGGTAAGGAGGGTTTGCTGAAGAATCTGAAGAAGCCTTGCATGGATTTTTACGAGGATTGTGTGTATGGAAAGGCACACAGGGTCCGATTCCTGACAAGCAGTCACAAGAGCAGAGGGATACTAGATTACGTGCACACGGATGTTTGGGGTCCGGCTTCAACAACTTCTAAGGGTGGTTCCAGGTATTTTGTCTCGTTCATAGATGATCATTCGATGTATGCTTGGATTTATTTTCTGAAGCATAAGAATGAGGTATTTGAGACATTCAAGAAGTGGAAGGCGGTAGTTGAGAACATGGTAGGAAAGAAATTGAAGAAATTAAGATCTGACAACGGTACAGAGTATACAGATGGTGCCTTCAAGGAGTTCTGTGATCAAGAGGGGATTGCCAGACACTGGATAATTAGATCTACACCACAGCAAAATAGGATCGCGGAGAGACTGAACCGAACACTGCGGGAGAAAACAGTGAGTATGCGATCATATGCTGGTTTGGGCAAAGAATGGTGGGCAGAGTCAATTGCTACAGCTTGCTATATTGTGAATCGATCCCCACATTCGACATTGGACGGTGATACACCCTATCGGGTGTGGTCAAGGAAGCATGCAGATTACGATAGACTCCGAATTTTCGGGTGTACCGCCTACTATCACGTCAACGAGGGAAAGCTTGATGTGAGGGCCAAGAATGCAACTTTCTTGGGATATGCAAAGGGTGTAAAAGACTATCGTCTTTGGTGTACAGAAGATTCAAAGTTCGTGATCAGCAGAGACGTTACCTTTGATGAGAAGTCCATGATTGCTAGGGTGCCCAAGAATGATGGTGTTGAGACTGTTGGGAATTCTAAGTCTCAGGTTATTGAGATAGAACCTAAAGACCAACCAGGTTCTAGTCATGTTCAAGTGGGAAATCAGGTAGATGATGAGCTTGAGCAGGAGGAGGGTCAGCAGGAGAATACACAGGCACTACAACAACAGCAACTCGAGGATAGCTTGACTTCCACTAGACCAAGGCGAGCATACAAGCAGGTATAGAAACTGGGGGCTGATCAACCATTGAAGCATTATGGGCAGGTTAATTTGGTTGAGTACGCCCTTTCGGTGGAGGAAGATGAGTCGGTCTCCTTCAAGGAAGCTATTCGGGATAAAGATAGCGAGAATTGATTGGCTGCGATGGAGGTGATGGAATCTCTCCGAAAGAACCAAACATAGGAGGTGGTCTTATTGCCCGTAGGAAAGAAAACTATAGGTTGTAAGTGGCTGTATAAAAGAAAAGAAGATCCTTTAGAACTCGGTGGTACGAGATACAAGGCGATGCTAGTGGCTAAGGGGTTTGCACAAAGAGAGGGTGTGGATTACAATGAGATATTTTCTCCGGTGGTGAAACACACTTCTATTCGAGGGCTATTGAGTATTGTTGTTCATGGTGATCTTGAGCTGGAACAACTCGATGTCAAGACGGCCTTCTTGCACGGAGACTTGGATGAAGAGATCTACATGCATCAACCTGAAGGCTACAAGGTTGAGGATAAGGAACATCATGTATGTCGCTTGAGGAAGTCACTTTATGGATTAAAGCAATCTCCTCGACAGTGGTACAAGCGATTTGACTCATTCATGCCAAAGCATGGGTTTTTCCGAAGCGACTATGTTGTGTTTACATTCAGAAGCTTCGTGAAGGTGATTATATCTATCTCCTTTTATATGTGGATGACATGCTTATTGCATCGAAGAACAACGTGAAGATAGATAAACTGAAATCTCAACTTAGCAAAGAGTTCGAGATGAGGATATGAACGCTGCAAAGAAAATATTGGGTATGAAGATTAGAAGAGAGCGGACGAATCGACGATTATTCTTGAGTCGGAAGGGCTACATTGAGCGGGTGATCGCGAGGTTCAGAATGCAAAGTGCTAAGTCGATGGTGACTCCATTGGCTCCACACTTCAGGCTCTCAGATAAACAATCTCCCACTACAGCGGAAGATAATGCGCACATGGAGCGTGTTCTTTATGCTAGTGCAGTTGACAGTTTGATGTACGCCATGGTGTGTACACGCCCAGATATTTCACAGGCGGTTACTGTGGTCAGCAGATTCATGACGAATCCGAAAAATACGCACTGGGAAGCGGTGAAATGGGTCTTGAGGTACTTGAAAGGTACCGCGGATACGGGTCTGTGTTTTGGTGGAGATACATGTCAGATTGACGGGTTTGTAGACTCAGATTATGCGAGCAATCTAGATAGACGGCGATCTACTACTGGTTATGTATTCAGGATACATTGGGCTCCAGTTAGTTGGCGATCGATGTTGCAGGCTACAGTGACACTTTCTACTACAGAGGCCGAGTACATGATCATAACGGAGGGAGTGAAGGAAGCATTGTGGCTATGAGGTCTTCTAGACGATTTGGGGATTGAGCAGGAGAGCGTGAACTTGTGGTGCAACAGTCAAAATACGATTCACTTAGCGAAGAATCAAGTTCACCATGCTCGTACCAAGCATATCGACGTCAGATATCATTTTGTGCGGAATGTCATAGAAGAAGGTGATATTTCTCTCATGAAGGTGCACACGAATGAGAATCCTGCAGACATGTTAACCAAGGTGGTGACAGGCAGCAAGTTCTAACATTGCTTGGACTTGCTTCATATCAGTCCGTGTTGATCTGCCCAAGAGGGTAATTGTAGAACTACGGTTAGCTTGATCCCTGTGGAGGGTACGTAGGCAGTCGCGGTTCAGTGACGCAGCTGGTTTGGCCTGGTGATGCTCGTGGGGTTCTTCTGGTGATCGTCTAAAATTTGAGGTTTATCAAATGATGAACGAGGTGAAGAATTGTGAACGTGGGGGGGACACATGACAGTGGAATGCCCACTGTACCTTTCCCATGCTCCCATGTTGGGTGTGGGAACTAGCATGTGACTCTCTCTGTCTGGCCCATGCTCACAGCCCCCTTATAGCTCTTTAGCCCTCTCTTTGGTGAGCTGGTTCCAGTTAGGCACTCATTCCTCTTCTCCTATAAATAGGAGAGGTAGTGAAGAGTGAAAAGTGTGGGTTAAGTGAGGTTTGAAAGAAAAGATAGTGGGTTGAGAGAGAACTTGTAATAGTTTGATATTCTCCTCATAGTAAAAAACCCCTCCCGTAGACGTAGTCAAGTTTGCCGAACCACGTAAATCTGTTGTCTCGTCTTTTACTGTGAGTTTGTCATTGCTTGTAGGTTCCCTCGACATTTTAGTCCTAGAACCGATGAGAGGAAGAGAGTATATTTCACCTTGTTGAAATATTTCACTTCTATTCTAGTTTCCTTTGAGAAACAAGAATTTTACTATCTATTCTTGTTTCCTTTGAGAAACAAGAATATAGAGGTTGACTTGTGCTTTTGTGACAATAAAAGTCAGGGCTATCTCTCTGGTGATATCGCTTTCGCGGCGTGAGGGCGTGTCTCTGCGCCCAACAGATTCCCTTATGTGTCATGCGGAGCACCAGAAGTTTAGTTGAAGTCCCCCACCTCGTCTTCGATCTCCAAGCTCCCCCATCTATGTAACAGTAACTTAAAGACGTTCTTAAATATCTATTTTTTGACTGTTGAGAAGTATAAGCATATTGCATAAGCAATTTAGTTGAGAATGAGTTTTTCAATGTTGAGAACTTAAGATGAACTTATAATTTGAGTTGAGAAGTATAAGTATACATAGAGCTAGCTATTGTAATTTGAGTTGAGAATGAGTTTTTCAATGTTGATATGAACTTATAATTTGAGTTGAGAAGTATAAGTATATATAGAGCTACTGTAATTTGTAAACCAAGCAATTTAGTTAACAGTAACTTAAATACTTACTTAAGTTTATTAAATATCTATTTTTTGACTTTGTCAATTTAAGTTAGTTAATAGTAACTTAAACTTCAGTTATTGTTAACTTAAATCTAGATAATTCCTGTTTGACCGTCTTTTTGCTGATATTTTGGGACCTAAACTTCTAGATATGGGATATTATATGCCTTGCTATCTAGTATGTATGCATCTTTGATTGACTATTACAGTTTTGGATAGCATGAGTTGGTATTTTAGTATTTATGCATCTTTGATTGAGTATATATATATATATATATATATATATATATACTCAATCAAAGATGCATAAATACTAAAATACCAACTCATGCTATCCAAAACTGTAATAGTCAATCAAAGATGCATACATACTAGATAGCAAGGCATATAATATCCCATATCTAGAAGTTCAGGTCCCAAAATATCAGCAAAAAGACGGTCAAACAGGAATTATCTAGATTTAAGTTAACAATAACTGAAGTTTAAGTTACTATTAACTAACTTAAATTGACAAAGTCAAAAAATAGATATTTAATAAACTTAAGTAAGTATTTAAGTTACTGTTAACTAAATTGCTTGGTTTACAAATTACAGTAGCTCTATATATACTTATACTTCTCAACTCAAATTATAAGTTCATATCAACATTGAAAAACTCATTCTCAACTCAAATTACAATAGCTAGCTCTATGTATACTTATACTTCTCAACTCAAATTATAAGTTCATCTTAAGTTCTCAACATTGAAAAACTCATTCTCAACTAAATTGCTTATGCAATATGCTTATACTTCTCAACAGTCAAAAAATAGATATTTAAGAACGTCTTTAAGTTACTGTTACATAGATGGGGGAGCTTGGAGATCGAAGACGAGGTGGGGGACTTCAACTAAACTTCTGGTGCTCC